>NC_141761.1:63659657-64018236 GCF_982258835.1 Parasteatoda tepidariorum
TTCAACTTTGACTTAAAATTACACATAATGTAATTTCGCTCTTCAAGAGCAAAGTTTTTTTTGTGAATTAAAAGTTTATTTCATGTTACTAATTACAGATTTTTTTTCTTCTCACCATCTAGAGTGTCATGTCATATATAGCATCTAAAAAAAAGCTTTTCGAAAGCGAGAATCTTAAATTCTCATTTTACTCTTCTGTTTACAAGCTTTATTGTTTTATCAGCAATAAATTCTTGAAAACATGTTAATTATGTTAGAAGTCAGCTACTCTCTACAAGGATGAAATTGCACTTCAACCCAAACAAATTGCAACTTCCAAAGGTGTTATCTGAAATCTAGGTGAAAAGAGGAAGTGAATGTCGAGCTAACATTCACTCAATTCTTCCTGCTTCATTAAGGGTGAATAATGAATTGCCAACATTAATTTTCGGGCGAGAACATTTATTCATTGATTATTAAGTGACTTTGGTTTCGATAATTGATCTTATTTATTGTTTCTGTTGCTTAAGTTTCCAATTTAGGGAATAAACTTAGGGAATAAAAATAAAAACAATTAATTAGAATTAGGGAATAAAAATGAAAACAAAAACAATTCTGATAAAAGATAATTGCAAAATAAATTATACAAAACTATTTCGAGAAGTAGATTTAGTGAAATGTTTTAATATTTTAAGCAAAATTTTTTGTTAATTTATTTGCAGAAAGACCAAAAAATAATTTTAGTCCTTTCAATTTCAATAAAACCAGTTAACTAGCTAACTAGCATTCGAAATTGCTCGCAATGTAATAATGTCAACAAATTTCAGTCTAAAATTAAAGATCTTCTGAAGTGCAGAAAAGTAAAACAGCAGTTAGAATTTCCTTTTTGAATTTAAAAAAAAAATTGACTGACTTCTTTCTGAATTTAAGCAAACTCTTCTACCAATTAACCGTAATATTAAAGATTGGGAACGTTTCTTTTCCTTTACAATTTTTAAACCATTTACAATTGGAGCAGTTAGAAAACAGTGAATACAAAACTGCACGGTTTTGTAACCGGTTACAATTATCATAGTTTCCTAACAATACAAATGAAACTTAAAATTTAGGTGATCTGTCGGTGCTGTGCTTATTAATACATGAATGATAGCTTCGTATTCTAATAGTTTAGGGTCACCGATACAACAGTACAGGACACATGTATTGAAAGTATTGAAGAAATGTATTTTCATGCATTGATAGAATGGAAGAAATTTTGTGATGGGCAATTCCATATGTGACGGAATGACATTTCGACTTGAAAAATAACATTTCATTTAAGTTTCTATGCATCTAATTTCAAGTGAGCATTGCTTTTTCTCATGCATATCATTATTATTGGCATAATGCGATTCATAAACTAAAAAAAAAGGATTTTCAATCTTTTTTATTTTTTATTTTACGATCTTTTTATTTGTGTGATAGAATGACATTTTGGCAACCAAGCTTTTGGCATGCTGCTTAAAACTGGTAGTTTCTGCGAATTTTGCAGCTATTATTTTTCTGAACTGTTTTTTACTTTTAGTATAATGTGTATGCAATGTAAAATCTGAATTTGGAAAATTAACCTCAGGTTGGCTAGCAGTTATTTGCATCTATTTGCTGTGACGGAACGACCGTGACAGAATGACAAAAAGTTTAGTGGAAGAAATTTTTCACTTAAAAAATGTTTTATTAATATGTAAATGATAAAAAGAATGTAACAGATAAACATGATTAATGTGTATGTAACCGATAAACAGAATTAGTAAAAATTTGAACAATTTGAAAATTAGCTTGTCTCTGAAGAGGTTTTATATCTAACTTGCCAATGACGCATCTTATCTTCTTTCTCAGGAAACTTATGCATAAATCAATTTTTGTCCCGTCTTCTTTTTAGTACTTTAACATCTAAATGGTCCATCAAAGTAATTTGAGCCACATATAAATGTTCCTTTTCTGAAATATGGGACAGTGATTAAAGAGTCTCCTCAGTCATGTTTTCCTCTTCAAAACAGTGGCCTTCTTTCAAATCATACACTTGGTTTTGGCTAAAATTAGAAAACATTCTAAGTTTGATGATTCTCTTCTCAACTACATGAACGTCTAGTGCACGTCTCTTGTCTCTGGCAATGCTGCTGTAACAAGTGACCAGCTGAAGTCATTCTCTTTTGCCCTCTCTTAACCCCTTGGGGACGGGTGATTCAGAAAAGCATTCGTACAAAATCAGAATCAGGATGTAATTAAATAAAAAACGGTAACTTAAATGCAGTCGTTTCTAATTTGACAGACTTACTTTGCGTTTACTTTAATTATTGTTAGTTTAATCACATATATAATCAATGTTAATTCAAGGTATAACTAAATAGTTTTATTTTGAACAAAGTAATGGTGAATTAAATAAATCAAACAATTATAACTCCGCCCACAAATAAACTGCTAAAAAATTAGTTTGATTACCAGTTTTATCTTTTTGTCCTGATCGATACGGTTTTATACTGGCACGTATTTGTGACAGTCGGCGCGAAAGGGTTAAATAGAATAGCTGAACAAAAACAAAACTTCAACAATTTGTTGCTTCGACTTTATGAAATCATAAAATTCTTCTGCATATTAGGTGCCGTTTTAAAGCATACAACGCCTTGTTTGGCTTTTTAAAACAACCTCACATTTACGTGGTATTTATAGGTGCATGTGTTGCGAGGTATTAATGAAACACACTTAACAAAAATGAAACACACTTTACATCATTATCTGCTTCTTTAAACAAATGAAAAGCCTCTTTTAGTGCACTCTTCGTTACTTTGAGTTTGTATTATGACTGAATCCTTCATACCACCTGAGGGCTTGTAACTAACATCATCTTGACAGTTAAATTTTTTAACCAAAATAAACAGCTTATCGACATTCACTTAATTTAGTTTCTTTTGACTTGAATGTTAAATACTTCTCACATTAAGACTGAATTAATTTTTTTTAACTTTATTGTTGATTTTGGAAGTGAGTGTACAACTTTTTTTACGGCTTTACCAAGATTTGTAGGGGGAATTTAAATTATTTGTATGTGAAGAGGTTGGTAGAATCAGATTTTTTCTTTGTTTGCACTATCTCTGCACAACATCTAAGCTTTTAAGTTCAGCTTTTGTGGCGGAAGCCTTCTTATCTGCTTTTCTGTCTCTGGCTTTTTTTTTCCATCGTATTATGGGGATCTTGTTCCTTTTCAATATTCTATCTGTCTTCCAACAGTTGTTTTAGCCAATTGGTTAATTGAAAAATAAATAATTCTCTAATTTTTAAATAGGCTTTTCAAAGACTCGTTTTGTCATTCTATCGCCGAGGATGTGTCATTCCGTCAAATTAATTATTGGAAGTTAATAATCAAATGCATAAAATTTTATAATCTCTCATTGATTCTTATGCCATATCTGCTTTATATTCCAAAATATACACATTTTCATTTTGAAATTTAATTGCAGTTTTAAAAAAAATACTAAAACATGTGACGGCATGACACAAAAAAAAGTTACTTTTATTTTATATATTAAACTTAAAATGACTTAAAGACTATGTTTTAAATGTTTAAATTTCGTACTATATGCATAATTTTATCAAAATATTGCAAATGAAAGATACATTTATTTTATTTTATAAGTGTTTTTCAAGAAAACAATTTCAGCACAAATGTGAACAATTCTCTTGTCAGCTATGTGATTACTTTAGAATACTGCTAGATTCAAAAAACTTAAAATTATCAAAAATGAAACATGAATAAGTAGACTTTGGCTATTTCTGAACATATTTTTAAAATCAAAATATGCAATTCATGAAAAACAATTTTTGCTTAAAAGTTGACACTTTCATGGAATTGTCCTGATATCAACGCTAGGATTCAAATCCCTCTCATGAGATGGATTTATCAGCCGTCTCAGCTATAGTATATACGCAGCTGTGGAACAAAATAGCTTCATAAAGTGGGCCTAGATAACACGTATAAAATCCTTGCTGTTATTGCATATGAGGTAAAAATAATCAATTATATAATTAGGTAAAACAATATTTTTTCTTACAATCATTTCATGAATCAATTCTTTTTCAGTTTGAATATCTTTATTATTTTATGGTGGGGCGACTTTTTTGGTTGGATATGGTAAAATAACAACTAAAATAAATTGATATTTAGCAATTTTTAAGGAGAAACTTTGCGAATCAAAAAGTAAAGGAAAAAATGATGTTTTTAAGTGGAATGGTTTAACGTAGAAGAAGGTGGACAAAATCAAGTCCTAAGGTGGTTTCGTTTTTCCTAATCAGCTACACTGCAAAAACATTGATATTCAAAAATCGCGAAAATTCCTTTGTTTTTGTTAAAACCATTTCCTTGTATGTGTCCTGAGCAGAAATTTCAAATTGTCGAAATAACTATCAACACTTCTTTAAGTAAACAAATTTCATCAAAAATAAATTTTTCTCCTTTAATTTATTCCCCAGTAAAAAAAAATATTGTAGTGTCTAATGTAACTAACTTTTATCTAACATTATCATCTTATCGTGTGCATATCGTTATTGAAATATTTTCTAATGACAATAAATTGTTTATAGCAATAAACTGTTTAAGGTAATTACAATTCAATGACCTTACTGCATTGAGAAAAAATACAGGAATTTGAATGTCAAGGAACATAAGTAATTTTGAATTTAGGCCATTTGAAACTTTTAGTACATTAAGTCAATAATCAAATCAAAATCAAATTTTGTTAAACGCAAGGCCCACTCTGAGCATTCGCCACCTCTCCAAATGCGATAAAATCGTAAATTTGGCGAATAGAATTGTTTTTTAGCAAAAATATTGGTGAATAATTTTTTTTCCACTGGAAATAAATTAAAATTACGTCATAATGAATTTTCTAAACATATCAGAATGTTTCATTCGATTACAGTAATTTTCGGTAGATGCGCAGCATAACCAATTCGAATCGGATCCAAATAATATAAGCCTGATACAAACTACCGTAAAATAGTTTTCTAAGCGGAAAAAACTAACCACAAAAATTATTAAGATTTGCAACTCTCGAAGACTCTCGAAAATTAGCAAATACTTTTGATATTTGGCTAATTTACTGGAAAATACTTTTATATACTTAGAGCGAGCCCTGTAAATGAGTGTACTTATATTTGAGTTACCTCATAATTGTTTACTAATGTAATTCAGGTTATTTCGTTGAAATCAGACGTTTACTTAATATATTTATGGCAATAAAATCCACTAAACATCTAATAAATATTATATCGCAACAAGTCATAGCGATGTAAAACTTATACAAGTTTTTTTTTAACGATTGTAAATGATTTTCAGCGATTTATTTCCATAACTTGTTTTATTATTTTCTCCTCCCTTAATTTTCTAAATGCAGTTCATAGTAAATTATTTTTACCTTTTCAATGCATTAACACCACAGTTAATTTATGACTCCTTAGTATTTTTATTTCCTTACGTTCTCAAACTAAGTCCTTCGTGCGTGTAATTACTATCTGAAATGAAAGGTAACACACATCTTTTGTTCTTAAAGATGTCATTAATTAAACTAATATAATTTTATTAGTTGTGATTGGATAAAATTAGGAAATAAATAATGAAATTACTTCATTGTATTTTTCGAAGCTTAGAGTTATGTTACTTATTTTGCATTATTTTCTATAATCGATTTCTTTAGCTCCGATAAAAAAATAATGTTTAAGATCCAAATGTCTCACGCTTATTAATTTTTTCAATTTCTTACGTTAATTATACGCGGAAATGGGTGGTAGTAAAGTTTTTTATTTGGTAAATACGACTAAATTGCAAATTAAACAGGATCTTTTACCTATCAATCACACACATAATTAAATGATAGAGAATTGAAATAGATTTGCATTTAAAACAAACTTGAAGCGTTAAAAAGGCCTGTTTTAGTGAAAATTGCAAAATAATTCCTTTCTGTCGGTTTTTTTTTATTAAAAAAATGAAGTTTCAACTACAAATAAAAACAGACCCTTTTCGTTTTCTTCAACCAAATGTAACTAAATGATTAAGTATCGATTCGTATTAAAACTATCTCGATTCTATTTTCTCCAAAAAGAATTTTTTACATTTGTTTCGATCTAAATGACTAAAAGAAAAATATTTGAACACTATTTCCAGCTAAACTTTAGACAATGCAACGAGATTTTGTTTAGAAATAAATGCTACGTTTGAAATATTGCATTCATTTACTAATAATATAATGGTAGACTAAAAAATGAATATTTTTGAAGAAAACGGTCATTAAAGATCCAATTTTTTATTTAAGAAAATTATATCAAATTAAGTGTACACACACTACATATATTTATTTTTAAATAGTTGGTTAAATTCAAATATGCTTGCTTGATGAGTTCTGAGATATAGTTTAAGCAAACTACATCTCTAAACACATTACAAATAATCTGGTAATGCCATCTGATGTATATATCTAATTAATAAACATGATTCTGTGTATCATAAATTGATTGTTTAATCTTTTCAGCCTGTTATTTTTAACAATTTAGCCTAGAAATACCACGGGTACAAAAATATAAAGTGAACCTTAGGCCTATCATTTTGAAGGAACTGAAAAGCAAGGGGTTAACTAAACATAACTCTACTATAACTATACTATTTAACAAAACTAGGCAGCTCTTAGCGAGGTCTATATCGACTACTCATGCCATGTATGAATTAAGCAATACACATTAAGGGCAAATAATTGTACGAAAATAGTATATTCATTTTGTACCATTATTTTTGCTTATTCACGTTGTTTTACTATAGACTATTATATTTATTAACAAAAAAATCATGATATTCTACAAAAAAAAAGATAATTATTTATCTTTTGTTGCTATATTATAAGCTGTTGGAAGCTGAAATAAAATATAGCTATACTTTTCACAGTAAAAAAAAACCCTATCTTACTGATTAAAAAAGGATTTTGAGCAAAGAATAAGATTTATTGAAGCTTTAACTAAAACGTTGAAAAATTGAAGCATCTCAGATTAAATTGCTTTTTTTTATTTCCTAACGTTGTATAGAAATTGTAGCTTTGTTGTTTTGTTGTTTACAAAAGTTCAGTTTGTAATTGTTGGAAAGTGTTTTAAAAATAAAGATAAAACTATTATTTCAACCAGAAACGTATTCACTTTAAGACGTATCAATGAGATAAGGCTAAATAAATCTATTGTTATTTGGGAAAAAGTGACCTCAGTTGTCCATAGAATTGTTTTTAAGTGAATCATATAGCTGTCCTTTTATTTTCGGATTATTTTTTATTTAGTTCTCGTAGTTTGAGTTTTATTATTATTATTGTTATTAATTCAATATAAATACGTCTTGCATAAAATCGTATTGCAGCAAAACGAAATAAATATTTTTAAGTATTTTTAACAAAAAAATATGTGTACAACAAGGTGGCCCAAGAAAACTGATATTATTCCAAAAGTTTAATAACAAAACTTTTATAAAAAAAACAGTGTCGAAGCTTTATATTTTCTTGCAATAGTGAAAAGGTAGTAAGTTAACCGCGTAGACAACCTTTGCGGGCGACCCTATTTTTAAGCAACTCTTTCATTTTTTTAGTATAAAAACATAAAGCAGCATGATATCAATCAGTATCACATATTGCTTCTATCAATCAATCATTTTCAATTGAAATTCATAAAAAATCAAATGACGTAATTTTTTTAATTAAAAAAAGTGACACATTTTGTTTAAAAATTCTTATCACTTGCGCCATACTTAATTTTATGGACCTTATTGGACATTTTATTTTATTTTATAGCCAATTGAGTAGTTGACCCAATTCTGAATTTACAGCCATCAATATAAATCTCCGTGTGTTTGTAATTTTGAACCCAACCCAGATGACAGGGAAACTTCTGGAAAAAGCATTTGTATTAATTAGCCTTTGAGGAGGACTTTGTGATTGAACTAACCAGCATTTGCGTTGCGTGGGGAGGAGAACCACGAAAACCTTCGATGGTCAACCCGTACTCAAAGGAATTCCAGACCATGGTTTAGAAAAATCAGTTTATTGTCCTTAAGAAATTAGTTCGTGAACTCTATGGTTTGTTTGCTGCATTTTATCATCTTCTCTTTTTTCTGTAATTGATATTTTGAATCATTGACAACGCTAATTTAAACTTTGACGTATAAAGTGTACAGATTCAAAGAAGTATAATACTATTTAATTAATTCCTTTAATGTTCCACTTAATTAAATCATAACAATACTATCTTTTAGAAATCGGTAGAATCTGGAAAACGCTTTCTATTACATCTAAAAAACAAAAATAAGAAATAGAGCACATAAACCGTAAATTATTCTTTTAGAGTTTATGATAATAATAAAAAAAAAACTAAGTACATATATTTTTCGACCTTTTTTCCTTAGCTGTGTTTTTCTACTAGTAATAACTGAAGGAATGTGTTTCAAATAAACAGTTCACTAAATAAAATAAATTGCCTGGAAATCCAATTAAAGTAAAAGCTCTGTGAAGTCCATGTATCGTCAAGAAAAAAAATTCCATTATTTATTACATACATAACAGTTTTAAAAATGTCTTGGTAAAAGAATATCGTTTTTGTTGTAAACTTAAAAATATTGATGTTACTTTCTGAGAAAAATGCTTTCTTAGAGGTTTGTTTAATAAAGACGATGAAATCTCACTTCGAAAAAAAATATGGTTAAAACTACCAAAATATTGTAAAAATGATCGTAATTCTGACTGTATGGAAATTCCAAAAGCTCGATAATTTTTACAGAAGTGCTTAGTCACCTTTTGATAGTTGTTTAAATGGTTTTAACTATATTCTCAGAATTTAAAACCCTCACTTTTGATTATTCAGCAATCCTTGAACTGTATTTTGTTAATTTTGAGAATCATTTCTTAAAGAAATCACGAGATTTGTGACTCTCGCAAACTCTCAAATATATGATGAAAACGTTTTCTCAACTCGAAACCTCATCGTAGTGCATTGTGGGAAATTGTTAACTAGGATGAAGACTAGACAATCGCAAATATAATGACGAAATCAGTCGACCCTCTGTATAGTGGACAAAGAGTTGACCTCGTATCAGGAAGATCCCGCTTCTGGTATACGATTAATTTATTCCTCTATTCTGTGTGTCTTTCTTTGTGAGGTTAGGGTGACATTAAACCAGCTATATAGTGCCCACGATAAAGTTATAGTATTAGAAAATTTAGATACCTTAGGCCAGGGATGGCGAACCTTTATGCCATTATGTCAACGTGCCATTTTTTCAAAAAATTGTTTAATGAGATCATAGACGTGCCGTCAAATAATTTTGACTTCGTGATTATTGGGAAAATAATAATACTAAATACTATCAACTCAAACCTCTTTATTTACTATGAAAAAAAAAAAAACATTTTGCAATGTGTCAGTTATCAGCGTAATTCAACTTAAAGTAACATCAGTGCGACTTCTGTTGCAGATTAGATGACAAATAACTTATATTAGGTTGTAAGATGTTAGTTTAAGCAGGACTGCTAAATTTTTTTTATCTGTTATTTATTTGTTATCTTGGTTTTTATGGCCATAAATTGTTTTGTTGGCGTTAATTGTTAATTTTTTTTGTTAATAATAGTCTATTTATTTTGTTTGCTTCTTGTAAATTTATTTTAATTGTTAACACGCTTCATAGTGAACTTTTTAATTGGTGGCGTGCCCGGAATAGTGTGTCGCGTGCCATAAATGGCACGCGGTTCATTGGTTCGCCATCCCTGTCTTAGGCACACACTACCGAATATCCAATTTTTTTTTTCTTTTTGGAAAAAATAAAATGACTATATTTTTTTTAAAATCTTGAATCTTTTAATCTTTCGTCAAGAAGTGACGAGAGTTTTTTCTTCACTTTGATGAAAGTTCTGGTCGTAGCTTGTAGCAGGGACTGGTTTCGTCAAGAAGGAAGAAAGCTTCGCGTTATTTGAGTATTCAGTTTTTAAAGTGATTATAGTTTTAAATGCATTCTTTGATGTGTTATTTTAAATACTGTGATCTCAAAAAACATTTTGGATAAGTAATTAGCAAAACCAAGTAAAAAGTGATTCCCCCCAAAAAAGAGAGTTGGTGAGGAATATTTTATTTTTTTGTAATCAATGTGTTACCTTTTATTTAAATTGTGTTTAAATTGTTTGTATATTCTTTAGTTAGGTAATTGAATATTTAATGTAATTTAGTCGGGAATATTTAATATATTTTAGTCTTCAATATTTAATATAATTGATCCTGAATATTTTAAATAAACTAGAAATTTGAGTTTGCTACAGCTTATTGGTTTTTTCTTTAATTAAAAAAATATTTTATATTAATTTATATTATTTATATTATGTTATGTTATTTATAAATTAAATTTTGTTGATTAAATTTTGGTTTTTATGTGCAATGTATGTATGATATGACGTGATCTGCCAAAGCAGAATTAATCTGAAGGCTTTTTCTTATTTGGTAAAGAATTTAATTATGTATATGCTAACACGATGGAATACATTTTCATCATTTGTACACAATTTAACTAACTCTGTAACATACTTAAAACTTTTTATTAATATTTATGATGTCAAGAGATAAAGAAAAAAAATTAATTATTCTTCTTACATTATTTATTAAACACTGGATGATTTGTCAGGTAATCATGACTTTTTAATAATGTAACACCTTCACAATAACATAAGATTCTCTTTAAAAAATGATATAAAATTTACTGTTACTTTTGTTTACTTAAGTATTATAATTTGATTCCCTAATATTATAATTTTCTAATAAAATAAATTTTACATCGTTACTTTCTAAATATTGTAATCATCATGGCAGGAATGAGTAAACATCATTGTGGTTTTTGTAGTAATATTTTTAACTGCACATTAATTAAGAGAGATTCTTAAGCAAATAGACCATAAAAACTTTTGTTTTATTTGAAAAAAAGTAGAATTTTATTGTTGCATGCATATAAATTGATAAACAGCTAAATTCTTCGTGAAAATAAAATGAAACCGTCTTCGTTTAAGATTATTTACTAAAGAAGATGTGAAATATCAAACCAATGCTTGATTAGTTCTGTAAATGATAAATACAAAAAAAAGGAAATAAAAGGTAGAAACCAATTTATTTGACATTTATGTATGAACAAAAATAATTGTCGCATGATTTTATGGTTTGGAAAAGATCCTACCTGTGATGCCAGAATTGGCATACACATATTTATTTTCTATCTTTTAAAATATCCTTCATTACTTAAGCTTATTTTTATTAATAGAATTACTTTTAAAATAAATCAAAAACTTAATCTTTTTAAACGAACATAAAATATTTATTTCTTCTCTTCCAGATCAATGTAACGGATACTTTCTTTTTATTTCATTATTAAGCAGACATATTAATTCAATGTCGCCTCTAATCGAAAACATAAATCTATTTATAACTTTTTATTCTAATTTTCCAACGGCTAAATGTTTCGGTTGCATGGTTATAATAATTCACATAAATTTGTTGGCGACTCGTGATCGCCAAGGTGTTCTTTTAAACCCATGTGGATATACTAGTTGGCTTTGTTTTTGGCTAAGATATATTATGATAAATCGCCAAATTTTGGATCTCCTACCCATACTCTTTCTCTGTCCGTTGAGAATAAATATATTCACTTTGAATTTCTAAATTGGAGAGGCTGGGACCCCTTCGGGGGCCTCCCAGTCTTAATTTTCTAACGATAAGAAATGTTGTTCTGGCTTTATGATCTCTCAATAGAGAGTATTATTATTTCATCCCTTTAAGGGATTTCTTATTTTTTTCAAGATATGGCCACTATCTGATTCAAATTATACTTAATAAAATCTAAATTTACATTCAATGATTTGCACATTATTTCCTGGAAACTCAACTGTTATTGTTTTATTCATTTAATATTGGCCTAAATGAACATTCATATATACCACTATCAACGATACGCCTAATGAAGGAAGCAGCAAAGCTTTCATTATCATACTACCTGTACACTGATTTGCCATAAAAATAAGCACACCTAAAAAAAGCAATCAAAATGAAGCGATATGCAAGTCTAGCGTTGATATAAGTAAATGATAAAAACTCAAATCAAAAAGTTCATTTATTGCAGGAAAAAAAAAAACGAATGAATGGGATGGGGGGGGGGGCTTAGTATATTCTTGGGCTGCTTCTGGAGCGACTGCATAATACGATACGGTTGGATATTAAGGCATACAAGTCCCATCTCATCCACGGGATTCATGTGACACACTTGGTGCGTGTTGAAGAACATTATCTTGCTAAAAAGTGAAACATTATCTAGCTACTAGGAGGTCTGCCACAAGTGACAACCCATGTGGTTGAAGGATGTCACAAATGTTCCGCTGCGCTATCATGGTGCAGTGAATCAATATTAAGAGTGATTGTGCCTCATATGCAATGGCACTTCAGACCATCACACCAGCTGAAGAAGTGGTGTGCTGTTGAACCCAGGCAGGATTGATACGTTCACCACAGAGCCTTCTCAATCTTTCACGATGTTCATCACGGTCTAAATTAAATCTGGATTCATCATTAAAGATGTTTTGACTCCATTCAGTTGCATTCTAATCCCGTCAAGAGAGATACCAATCCAAACGGAGGAAAGAGTGAGTGGGTGTCAATTTCGTTACTGGCAGCCCTGTCACAATGCTAATAGTGACATAGGTAATAGAACATAGATTACAATGGGTAATAGAATTCTTGCCACACGTTTGTAACACATATGGCAGAAGACTATTTCGAACGACGTGCTACTGGGCTATTATGGCACTGTGGATCAATATTAAAATTGATCGTGTGTCATACCCGATGGTACTTCAGATCATCGCACCAGCTGTATAAGTGGTGTACTGTTGTACTCAAACAAGTTGAGGCTTTCACCACAGGGCTTCCACAATCGTTCCAGATGGTCATCACTGCTTAAATTAAATCTGGACTCATCACTGAAAATGTCCTGGCTCCATTCAGCTGCAGTTAAATACCAACGAGAATTATATCACTCCAAACGAAGGCTAGAGTGGGTGGGTGTCAATCCAGCCTACGCTGTACAGTAGCAAATTGCGACTGTAGCCGATGTGATGGTATATGCTACCATCGCCAACGATAAAAGATGACCCTTAATTTTAATTTATGACGCCAAGACAGCACAGCGTTCGTAACATCCTTCAGCCACATGTGTTAGGTTGCCGGGAGCCATTTTTAAAGACAATGCTCAGTCATACACATCAAGAGTGTCACATGAATACCTTCACCACATTATAACTCTTTCTGGCTTGCTGAATCTGCAGATTTGTCACCTAACGAGCACATGTGTGACCACTTGAAAGACAATTTGGACGGCCTCCGAATTTAATCGATTTCGTAGTGTTTCTACTGCAACTGGGGAATGCGATGCCACTGGACATCATAATATGCCTCAGTGTCATGTCTCAGTGTCAGTATGTATGGTATTATGTTTTTGTGCTACAAGTGGCCCAAGAGGGCACTAAAACCTCCATTCCTTTGAATTTTCTTCTGTATTAAATGACAATTTTGCTTTAATTTTTTAGACATTTATTAAGATCAATGTTAAAATTATGTATATAAAATTTTGCTTTATTCTTAAATTCTTCTTTGGGGCCGGAATAACCTGGCTGGTAATGAGTTTGACCCATATCCAAGAGATCGGGAGATTAATCTCCGGCGCCCGAAGATTTCCCGTTCATTAAATGGTGACTGGTGTTCGTTAAATCTGTCATGTCCCAAAATTTTGCATGTTCCCATTACAAATCAATACCTCAGGGGTTACTGAATTGAGGATTGATAATTCTCTGGTTCAGGTAAAAATTACGATCTGTGCAGTAATAAATGGATGTATGAATGGGTCTACCATATAAACGGGATGTGACGCGTGTGTGGCTGAAGTTGTATTCTTAGCCATATATGTAGCCACTGAAAAGCAAGAAATGCGTAACCTGCCTTAAATTCGATTGGTTTGACCAAGCAGTCTTTCTGGTATTAGCAAGTGGCATTGGAAGCAATAGCAACACTCTTTCTTATTGGGATTCTAATTCTTATGGCAATGAATAAATAATATGAATATTAGTTCAGGGCCGGGATAGCCTTTTCGGTAGGGCGCTGGGCTCATGTTCGAGAACTCGAGGGTTCGAACCCTGCCGACCGAAAACTCCCCGTGTAGTAAAATGGTGACAGATGCACGTTAAATCTGTCGAGTTGCAAAGTCCTCCATGTTCTCATAACAAATCAATACCTCTGGGGGTACCGAATTGGAGATTGAGCATTCTCTGATTCAGGTCAAAATTACGATCTGTCGATGAATGAATGGATGTATGAATGGAAGCACCCTATAAACGGGTGTGACGTATGGGTGTGGCAGAAGCCAAATTCTTGGCCATAGATGGCGCCATTGGAAGACAAGAACAATCACACTCCTCTGCTTTACAGGCAAACGCCAACAACAACATTAGTTCAAAAAATTCTTTTCTACTAATTGAACTCTAAAATACATCATTAAAGTTGGTAAGTTGCTTTGTGATATTTTTAAGGAGTTTACAGTTGTATATTGTTGTAAATTGTATATTTCACTTTCTTTAAATAGTCACGAATTAATATCCTTAGTCTCATAGTAAATGGCAGTAACTTGGAAATCTTATGCAGATTAATAAGATATAAATTTTATCCTATTTGCTTCCAAACTAGTTCATAATGCGTCAATTAGAGATTGATTGCAGTATCATCTGCTTTACCGCTTCATTAATGGACCGACGATCAACCTAATGAAGCAAACCATTAGTGTTGAACCCATCTGTTCAGAATAATGCCTTAAAGTCTAATGCGTGTCGTTGGTAAATGGCGTTTTAGAGGGATTTAAAATCCATTGTAATAATTATTATTTGAAAACTAATTGAATTCTTTTACGAGGAAAACAACTTTTTATATGTATTTTACTAATATAAATCTTTCAGAGCAATCACATATTTTGTTTTAATATATTTGCTATTTTGAAAATTAATAATTATTAATGTAGGAGTTAGTGGGTTAACTTTTTTTAAAAAAATTATCAAGATTCATTTGGAACGTATTAAATATTTTTTATAGCTAAAAACTTAGTTCTTGTCTTAATTTTGAATGAGGCATATGCTAGTTGGAACACATGATTTCTTAACAAACCTTGTTTTCGCCAGCAGAAACCATCAACGTAAATTGAGAATTAAATCTCCACCTCATTAAAATTGTTTAATAAATGATCACTAAACATTTGCGTTATTTTTATGTAACTGCATGTGAAGTTTTAAGAAAATGATGTAAATCTGCAAAAAAAATATAAAATAATAATGAATTATCAATGACAGAATGATTCTATCTGTCCATAGGAACCACATGTCCAAGCTAGCTTTCCCCCCATATCTTTCTCATCTTTGAAATGCTTATAGAATCTTTAAAATATTATTTAAAACATAAGAAATAAGTATATTAGTTTTAAAAACTCAATAAAAGACAAAATCTTTTTTACGAGAAAAAAATGAATAATAAAATGCAACAAGTATTTAATTTGTTTCAAAACCTCATTTGTTTCAAAATGACCACCAATAGTAAGTATTTTTTGAATCCTTGTTAAGAAGAAAATAAAAAGAGAATGCAATTCTTGAAAATGGGGGGCCTTGAGTGCTTGAAGCATGCTGACTGTTATTTCCAATTTCATGTGTTTGAAGCGAATGAATTTTTAATCAAGTAATGCGCAATTAGAGCCCAAATTAATATTTAAGCAAGGAATTATCAAAACGTTAGTGGATTTTAAATAACTACTACTGAAGAAATCATGATTGAAACTTTGAGAAACTTGCTTGATTGCTGGAAGAAGCAGGTCGCACATAAAAGGCATTATTGGAGGCACCTTTAATTTAAATCTGGCAATCAAACTGTTTTCTATACATTCAGTTCTGCCTTCTTCAGTAGTGACTTGCTAGATTTTGACGTATTTTACGTTTATTTTCCCCTTAAATGTTAACTATTGACTTCTGGTATGTATATCTTTTTGACTTCATTTAATCTAAAATTACACAATTAAGGTGGTCAATACCTGGTCGAATCAAAGTAATTATTGTATATACAAAAATCTACATTATTGCAGTGTGTTGATATAACACACTGCAATGAAAAAAATTATCAAAACTAACAGAATACGGTAACATTTAACATGTTTTTGGCTCTGTAGGAAAACTAAAAACCGTGGTAATTTTATCGAAGCACTTTGTTAATGATCTCAGTCAGTTAAACTTACAATAAAATATGATTTAATAATAAGTGATGAAATTTGGTAACTGTGGTAAGATTTGGTAATTTTATCATGACTTAGAGCATGGTAAAAAAACATTTATTCGGTTAAATTTGCTTTTCAGTTTTGTAATTTTTACTAAATGGGTTGAAATAAGAACTGTAATTTTGAAAACCAGAATTTCTGCTTAACAGGTATCTTGCGAATGGTAAAATTACCAAATGAATGGTTTAAAGACCGTATATTTTGGGTTTATACACAAGAATTGTTTTTCTTTTAATCGGAAATGTTCTTAAGGTAATGAACAAATTTTCGGACATGGAGAATTTTCTCCGTCTACAATAATGTAAATTTTTAAGTTCTAAATTAGTAAAATAAAGTTATTTTTGCAATTATCTGTATTAATTTGAGCATTGAAAAGATTTTATTTGAAAGGAAAGGATGTATAATAAAATATTAAAATATTTTACAACAAAACTGAAATGCACTTTTTTTTAAAAAAAAAAATGCCTTCTAACTACGTACTTTAAATTCATTTATAAATGCTTTTAGTACATATTTTAAGGCATATGACAGTTTTGTTTTCAATAGTATCAAAATTAGAAATATGAAATTACTTATTTATTAATACAATACATTTAATACTCCATTTATTTTAGATTACCACAGAAAAATATTTTATTATAGAACATCGTTAAGTACTAAAACAATACCATAAAGGAATAATACTTAGTTCTTTTTTAAAATTTAAAATGATCAATCTTAAATTTGTTTTAGAAGAAGGCAGTTCTATACAAAGAAAAATTATCAAATAAATTATGCATACAAATTGTTTTCTCCGAAAATTCTAAGCTTTTTATTGAATAAATTAAAGAACTTTGATTCTCAGTCGACTTTGCTAAAACTGTCCCAAGACTCATATCTATTCGTATAGCGGAGAGGAAAAAGTGGAACAAAGCCTCTTACTGAGAACATTTCATTTTATTTTTTTTCCGTGAATTGGAAAATTGGCTCCCATGTGATGTCTTCGAGTCTCATCATCTGCAATTCAGAGTCAGGAGCCATTTGAAAATCACCTTTTTTCAAGAAAACGAAAAGAAGCACACAAAAAGCTTTTCTTAAGTAGTATGCACTTTTCTTCACCTCTCCAAAACAGTTCTTAAGTGATTCGGAATTTCTGCATTTCTTTACTCGGTATTTCTTAAATAAATGCTGTATTCATGTTGAGTATAACTGCATTGTAAAATTTTTAAAAGCTATAAAGCAATAATTTATAATGTGACTGATGCATAGAAAAATTGCCAAAGATATTGTAAAACGTTCCTTACAGTGACTATTAGAGCGATTACTATTCACGCTAAATAGGTAACGAGGGTGCTCGGTATCGGTCCTCGTTAAACTCTTTTATCGTTAAGTGCTCGACTTCGCACCCTGATCGTCGGGCTGCCAAAGCAGGGAAGACTCTGCAGGGGATCAAAATTTCGATGACATGTCTTCGGATTATCCTCGGGAATGCTTCCCAGACTGTTGCCAATAGCCCATTGTTCAGCTCTAGTGCAACGTAAATAAAGTACCTGCCTATCTACTCATGATAAAATATATAGTTTAAAATATTTAAGAAATTTATTAGCATCAAAATCGTTTTTTGTCACTAGTTTTTTGTTCTCGTATGCCTGTTTAGGCAGTGGGGGAGCAATTGTTCCTGTTTTTCAGTGGCGCCATTTATAACCAGGAATTCGACTTCTGCCACGCCATTCACACAACCACAACCCGTTTATAGGCCATACACACAAAGGAGCAAAGACATAGAATACACAGAGAGAGAAAGAAGCATCCATGCCTTGCCCGGAACTTGATTCGAACCCAGGACCTTTCTGATGCAAGGACAGTTCCCTGCCCCCTACACAGGCCGGTCGGCTTTTGTCACTATTAAATTTAATAATTACTTATTAAAAATTTTAATAAGCTAATTTCGTAACGCCTGCCGCCTCTGGCGATCAGCCGGTTCGTCTTTTTAGATAAGTAGAATTTCAAGTATTTTGAGATTTAAGAAGATGCAATCTGAATTAAAGACAATATGTAAGTATTAACTCATATTACGCAAGAGAGAAGGAATTTAATTTTTGTATCTTGCAAACTTGAATTATATCTCGGGTAACGCGTTAAATTGGTTATTTAAATGTTCACTATAACATGCTTGGATTCAAAAAATACATATATGCTAGCTATCGCGAAGGCACTATTAATGTGTAATAAAATCAGAAACTTTTTTTTAAAAACATACTGTGCACTTATTCGCTATTTTTAATTAGGTGAGCCAATATATTTCAGTTGTAATGATATTTTCGCATAAACTAAGCAAAATTTAGCTGTTATAAATTTAAGCTCAGTGAATGCACAGATCAAAAGTAGTAAATAATACATTCTAAAGCAAAACATACATTAAAAGAAAAGTAATTTAAATGAATGGCGCTGTTCAAGAACTAAAAGACAGCATAACCAAGTAAATGAGGATTTACATTAAAATGTTAAAATTTGTCTTCGCATTTATTGACACCTGCAGCTGGAAATTAAAATGGACTTAAGCTTGCTAACCAGTTTTAGTTAAATTTTTTGAGCTTAGACGAAATATTTTTGTTTAAATAACTTTTCTTAACATTGAGACACTTAACTGATGTAATCCTTAAATGTAAGAACTCAAATGTATAACTTATGTGTGTTTCGTGCATCTATCCGCTGTTGACTTTCATTTTCTCATCTTTTGCTTATTGTTTTAAAGACCATGTGTTGGTGTCGATGTTGACTGCTTTTTCGAGTTGTCACTCACACAAGCATTAACCCTCATAATTAACTAGGGCAATTTTTTTTAATACGCGATATATTGTCAAAAATATATATATATCCCAAAAATTTCTCAATAAATCTACTTTCTTCATTAGTGTAAATTATTTTGTTAGAGCCCTGATGTCTCAGAGGGGAGTGTGTTCGCCTTCCAATGAGGTGAACCGGGTTTGAATCCCTGGCGATGGCTGGTCGATACGAATTCTGCATCCAGCTTGCACCGACAACAGTGCTGACGTAAAATATGCTCAGAGATATATGGATCAGAGGTTATAGTTCCCTTTTCTTCAGGCTACCTTGGGAAGTTTTCGTGGTTTTCCTTTCCATGTAATGTAAATGCGAGTTCAATCAAAAAGTGCTCCTCGAAGACAAATGTTTCCCAATACTTAATCCAGGAGTTCCCTTGTCTTCTGGATTAGGTTCAAAATTACAAGACTACGGGGTTGAACAATGGTAGTCGTAAGCCCAAAAAACTGGGTCGGCTGCTCAATGACGGTTACAAAATAAAATAAAATATTTACGTTTCGCAAATAAAAAAATATTCACAATATTTTCAGTAATTATTACTTTGTATTATATTCAAGGTATTTTAAATAAATATGGGAGAACTTAAATAAAAACCGAACGAACTTTCAAAAATTATGTCAGCAAAAACAGTGCTTCTTTTGGGGACATACTGTCCTGCTAACATGCTGGAGAATTTCTGTAGCCAATGGTCTAACCAAAAACAGATTGCGCCCCCCAAGGCCCCATAATGGAAGACAAAATAAGAATAAATACAAAAAACCTCAAAAATTCAAAGATTAAAATAAAGAGAAAAATCCATAGGAACACAACTATATCTAAAAACACACAAGCCAAAAGTTCTCTGAGGATAACACTTCAACTTATAAGATCTACAAATAGAAAGTTACAGCTAAAATTGCCGAAAAAATTAATTGTCAGTTCTTTAAAACATCTAAGTGAAATTAAATCTTCCCAGTGCTTATTTCATTTAAATTTTGGTCTTCATTTTTGTTTAACTCCGATTCTGATACTTCAAGACATTGTCGCATTCGATTCTTCTATGTGCATTATTGGTAGTCTCTGACATGTGCAAATCAGAACCTGGCGTTGTTGTACTTGTTGGTTAAATTTTCTTCATGGTACCAATAATCGCTTAGTACTTATTTTTTTATAGAGTTTATAATACTTTCATTTGAAGGAAAATAATATAAAATTTTAAAATTCCTGATCAGAAAAGATGTAAGCAATTTATTATTAGTAGTATTATTATTTGAAACCAAAATGTTACAGTATTAGAACTTAATACATTTAAAAGTCTTTAAGTTGAAATGCCGTTTGGAATAGTAAGAATAAACCTATTAATGTTTAACATTATCACTGACGCCAAAATATTATATTTATTCATTTTTCGGTAATTTACGCTAAGCTGCCTATTTGTCCCTTAGAAGGTTTTATTTCTATACTCAAGCTGCGAGTTGAGCGAGCTTTTAGGATATTTTTTTCTAGTGGTTTCATCTGCTTGTATTTTTCTTAAACATTTTATAAAGTGCAGCTTCCATGATAGAGTGCGTTTTAATCCATAAGAATGGTTTTATTTTGTATTTAAACTATTTTCTGTATGTATTTAAACTGTATTAAGATACATAAATTTTAGAATACGTTAATCGTTCCAATCAGGTTAATCGTTCTGAACTCTGAGTCCTTTCAAAATAGAGACAACTTACTTTAAGTCCTAATTTTATTGCTAGTTATTATTTTATTACAAATATATTACTTTTCATTCTGTAAAACTTATAGTGAGTAACGTTAAAGCGCCCAAGTATAAAGTTCAATGGAATTTGAAGTTAAGGAATAAATATGTTAAGGATAAAGGAATAATCATGTTAAGAATAACGGAATAATTATGTTAACAATAAAGGAATTGTTGATGATTGATCTAAAATTTGGTTGTTTCTGTCAAATCCCGTCGATCATTTTAGGCAAATTCCAAAAATTCCGCCAAACAACCCGATTCTTTGCCAGCAATCGAAAACTATATACCAAATGCGTGGCTATTACTTTAAAGTTTTTCATGAAAATAGCTTTTTCTAATGTTGTTAAAATATAATGAATTTAAAGTAACATTATGTTTAGGTAATTTTGCAAATAAACTGTGCCACATTTTCTAATCGTGTGTTCAAAATATTAATATCAAGATTTTTTTTTAATTAACTTATTGTTTCAGTTCCCCTAAAGTAGGTGCTGGTTACAATATGAAACGATTTGTTGTGAATTTGGCGATATTTGTGACACTATTCCTGGTCGACTGAATTTCATGTAAGTACTCAAAATAGCAAGCTCATTTTATTTCTTGATATTCTATGTGTTTCATACAACGGTGGATGAAAAAAAACACAAATAAATTTCTGAAGAGAAATAACATGTAAGTGGAGATTTTTGCATAGTTTGATCCTAAATAGCACTTATTCTTTGTTATATTGATCCAAATTAGCAATAAATATTCTAAAGTATTACTTACAAGCATTTCTCGCACTTAACATATAACTTCCTTAACAGTGTTAGCCTGCAGAAAAAAGTTCAATTATTTTATTGTGCGCATTATTTTGAAAAGATTACGAAATTTTATCAGTTCAGCTAAACAGTAATGATTCTTTTCTAAATGTAATGCAAAAGTTAAAACAATTTGTGAATATTTAAACAAACTATGTATCTTCCTTATCAAACTCAATTTAAATTTCTAATTACTTTTGTTTCCCACAGAGAGGTATAAGAGTTGCAAGCAAATGTTATATAACTTTTGCTCGACAAATATGTTTATAAATTACTCTGATTTAAAATTCAGTTTTGAATATTTAATGCATTGTTTTGATCTTATCAGAGGGAGCGAAAATGTTTATCAAAAAATATTTAATATTATTTTTATTGCTTAATATTTGTATCATGAAATCTTTTTTACTATTTCCTTAAATTACTGCATAAATCCATAGATGTGTAAGGAACAAACTATTCAAAGTATTATTTTATGCTTTACTGACAAATCAAATAATAATGATAATTGCATCTTTATTGTTTTTGCGTTGCGATATTAGCTGCAAATATTTAAAAATTAATATTATGTCTAAAGGATTGTTTTATTTCCAAAACTCAGTACCATCAGCTTGAATTCGAATAAAAACTGCAACAATACAGATTGATCTGAACATTTTGATAGTAAAAAAATTCTAATTAATTTTACATTTATTTTTTAAATCTTGTCAAACATACAGGGCAAGTTATTCTTGCCTTGGATATGCTAATGGTTGTTGCAAGTGAAATTTGCCATAAAAATAAACTTATTTTTTTTAAACAAATAACGGTGTCAAATATATCCCGTTATCATTGATTGTCGAAGATAATAGTTAGGGTATAGATCCAATGCCTTACGCGAATTCTCATAAAATGCAAATTATTATACAAATTATTTTGAGTATAAGCTGGAAATCTTACAATCAGAGTGCTGCAGAAATCGAACCAGATGGCACCATTGGACATCAAGCGAATTTGTAAATTATCAGTTTATCAAGCCTGGAAAGAACACTGGAATACACAAAATGATAATAAATTACATGGAATTTTCCCTTCTATTGATAACAGTAAAATAATGCCTATTGACCCTAAAACTCATGTTTTAATAAACAGGCTACGCATTGGCCACTCACGATATACCCATATGCATTTATTGAAAAACGAACCTGCACCTGTTTGTTCATTCTGTCAAGTTGTTATCACCATTAAGCATATTTTTACTGACTGCAGACGATTCAAATACTTGAGAAATTTTTTTTTGGCAGTTTTAACCCTGATCTTCAATCTTTACTTGGTGACCCTATACATCACAATCTTTTAAAATTTATCAAAGTCATAGAACTTTATTCTCTGCTTTAAAAAATAAAATCGTAGTTTAACCTTGTGACCAAATTTTAACCTAGTGCCTGGCGCAGTATAGCCATTTCTGGCTCTTGCGCCAATAAAATCCAAGCAACCAACCAACCGAACCAGATGGAAGCTGGGATAACTCATTATGATAAAAATTCAATAAATTAAGCGTATATAACAGACATGTAAATTTTTTTCTATGTTGTTTACCCGTATGAATAATATTAGAGTTAAATATAATGTACACGCTTTTTATTCCATCGCATTATTTGTTTTCAGCAAAGAAACTCAACCATTTTAATAATTTTAATTAACTCATTGAAATTATAAGTACTACATAATATGCAATTAATAGTAAAAAATATATGTGGAAATAATATCTAATATCTAATAATAAATAATATCAACCAGCTCAATTTTCTTGGACAATTGACAAATCTTGTCTTTTGTAATACTATTTTGTATACTGTAAATTTTTGCTTCAAAACCAGAGAATTCCATCGGCTTCAACGAAATTCAATTGATTTCTAACCAGCACTGATCTCATAATATAAAACTACGCCATATGTTCTGAAACCAACTTAAAATGGCAGCAAACGATTTTATTCGGAAGAAATCGTTTAGATTGGTTATCTGGCTCACGTGACTGAAAACAAACGATTTCAAAGCAAAAAATGATTTCATTTATGATTACGACATTTATGCAGTAAAAAATACAACAAAATATGCTGCAATAATTGCAGCAGTTTTTAAAGTCTAGCTTCGAATCCTTGCTATGTCATAGTCAATCCACGTACCACTCTCAGAGTAAAACGACGGCAGTGCTGGTGATGAGTTTGAGAATTATGCTATTTTTTTCGAATTTCGAGTTTTGCGAGTCAATGCGAGTCTCTCTGGCAAAAGGACGTAGGTTTCAATTTCTAAAATTTAAAAAAATACTCTTCGAAAGCGAATTTGTTTCAATGCTTAATTCGGAAGTCAATATTCTTTGCTGGGTTTTAAATTACAAGGCTGAGAGACGTTTAATATTGGTAAACAAAAATTTGTCTGTTCAGCTTAGTTTATACATTAAAATATATTCTATTTCGATTAATTCTTGGTCATAATTGCAAAAGAGGGAAAAACCTCTAAATGTTTACATTTGTTATTAAATTTTTAAAAAAAATTCAAGAGCCTCCAAGTTAAAGTGCATTAGACATCAATTTTTTCAGGCTCGATAGGATTAGGTGGGCCTTGATCTTCTTCTAAAGGCTTTACTCAGAATGTTCTCATGGCATACAGTCTGAGCTTCACAATTCTTATGCATAATTCGGTTCAAAATTTAATATGACATTTGTAAATATGCACTTTAATAGCTCTAGATATCTCTTCAAGCCATACGTTTGCAGCAAAGATTCTTTTAGGAATTAATATGAAACTATATTACAAGACATATTCATGTAAGTATCTCCTATTGAGGTAAGCCTGTTTCGAAAACCGACGAAGGCGATAAATTTTATCATGTTTATTTCATAAATATATCTATAAAAAACATAGTTTATGTGATGTGATGAATTTGCACTTGAATTCCCATTATCATACATTTCTTTAAGATTCAATTTGTTTCACAGCTATTTCAACGTAAATCAATACGTTAATTAAATAACTGCAATTGGGTTTTTTAGTATATAATTTAAACCTTTTTGTCTTTTAGAATTTAAAACGTAATACTTTTTTTCAAATAATTATTCTGACAAAAGAGATTTATCCTAAGCAATCCTCAATTAACTTATTTTTATAAAAGAAAAAATACTTGTGCTATTAGCTTATAATTAAAAAAAAATGTTTAAAAAGTTTTGGTACTGCTGTAAAATATTTTTTTCTGGGCAATGTCGGTGAAAGAAAAAAAGCTAAGAAAACATAATTTTTTGTTAAATTATAGAAAAAATGAAAAGGCGTCATGTGTTATTTAATTATCACAGTAAGACTTTAAACTTCTAATTAATGTGAAGAATGTCTTTTTTTAAATTCAAAACTGGATAGTTTTTTCTTAGTTATTTTTTTTTGTGTGCTTTGTATTGGAAATAAAATTTCAAAGTTATAATTCCTAACTTTTTTTTTAAAAAAAAAGGAAAGTTTGAATTTACAGTTAATAAATTGAAACATAGGTATAAAAGAAATTCGAGTAATATTTTTTCAAAGATTATAAACGTTTATTATCACATGCTGCAACATGAGTAAATCTAGGAATTTTTATCCTTTAGTAATGGGCAATATTACGAGAAAAATTAGAAAATGATTATAAATTCTCAGCATAGTATTCAACTTCCTTTTTAATTTTATTGAAGTATAACTAATGCGAGGGAGAAATATTCAATCTAGTGAAATAAACTGCATTTAAATTTCGATTAAGTAAAAATGAGTTTTTTTTAATGGAATCTAAAAACCTGAAAATAATTAGATTTTTAAAATAGGTCTGCTATTTTACACCTTTTCTCCTTAATTATTATTATAATATTAATGATATAATATAATATGATATAATATTAATTTTTAAATGGGCTCAGAAGTATTCATTATAAATTTTAAAATAGATAAGCAAATTATCGAAGAATAATTGAGAGAAATGCATGAAAGTTTTAAATAAATTTATTAGCAATGCCTAAAGAATTTTTAGAATCTTTAGGGAAGAAACTGTAGAATTACTACTAAAAAAAGATATAGAATATTAAGATTTAAAATTTAGATTAATAGATTCATAAAGATCAAATATAATCCTTAAGATTGCAAATTTTTTATAGTTTTGAGGACTGATATCATTAGATTCACACTGAAAATTTTTACGTTCCTCTGATTTCATGAAAGTACATGATTACTAACCAAAATGCCACTTAGGTAAAGCACTTTTAGAAGCCTTTAAAAATACGGTGAAATCTGAAAATATGGAGAAGACATTACTAATACACACTTGCAAATTAAATTTCAATCTCGTTTCTATTGTTTCCCTTAGCTTGTAAAAAAGTTTAGAAAAAATTTTTTTTAGTTTGATTCGCCGAAAATTAACGTTGTCTTAAAGAAGTTCTCTAAAGGTTTACGTCTGGTGAGCTGCGGTTAAAGTTAATCAGCATTATTTAAATCATACAGTAAGAGTTTCTTTAACACTTTTTAAGCAATTCAAGGCACCACATTATGTTAAACTGTCTTTTCAAAGCTCTACATACAGGAAATAGTTTTACATAGGATATTTTTCGTACTTGATTGTATTTTCAACGCCTCACAACGGGGAATAAGAATAAAATGTCCTTTGCCGAGAAAATAAAATAAAATTTTGTTTCAGACGTGTTTTAGACTTTGTTTAACACGCTTATACCTAAAAAACAATTAAAAAAATTAGTTCAATTCTTGAAATTTTGTATGCTTAAAATTAGAAAATTCATTAATACAAAAACTTATAAAAAAATTAAAAGTTTTTTAAGTAGCACTTTTAATTTATATATGCATATAAATTCAATGCAGTTTTTTGTAAGGATACCTTACAACTATTAAAATATAATGAATATTTCTGAAAATCATTAAAGAAAATCTTAGTACATAATGAATGATTTACTTATATTTCTGTAAGATTTACAAATAAAATTGTTTTTGCCTAGATGTAGTCATAAAACAGACTTACATAAAACTTGCTGAATATTTAAATTCAACCTCGATCAAATTTAGAAACAAATTAAATTATCTTATCCAACTAGGAATTGATACACAATATAGACTGCTGGCTTTGCATGCAGCTACTTTGAAATATTTTTTTTGTTTCTAAAAAGAACAAATGAACTTAAAACATGAATTGAAAACAACGTAAGATTTTGTATCAGGAATGAGATAATTTTAATGTAATTGAAAATGTAACTAAAGTCTATCTAGGTATTTTATAAAAAAAACCGTTTCGAAATGTCTTTGAATAATTGATTTGAATAAATTTGAATATGTTAGACTACATTTATTTCCTTTCATTTCCGGTAGATATTTGAAAAAAAAGGACAATTTTTTTTAAATATCTTCAATCAGATTTCAGCTAGAGCTTTAGTCGTATATTTAAAGGGATTAAACGATTAAAATTATTTGTAATGGCGTGATGATTGAGTTCAAAATAAACAATAAATACATTGCGTTTAAAGTTCGTTAAAGATGACATTGATTTAAATGAAAATATTTAATACTACAGAAATCCTTCGTCCTAGAAGGATTAATTCCAGGTTCACCAGATCAGTGTTAGTGTTTTTGATTTAGGATCGAAGATACATGGCATAAAAGTTTCTTCAGAGTTTTATTCTTCTTTCACTTGACATTCAGTATCAGATACGAGGAGAAGCAGGAGGATCTCTGAATAGGTTAAGCTCAGTTGTTAAGCCAGTCTCATGGAAGATAAAAGGACAAATTTTTTTTTTCTTTAAGCATTTGATGAACAAGTTTATTAAAAGTTCCACAATGCTGTTATAAATACTACACATGTTTCTGTGTCTAAAAATGATGATAGCCAGAATGAAAAAGGGGAAGCACGTGTAGTCTTCCAGACTGTGTGTCCAAATTTTGGACTAAATTTTCTAACTTGGAAAATCAAAAGGAAGAAAAAACTAAATTTATATCTAAATTACTTTTCTTTTAAATTTACTTTGAGGCTTCCAAAAAATTAAATGTGGAAGTCGTGGCTAATATTAACCTTAAAAGCTTTTTATAAAGGAGAGTCTAATCGTTTAATTGAAACATGAATATCGTTATGAACCTCAGTTACTATAAAAGGACATATGGGCCCATGTCCAGGAGTTCGTGGGTTCGATCCCCACCTTTCGAACACTCCCCGTGTAGTCAGTGGTGACTGATGCACGTTAAATCTGTCGAGTCGCAAAGTCCTCCATGTTCCCATAACAAATCAATACCTCTGGGGGGCCTTGTCTTCTGGATTAGTTCAAAATTACGAGGCTACGAAGTTGAACATTAGCTGTCGTAAACCCAAAAATTCGGTTCGCTGTTCAGCGATGGTTATAAAATAAAGATAAAAATAAAAGGACCTAAAAATTTTGTTTTAAAAATACAACCGGAATGTAAATAAATAATATCTTTTACATTAAATATTCTATGTTTTACTTTCTTGAACTTCATTTTGCCGTTGCTGTTGTTTCTCCAAATTACTATATATTTCTTTGTATACATTACTTAAATCGTCTAACAGGTTTTTGACATAATGGGTTTTATCCAACTGTAGTGGTTGGATTTTAGGATTAAAAGTATCGAATAACAAACTTAATTCTCTTCTAAAATGTAAAAGATTAGGGGTAAAATTTGTAGAAGGATGTACTATGCCATTATACAAATTTTGATGAATTAATATGGAATTGTTAAATGATACAACTGCTTTATTCAAAGTAATAAAAGATGTTTTAATAGATAAGTTAATTCTTTCGGTAGCTCTAATACACTGGGAATTTTTGGGAATAGTATGGGCCAAATGAATACCAAGAGCCTTATTTACGCAATGAAATATTTCACAGTTAAACTGTGTTCCCAAATCAAACAAGATCATAGCAGGTTACATTGTTAGAAATGTAATCAATCATGTGGTGAGATACAGTCTCAGCAGTTGAGTTATTTAAGGGATATAATTTTACAAATTTAGTAAAATGATCCGGAATAGTAAAAACATAGCCACAGTTTCTTATGGGCCCAACAATATCGCTTTAGGAATAGGTTAAGACTTAAGAGGTGGTTGGTGTACACTGTAATTTTTTTACGGTCACACTTCACACAGAGAACACAATTTTTAGTGTCTCGATACATGTTTGTCCAAACATATTTAGCAGTTATAAGCACGTAAGTCTTTTTCAGACCGAGGTGAGTGATGTGAGCAATTTTTAATACCTTAGCTTGCAAATCTTAGGGTACCACAATACACTGAGATGATTTTTTTACTATTAATAATTTTTTTTAAACAATTTAGTCATTTACTATTTTGATTGTAAAAAGATATTTAACACGACGTTATAAGACAAAGAAACCCATGGCAAAGCCCTGAATTGATCTATTTCCCGAACTAAGTTCACACAATCACATTATTTTAAATATATGCATAGTTAACTGTGTTGCATTTTTAAGTCTTTTTCCTAAACTTAATGCAAATTATGCATATTAGAATCTGTGAAGTAATTGAAGAAACCTAGGGAAAATGAATCCTATTTGGAAAAATAAATACTAAACAATGCTTTGAATTAAAAAATATATATACTTTTTAAACAGTTTTTCCTGTATTACACGTTAGATGTTATTAGGCAAATAATTGTACAGCTTTTTGAGCAAAATTAAATTGAGATCAAGTCTTATTATTTTTTTTATTTGCTTCTTTACTATTCGCAATTATTACAAAAAGGATTCTTCATTGGAGAGCAGGAAAAATGTACATTGTTTACAATTACGTTGTTTATCTATGTATCATAAAAAGGTAATTTCTGACTTATTGCTTCGGGAATTCTTATAAAGCATAATGGCCAATAAAAAGGTCATGAATCAATAAATAACATCTAGTTATTTTCGGCTGTTATCGGAATAAAATTAGTGAAAGTTACAATGGTATTTACCTGCAAATTATTCGTTTATTTTTTATTTAGCTCTTTCTACTTGTAACATTTATTTAGTTAGCTATCTTCTTCGTATTTTTTTAGGTAATTTCGGATTTTGAAAATTATGCCTCATTCTGCATAATTTTATCATGAAGATGGTTAATATTGAATGCTGCAATGTCAATTAGATAGTTATGAGCTTAGCATAGAGCTTTTTTTTCAAAATTTTAATTTGTTCGAAATTTATTGCAATTTTAATTGCTTTTTTTATAACTTTTTTCTCAATTGAAATTCTTTTGCTTTACATTTTGTGCTGCTCAAAATCTATAAAACTTAAAATTACGAAATCTTAAAAGTACGAAGCTCTGTAGAAAAATCTACAAAGAGTTCGAGGAAATAAAAAAATTCGATCTGATTATTTCGATGATTATTAACCGATAAACTTCTAGCACACAAATGTTGGTCAAAATACTGTCTGCTGAAATGCAACTTCAGAGTTAAAATTTGAAGTGTTGATGGACCATTTTGAGTTGTAACTTTAACGAAAGTTTTTTTTTCGAAATTCTTACTTGTTTAATAGATACTGCATTTTTGAGTGTTTTTGCAATTGTTTTCTTTAAATAACAATTAATTAATTATTATTATTATTTAATTAATAAATTGTTGTGGAAAAATTTATCTCGCCCACAATTTTCATAAACTTATACTTGACTTGATGTTAAAAGTAACAAAAATTATGAATAAATAAAAAAAGAGAGGTTATATCTTGCCTTATATAAATCTTAACATTTAAATCAAAACTTTTAAAACAAGAGATAAAAGAGTTTCCAATGCGCACTGTTATACAAAGTTATCGTTCTATAGTACTAACAAGTAAAGTTACTCCTTATTTATTACTGTGTATTGTATCTCTTATTCCGTATTTCTAAGGTTTGTTTTCATGTTGTTTGTTTTCAGATCCAGCTATCCCTTCGTTTCGTTACAATTAACATATATATATAATGTACTTACATGATATTATAATAATTACATATTTTCTAAACAAAATTATTTTTGTCGACTTTTAAAACAAAAAAAACGTTTAAGAAGATCAAGGGAGGAAACAGTTTATGTTCATTGAAAGCTCATTCTGAGAAAAAAATTCATTCGTGCATGGTACTGTTTTCCCACAGAATGACCTATCTTTACTGACAGAGTTTACAAGCTTAAGAGGAGTTACCAATTTTCCATGTTATTTGCACACACTTAAGTCTTCCTCAAGCTGAAACAAATGGTAATCCAATCGTAATTTGTGTAAAAAATGGACATTAACAGCTCTTTCTTCTTGAATGAGAAGCGATCACGGGGGAAGTCGAGCGAAGCGAATAGGAGGTAGAGCCGACGAGTCTATTGATTTTACTGAATATTTTTCGAATCAATTACACTCAGATTGCATTCTTGGAAATAAAACTCTCACTTTTGACGATTCAGAAATCTTTGAGCTGTAATTCATTAATTTTGAGAATCATTACATCACGAAACTACGTGATTTGTGACGAAGCGCGAACTCACAAATAAATGACGAAAATGTTTCCTCAACTTGGAACCTCATCGTAGTGCATTGTGGGAGATTGTTAACTCGAAGGATGAAGCTAAAATGACTAGACGATTGAAAATAAAGTCTAACCAGCCGACCTGCCTGTATGGTAATTAAGGAGATGGCCTCGTAACAGGAAGATCACGGGTCCGAATTCTGCTGCAGGCATGAATATAATTTATCTCTTTGTTCTATCTGTACTTCTTGCGTTGTTTTGGCTTCATAGTTTCACCTATATGGTGTCCACGATAAAGGGATTATTATGAATATTTAGATACATTAGGCGCTATTTTTTTATTTTTTTTTATTATTATTATTATTTTTCTGAAAAAAATAGAGTGACAAAATATTTCTTTAGTTTTGACGAAATTTGTTTCCTCCAAGAAGTGATGACAGTTATTTCGTCACTTTGATGAAATTTTTGTTCGGAGCATATTCCAATAAGCACTTTCATCAATTTTTATAGTGCATATAATTTTAAAGCAATTTCTATCTCTGTTCCTTTTTTAAATATTTTCTTCAAACTATTACCGTTATGTACACTAATTTATAACTAATATTGTTATCGAGGTAATTTCCAATAAAACAAAAATGGACTATTATAACAAAGGAAAATGGGAGGAACTGTTTCTTTTCAAAAGATATCTTTTATTTCTAAAATTGTTCCCTAAACTGTTTATTCTGTGTTCGATTTTGTAAGAAACTTTATCCGAAAGATCGTTATGTTCTCTGTTATAGTTTTAACTAGAGTCCTCAACACTTTAATGAGGTGTCGATACAAAAGCGGGGAAGAGAAAGTCACGTTTCTTCTTAGATTTACCGCTTTCTTTTTATTTGAAACTATTCCTCTAAAGATATTTATTTAGCAATCAAGATATCGGATTTTCAGACTACTTATATTTTCAACATTTAACACGAAGTATATAAGTTTTTAATGTTATAACAAGTGTTTAGCTAAGACTTATTTCAAAAAGTCTAGTTAAAATAAAACTAAAAAGGCTTTACGACTTGTTTAAATTACTGAATCATTGTGTTAAATGTGGAGATCATTTAAAATTATGCTGTATGGGCAGACCAATTTTAAAGCCGTTTTTAATCTGTAAAAACTCACAGAGAAGAGTTAAAAACCTTTTAACGTTTAGTAGTCTAAAATCTGCATTTTAAAAATCTCTGGATTAAATTCGAAAATAATGAGTCCTGATTGACGCTCAGAGGGCAGTATCCATAAAACCCATTTTTACTGTAAATTTCCATATAGTAATTTCTACACTAATATTTATTTACTTATAATGATTCAGTGATTTTAAAATAATTATTACTGTAAAAATTACAGTGCATACGGTAAAAAGTATTTATAACTCTAGCGTTTATGTTGCAGAGCTCGTGGCATTTAAAAAGGCAATTTCATGGCTTTCTGACATGGATTATCCTAGGGCAACCGTCTACTCCAATTCGCTGTCCTCGTTGCAAGCACTAAGCAATCCAAAGCCTATTTCGAAACTTGTGGAAGAGATAAAACTTCTTTGGCATGACAACATTGATTGCAATTGGGTCAAAGCCCATGTGGGCATTCAAGGCAACGAGGAGGCGGATCGGGCAGCAAAAGAAGCCACGAGTGACTGCAACATCTCAATTGAAGTCCCCAGTTCCAATGCCCAAATTAAAACCGCGGTCAAATCACACAATATGAGTCGCTGGAAGCGGGAGTGGCAGAGTTCTGGGAAGGACAGGCGAACTTTTAAATTCTTCAAGGATCCAAAACTAAACAGACTGCAGGCAAATTTTTATTTTAACCAATTTTTAACGGGTCATGGAGTGTTCGGAGAACATCAAATTAGACTTTTTAATAAAAACATTCAATGCAATTACTGTGGGGAACAACAGACAATCGATCACTTAATTTTTAATTGTCCCCGATTCCGGACACTTCGTGACAATATTTTTACCAATTTTAATCAACACCAATGTTTTGCCAGTTTGGCCTGCAGAAAAATTATCATCTCTATTATTAAACAAACACTGGAAGATGTACTCGGAGACAGGCAATAGGACCCGGAACCTGCGCTCCCTACTTCTTGGGTGTCTCAGGCATTTCATCGGCTTTTAACTTATTGTTTTACATTATTCCATTTTCAATGTTTTTTCTTTGATGATTTTATGTAACTCATTATTTGCCATTCATCTTTTCTACTGGGGCTTGATTTTATGCTTTCATAGGGGTTTTTTATCACTGTCAACTGTTTACAATTTCCTTTTATCGGTTTACCTGCATTTTTCCATTACGATGTAATCTCAGTAATTTTAACCTTTTTGTGTTCGATTTTATTACATTGTGATTTTATTGTGTTTGATTTTATTACTATGGTCTTTTGACTGTCTGCTTGCCCCTTTGGGTGCTTCTGTAACTTTTATTTCTATTTATTGTACAATTTCTGCTTGACGTAAACCCTACACAAATAGGATGGGTCGTGTCACTATTCAAATACATCCTGAGAGCAAGAGCTCTATTCCCTGAGCTACCAAGGCTCATTCTGTCGGGATTGTGGTTACTTCGATGTTTTGTCTCACAAGAAACCGAAGCTGTTAATAAAAAGGCGTATTTGTTTAGAGAAATAGCTTTTTTTCGCCGTATTCCGTAACTTAAAATAATTAATATTTTTATATATTATATAAATATTAACTATAAATATTAAGTTTATATATATATATATATATAAAGTTTATATATATATATATATATATATATATATATATATATATAAAGTTTATATATATATATATATATATATATATATATATATATATATATATATATATATATATATATATATATATATATATATATATATATATATATATATATATATATATATGGGTCATTCTCACGAAAACTGTCATTTTTCAGTTCATAAAATCCCAAAAAAGTAAAGTGAATAAAAAGCTCTGAAACTTTTTATATTAATAGAAATATGTAATCGCGTTATAAAGAAAGTATATATCCTATAAATTATACTTAATATTTAAATTAATTAATTTTTAATAATTAATTTATAATAATTAATAATTAATTAATTAATTTAATAAATAAATTAATTAATTTAATAAATAAATTAATTAATTTAATAAATTAATTTATTAATTTTTTAATTTATTTTTCAAATTAATTAATAAGTAAATTAATTATTTTCACTATTTAAAAAGTGAGGGAATGACACTAATAGTGAGGGAATGATATTTTATTTTAATACATGTTTTTATCTAAGTTACATCTACCTAAAGTTTGAAAATGATAACATACTAAGTATATCTAATATTTATTATAATTTAGTCTTATATATTTAATAGTTTTTACAGGTTTGGGAAATAAAATTGGCTGGCACGATTGAACAAAGAAAAATTTGATAATATACTCATCTTGAATCATTCCCTCACTTCAGCGTCATTCCCTCACTTTATACACTAGTGAGGGAATGACGAATTCAATAAAATTTAAAAATAACAGTTAGGCCTAATTAATTTCTGAAGTCAATCACATACAATTATATTCATACAAGAAAGCAACATATAATTATCCACTTTCTCGATGAAGTTGTATTTTATTTTACTCTAAAAAATGACATGAGGGAATGACAAATGTAAAAAATTTTACCTGGTTTGATTTATTCAAATTTATTCCACAGCAAAGCTTCTTTAAGTTGAAGATGGAAACATACTGCAATTTTGTTCTATGATGCCAGTTGTTAACTTATGAAGTTTTTATTAAAATATTTTTATTCTAAGAAGATTGCAGGTGATAAGAACATTGTTGTGAGGGAATGACGCGAAACACTGGGGACAAAGTTTAAAATAGTGCTGTGTTAATATTTTTATCAGAAATTAAATTTAAAATTGATTTTCTGAATTCTATATTTTAGTATTCTGAAATAAAAAACACGAATTTGTAAAAAAAAAATTTTCATTTCAGAAACAATTTTTTTCTTTTTTTAAATCAGCAGTGGGGACAAGTGAGGGTATGACATATTGGTATATTTTAATTGCCTAAAATAAATAAAAAATAAAAATTGATAATTTTATTTTTATTCTTTTGTTAGCTTGCATTCTGAAGGACACTTTCCGTGAATTTTTTTTTTCGTAAGCTGTAAAACAAATATAAAATATACTGGGGACATAAAAATGACTGTTTTTGTGAGAATGACCCATATATATACTGACTAAATATTTTTTCAGCTTTTCGGTCATTCCATTATATCAGTAAGGTTGCATCCTAGCAAATGAAAATCCAATCATCAGATCAACAATTATTAAGTCCGGAGAAATTAAAACTTTTTGTAGTTTTTAAAAGCATTCCATCATTTAAAAGGTCTAAACTTTATACCATATTAACTGGAATCCTTATAGATAAGGGATAATCAGCTTAAACTGCTAAGATTATTATTGGGGAAGGAGATCATAGGGAAATTCCATTTCTTCACTTGTCGCGGGTCCCTCAAAATCAGGCTTTCTCCTCATAGTAAATCTATAGAGCTGCTATTTTTTTAATTTCTTTAAGCAAGCAAATGAAACAAGACACATAAAAGCCAAAATTGTGCTTATAAATTTTAAATTAAACATTATTTTTCCTTTGTATTCAAAACTATCTACTAGAAATGACTTTTAAGCAAGCATTATTTAATGTATAAGTTACCGGCAAAGTTTGAAATCCGGCATTGTATATAATGCCTAGACATTGTATATAATGCCTAAAACTACCCGTCAATGTATGAAATGATTTATATTTCACACATTTCATAGGCATTCTATCGAATGCAAAATGAGAAACCGGCAAAGTATAAAATCTTCTGTGGCCACGCTAGTAAAGGTGATGAAATGGATATTTTGTGCAATATTTATTTCGAAACTGAAAATAATTGTGACTTAAATGCGAATTTTTTATACGAAAATTTTGTTTCCCTTAATAATAAAGGCATAAATTATGTTTTGTACAACTTTCATTTTTCTTCACGCATTTTGAATAAATTTTTTTAATGGCACTCTCATTACTTTTTCAGAATAACATTTTTATTTTTGAGAAATGCACATCATTTACATAATAACCTCATCAGGGCGTTTTTTTCGTACTTTGCCTAAATAGCATTTGTCATTCGATAGAATGCCTAGGTATTATATACAATGCCTAGGGAAAGTATCTAATATTTCTCATATTTCATACCTTTGCCTAAAAGCATCCGGCATTATATACAATGCCTAGGCATTTTATTGAATGCCGGCGTTCCATACTTTGCCGGTAACATATGCATTAAAAATGGGTATACAAATAATGAATGTGAATAAATGCTAAGTACAGCAATACATTTTTTTAATAATCAGCTAGTTCATAAAATGTTTAACAAATATTTAGTTTTAAAAGGAGCAAAAAAATAAATACATATACAGTAGAGCTCTGATTATCCGAATACCGATTTATCTGATTGTACAATTATCCGGATCGGTCAAGGATCATGTGTTTCTTCCTACCTTTCCAAAACGAAAATTTTTTTCGCAAAAATGCATCTTTATTTCTTGAATATCTGAAAGGGGTCAAAAGTAGCTTCTTTTTGTCCTTGGGTAAACTTGGAAAAAAAGTCTCAATTGTTCTCTAGTTTCAATGATAGCGTAGATAGCGACTGACAAGTGGTTTCTAGTAAGGAATTACTCCTTTTCCTAGTTTTTGCAAAAAAAAAATTATGAAAAATAATTTTAAATGGGCCTAGTTTAGTATGATATAATAATCCCGATAGTATAATACTAATACACGATAGTCATATTAATAGTATTTAGTATGATAATTCCCAATCATAATCCTGAAAAAAGAGCAAAAAGAAGTTAGACATTAGCATTCTCATAGCTATTTTTAAAAACATATATCGATTTTTCGTTATCCAAATCGGCATTGACCTAATTGGTTCGGATAATTGGCACTCTACATCCATAACTTATAGGTACCAACGATTTACCTCTTAATTTGCAAATATTTTTCTTTTCTATTTAATCAAGGTTCCTGTCTGTGCACCAGTGAAGTCGATAAGGGGAGAGGTGAGGCAGAGAGGGAGCTGAGATTATTTTCTGTAAATATCTTATACATACTTTCTTGTACATATTTTTCTTGTTTATCTTAATATTGCATTGCTCCTTTTTATTATACCTAAATTGATATGAGCTTCGGCTATTTTAATATTTCACCACTGAGACGAATGAGTTGGGGCCCTGACGGGGTCGAAACTTAGATAACAACCTTACATAGGCATAGACTCTCCATTTTGTTAACTGACTGGAGAAATTTTCGTTTAATTTAGTTTTGACAATTCTTAGCTTTTAATTAATCACAGAATATTACCTGCATGTATTCACCGTCTAAACTACGTTTAAATGTCAAGAATTGTTCAGCTACTGTTGTCTATTATGAATATACCTTTCGAATGAAAAAAAATGTGTTAAAAACCTAGGAGACTTTGACATTTATATTTATTTCAAAAAATATGTTTTGAAAAATAAAAATATTGTCTTGGCTTATGTAGTTTTTTTTGCTCAATACTAAATTTAGGTTAGACAGTAGGAAGACGAAAAACTTTCACTCCAGTCCTTTATATGAGATTACCCAGTAAAGGGTGTATGAAATGCTCTTTTATGTATGGGATATAGTACTATTATATAGATATAGAATCTTTTGTGAAAGAATGAAAAAGACGAATCACCCCCAGGACTGGCTCAATTTTTTTTCAAACAAAACTTCATTTCATCTTCTCTTTCTGCTGTAATTCTTTTCTCAAATACATAGTTCTCATTTTATTCAAGGATGTTATACCAAATGCAAGAACTTTTCCAATAAGGATATTCCAAGGAAATGTCTAAAACAAATATATAGGACTTTTGCTGAAGCTTTTCTGATACAAAAATGTTCAAACATTCGATGAAATACCTTTTTTGAGCATATTTGGAATATGCACAAAGGATCAAAAACGGTTCTGTTCTGTTTTTACCTAAAAAAAGACGGAAAAATCTATGAAGTTTTAAAATCATATATTTTTGGAGGAATCTATGGCTCATCTTCTCATCTTGCGAATAAATATAGCCTTATGTTTTTTCGAACATTTGAAATAAAATTTTACGAGCATACATAAGATACACTAGAAGTTACAATTTTTTTAAAAAAGAAAATGAAACTGTTTATTCGATTTCATGTTCCAATTTTTCTTTCTGAAATCGTGAAATTATGAAAATGCAATAAAATTAAAACTGTAAAACGGGTGCAGTTGGATAAATTTTACAGTTGTTATTCATAAAATAAAGGATTCACACCAAATGGCGAAAATTTATAGAGTTCTCTAACACGTGATGTATTGAATCGAAGGTAAAAAAATGCTTACATAATAAAGGGTATTTCTTATTAGTAAAAAAAATTTTTTTTTTTCATTGACTTAACTCAAACAATCAAAATAATTTTTTGTAAACGCTGCAATTAGAATATTTATTGCGCAATAACTTTATATTAGCTAAGCACTTTTTCATATGGAGCATAAAATAAAAAAGAATAAAATATATGACTAAATCTGCATCACCTTCCCTTTGTTACCAAGGTTGAAACATGTTTAACCATTTGCCTTTACTTAATGGTGCATGATATTCTGGATCATCAGATGTACCAGCCGTAAGTCAAAGGTACAACAACGAATAGTTATTTTATATCATCACATTTTTAGCACTTACATTGTTGTTACCAATAGGTAGTATCATTTACTTTTCTATATTATTACATTTATTATCATGGTGACATTATTACATTTTTATTAAAATATTTCCCTCCTGTTACTATTTATTGAAACAATTTAAACATACTTTAAATATAATACTTAATTAAAAGTCATATAAATGTAATAGGGAACGATAATAGTTTTGGGAATATGAATATAAAATTGAAAGAAATATTTTTCATATTGCTATCTAGTATTAAGCTTTAGTTAAAATATCATCATAATTTCTTTTTTAATCAAAATAATTAGCAGCAGAAAAATTATGCATAGCTGAAATTGACAATGCTAATTTTTAAATTAATCTACATTTTCTACGTTTCTGTAATATTTAACCTGCCATCAGACTGAAGGTATGTAGATCCATCATGAAATTTTATAGTTTAGGCTTTTTGACTACTTTACACTTGACTATTATGAATATAAAAAGTGACGCTAGTATGGCAAATTATAAAATCGCATAACATACCTCTCAAAAAATACACAAATGAGGTTAGTCATTAAGTTTCGTGGCATTGACCGAAATTTTCTTGATGTTTCTTAGTTAATATTCATCTAAATATTGTCGCTCTGTTCATATCTCTCTGTATTAAAAGATTGTAAGAGTCGAACATCCAATCAGCTTGTCATGAGGATGATACTTGAAAACCACTGACTATAGTGTTTTGCCTGATTCAAGGAGCAAAGTGGCTTCATACAATACCACAAAACCTAGAGATGTAATTAACAAACAAAATTATTGATGTCAATGGTTTATTTACTAATGTATGAAAAATGCAATATAAAGTTTAAGATATTAAAAAAAAATCTATATATATATTTCTCTTCCACGGCGACCTAAAAAAGCCACATTGCAACTCACCGAATGGCAACGCTAGAAAATCGACCAATGATTGCCGCTAAAAATGTCACATGCCAAATCTAGCTGAGATGGCTCAACATATAGCGCTTTTGAAAACGGAAACGGAAATAACAAGAGAGAGCATTCTCACTAAATGTTATCTCTTCCGAAATCCACACTATCAGCTTCGGCAATATCATACTATTAAGCTAGGCAGAAGTGAGTAGTCTTTGTCGATAGATCTCTATTTTAGTATTTTGTCGAAAGCGCTTTAGAAATTTTATCTTAAGATTTTATACTATAGCACATTTCTAATAGGTTTAACGAATTACTTGTCATTTATTTGAATTCAAATTTATTTTAATGACTTAGTATTTACTAAAAAAATTTTTAAGAAAAAGTTGTTATATGGATTTGAATGACTGTTTGGAATTTTTAGAATTTTGTACATTTGCAATGTACCTAAGTTAGCAGCGAGCGAAGCGAGCTTGGTTTGCTAAGCAAACGATATAAGATTGCTTAGCAATTTTCGGGGATTGGCGAGCGTTAGAGAGCAGGGGGCGCAACCCACTAGTATAAAATAATAATGCAGAGGTATGGCCACACAGCATCACTACAGTTCAATACTGAATTTAGGAAATTTTTTGCAAAGAAAAATGTTTTTTAGAGAAATATAATAAAAACTCGGAAAGGCGATGGAAATAATGTGTAACGTTACGGAATTTTTTTTGAAGTACTTTTTTTAAATGTAAGGTAAAAATTTAAAATTTTATTTATAAGTTTTTGGTATGCTGCAAATATTTTTTGTACAATACCAAAAAAAAATATTTATGGACTACAATTTTGTGTAAAGTTTATTTAAATTTTTAAATTTTATTTTGTCATAGATCACCAACATCATGAACTGTTTCCTACCATAGAGATATTATTTATTTTGAGCTAATATTGTTAACATTTCGTAAACTTTTACAAAAAATAATAATGATCAACGGAAGTAATAGATTTAACTGTCTATAAATGAATCTACTTTCCTTTTACACTGGAAGATGGTAGCATACGCTCTATAATTCTAAAACTTCAACCGTGTCATTTTCAAGAAGCGAAAAAAAAAACAGAATTCGATTTAAAGAACTTCAATCGTAAGAGCTTTCTCGAATCCGAGTGAAAATGCACACATTGTTGCTTTTCAACGAAACAAGCACACAATGAATGAAATTGTTTGGTCGTTAAATGGAGCAAAATAAACTGAAATAAAAAATTGCAGTTCTGTAACAAGTTCGGAAGAAGAAAAATGTTTGAAGAATGTCCTCGACTTAAATTTTTATCGATTTTCTTTAGACGCAGAATGTAGTTCTATTCAATATGTAAACGGTCTTAATACTGCTTTCTAAAACTTATATCATAAAATAAAAATATCAAAGTAATTCTTCTCTTGTTCCAATTAAATGAAATAAAAGCAAATTATTACAATGATATGTAATTGAGCAGCGATGGCTTAGGGGATAGATCGTTCGCCTTCCAATGCGGCGAACCAGGTTCGAATCCCAGACGATACGAATTCCGCATCCGGCTTGCACCGACCACAGTGCTGACGTGAAATATTCTCAGTGGTAGACGGATCATGGGTTTGAGTCCCCTTGCCGTCAGGCTAACCGTGGGAGGTTCTTGTGGTCTTCTTCTCCATGTAGGGCAAATGCGGGTTAGCTCCATCAAAAAGTCCTCTACGAAGGTAAATTTCTTCCAATGCTCGATCCAGGAATTCTCTTGTCTTCTGGATTGGGTTCAAAATTACAAGGCTGCGGAGTTGAACATTAGTAGTCGTAAACCCATCAAATTGGGTCGGCTGTTCAACGATGGCTATAAAGTAAAATAAAATATATGATTGAGCTGTGAAGGCTCAGGGGATAGAGAGTTCGCCTTCCAATGAGGTGAACCGGGTTCGAATCTCAGTGATGGCGGGTGGATACGAATTCCGCATCTGGAAACGTCGTTCAACGTTATAAAATAGAATGAAACAATATGTGATTGATTGTTTTCATAAGATTCTAAAAATTAATATAAATTTAAAATGTAAACGAAATATTTGCAACAAGATCAGTTCATTAAATGAAAGGGGAAATTAAAAAGCTTCCCGTGATGACAGAGGAGATGATGAATGATGTTTAATAATCACTAAATATGATGGAAAGTTACTTTTAGATGTTTGACAGCAAAATAAGCTATGTTTATGATTGGGAAATAAAAATGTTTGGGGTTTAATGATTGAGAAGTTGAAGAATTGAAAATGTTTGTTCAGGATATCTTTATAAGAACTGAAATCAATGGAAATTAAATAAAATATTTTAAGTGTGAAGTATTTTAAATAGTTATGCTTCTATAGGTACTTTATTTAAAAAAAAGTTTAATACATATTTCATGTTTGATAATGATCAAAAATATCACAAGTTCATTTTAAGAATTTATAGCACCTTTCTAAAATATTAAGACTGCGTTTTAAGGTAGTATTAATGCCAAAATGTTCCTTAATTTTCTACTCTGCGGTGCAATTTATTATTTTTAAGTGATTTATGTACATACATAATATTAAATGTACAGTGCTCTACCTAGAAAATATGATTTGAAAATTCTGGGCAAAACGAGTAGTTGAAAGTTTAGGCTCCATCCTAATTTCCCTTCAACGCGCTGGCAATTGCTAAAAATAATGTACTTCAATTTGATTTTCTTAATCATGGACTATTGAACTATTTCACTGATTCCGTTTTAGCTTTCAAATTTTTCATTTAAGTAAAATTAAAAATGATATCAAAAATGTTATATGTCACAATAAAAAATATTTTTGAGCGTTATTGAAATATAAGTAATTAGAAAATAATAATTATAAAGTAAATAATTATAAATGATTAAAAACAATAGATTTTTTACTTAGATTTTTTTTGCGCGTAACTTCTTTGAATAAATGATTTTAATATCTCTTAGCAGAAAATATTTGATTTTAAAAATTCGAATATGATAAAATATAAAAGAAGTGAAATTAATATTAAGAGTTCAAACATTCTACCACTCTCTAGTCTATTCTATTAGGATTTTATTTTATTTCAACCCACGTCGTTGAACAGTTAACCCAATTCTAAGTTTACGACTACCAATGTTCAACTTCGTAGTGTTGTAATTTTGAGCTCAATCCAGAAGAGAAGGGAATTCCTGGATTAAGTATTGGGAGAAATTTGCTTTCGTGGAAGACTTTTTGATGGAACTAATCCACGTTTGTGTTACATGGTGAGGAAGACCACGAGAACCTCCCACGGTTAGCCTGATGACAAAGGGATTCTAACCCATGACCCGTCTACCACTGAAGATATTTTATACCAGTATTGTTGTCGGTGTGTGCCGGGTGCGGAATCCTGTTATTCCATCACTGGGATTCGAACCCAATTCACCTCATTCGGAGGCGAGTGCTTTATTCGCTGAGCCACCAAGGCTCATTCTGTTAGGATTTTATTTTATTATCGTCAATAAACAGCCATCTTTTACTTCAAACATTCCTATGTAAGAAAAAGCAAATACATTGTTTTTAAGTTTTAAAAAATCTCAAATTTTGCCGTATGACCATGGAAATGGCCTTCACCTTCACTTAACATAGTTTTACAGATTAGGCATTGCGACAACTTTCATAAAATTGCCTAATTTTATGAGAAAAAAACACATCTAGTTTATTTACTTATTCTTGTTCCATACATTAAGATTTTTTGCCTTTATCTGTAGGTTAACATACAATCAAAATAAAGAAGATTGTTTATCTCACCATTTTCTACGAGTAATGTATTAGGTTGGTATTCTACTCCTAGTGGATCCTCCCTTCACTGAAACACCTTTTAGTAATACAAATAAAAAAACGAAAAAAAAAGCGTATCAATTAAGGATTGTCCAATCATTCTTGCTCAACTTCTCTGATTAACTTGGGTTCGCCATTAGGTGATGGAAACAAGATAAATTTAGGAGCGGTTCACTTCCAAATTAAGTGGCTGACCGTTTGTGGGATATTTATTTGTGCAACGAATGCGATGTGGAAAAAAAATTATAAAGAAGTAATAAAAGTAGGTTTAATTATTAACTCTTTTTCAAGCAACATTTATTTTATGGTCTCATTTCGTTAATCTTGTAGAAATTCATAAAATTGGAAAAAATTTGCTGATATATTTTATTGATTTTGTAACAACTAAAAGAGTTTTCGTATGAACCAGATGCTTTCTACAAAAATTTAACTGTAGTGAAATGTGTTCGGATAAATTACTTTGATTTCAAGTTTAAATATGACAACAAAATAATTACAAATAATTATAAAAATATACCTGATACTTTTCCACAAGGAATTTATTAACTCTTTTATAATTTTATTTGAAATCTACTCAAATCAGATGTCGTTATGGCGTTGTTACTAATTTTTTTTTATATTTTTACCATCTTTTTTACCTACCTACTTATTTGATTTCAAAATATTTAATGGGGAAAAAAATCATAAATGTAATTTGTAAGGAATTTTTTTTTAATATTTTCTCTTTGTGAGTGTAATTTTCAAAATAAAACTAATTAATGTAAACAGGAGATCTGGAAAATCTAGAAAATTGTCGACATGATATCCGTTAAAATATAATCTGGGCCAACTTTAGCACTACGAAAGCTAGGCAAAGAAATTAAAACGTGTAGTCTTTAGATCAAAAACTAGCTAAAGCTTGTTCTGGTCATAACTTTTTTCGCTGAGTGGGCTGACGAAAATTTTTTGGGCTTTTTTTTTCTTTCCTCCAAGTCCTAAGCATGTATCTAGGTTATGAAAAACCCTTAACCATGTAGCCCAGGATTTGGTCACTAGTCCTGATCTCTCCAGCCTAATAACGGGTACCTACTCTATCGCTGTGTGCTTTAATCCAGGAAATTTGTGTTGATGTGTGTTGAAGTTCTTGTTGAATATCAATAGAAATTCGTTTTATTTGTGCCAAAATCAAGTATTGATGATATTGATGCTTTTGAGTCTGACCAGATGATATAACTATCATTGTTATTGAAGTTTTCAGTGCTCTTAATATATTTAATGCATTCAAGGATTACCAACTGTTCGGCTTGAAAGAATGAATTTTCCCTGTCTAATGCGTAAAGAAAGAATGAAAGAAAAAAAATTTAGAACTATCTAATAATAAGGCGAAAAATTATAATAAATTCCTTGAAACAAGGGCGAAGATGTTAGAAATCTGTTCTTAGCTTTATAAAGTATATTTCCAAGCGTTTGCCTGGTTTGCTAGATGCTTGACGACGGTTAAAAAGTGGAATCTCAACTCTGAATGGATTGACAAAACTCCTTCAATTCATGTAGGTAAGTTGGGCAGGATGATGAGGAGGCTCTGTGGTGACAGTTCAAATTTAGGTTGAAGTCTTGGTTAGATGAATGGCAATTTATGCAATATTCTTCCCTTTCTGTGCAGTTTTCAACACTATGGCCTTCGTAGCCGCATTTCTCTAAATAACAATGAGACTCTGTACAGGAGTTTTGATGGTGTCCAATTGTTTGGCATTTTCTGCACCTGAGTAATGCTAGTCTTTTTTTGATGGTGCCCCTATGAAGTCCAGTGAAAAAAGTTTGAAGCTTTAGAAGTGTTGTGGAAAGTCTGTGGTTGACTCTGATGATGATGTGACGCTTTGTGCTGTCTCTTTCATGGGGTATGTGTTTAGTTAGTTTTATGACATCGTAGTTTGGATTAAAATCTCCATTTATCTTTACGTCAATTATCTCGTTATCTGTGAAAGTCGTGGGAGTGTTTAGTAGGATTAGTGAGAAAAGCTTTACATCCTTCTCTTGATATTGTAAACCAGTTTTATGTAACGTTGTTAGAACTTTTTCTCTTTGTTGAGTATTATGGAATTTGAACTCTAGCATCTTGCTGTTTTTATATACTTTTTTGATTGGTAATTTTGGTTGTTCCTGGATGAGCTTCTCTATAATCTCGTTAGTGGTGCAATCTTCTTGTGGTTTAACGATTATAGGTTTGGGTGGTAATTTTGTCTTTGTAACGTCAACTTTAACCATTGAGCACGTCTCTAATTTCTCAAGTCTTGTGTTGATGATTTTTAATTTCTCATCAATTTGGTTTAATGAATTGTAGGATTGATCGTTAGTTGAGTCATTGTCAAGTTTTCGTCTGATGTCATCAATTTTCTGTTGGGATCAATTTTCTCTATGGATGCTAGAGATTTTGTAGAAGTTGTCACGCCATGTGTGTCTTGCTCAGATGTTATTTTCCTTATTTGTCGGATAGCATTTACACAGGCCATTCTTGGTTCATGAGGGAGAATGATTTTATTGCGATTGCTGCAATTTATGTTTTCTTTGGATAATTTGAAGAAAGCGTTCGATATCTAACTTTGTCTGAGGCATACTTGTAACATTTACGTTGGGAGAAATTGAAGTACCAGCAGTGATGCAATCGTTAGGTACCATCGGAGTTTGGTCATATGCAGAAGTAAGATCAACAATAACTGACGGTGAGATTTGACTGTCAGATCTTGGGATAGAGTATGGTTGACTACGTTGAGATCTTGTTGGGCTAGCGATTTTCTATAACGGGTTAACGTTTAAAAGCAAAATTCAAGATTTTGGTGTTTAGGTCAAAAATGAGCTAAAACTTGCTTTGGCCATAATTTTTGGTGCGTGAGTTGGTGTGTTAAAGTTTGTTTTTGCTATAGTATTTTTTTTTATGCTAGGCAACCAAAATTTTTGATGGGCTAACGAATTCCTGCAATGGGATAACGTTGCGAGTTAAACTTCAAAATTTTGATTTTTTTGTCAAAAATTAGCTAAAACTTGCTTCCAAAATAGCTTTTTTTATTGGGTAGGCTAACGAAAAAAGGCAGAAGAGGTCCCAAGATCTAACTCCTATGCTTAAATCAGCCACAGTTCCTTTTTCAGGGACGTAAATGGTAGATCAAATCATCCATCATGATGACCCTGACCAACAAACCTGACCTAACTATAATAGTCGATTTTTTAAGTGTTTGAAACCGTTGTTCTCTCTACATAAGTCTATAAATCATCTGAAGATTCAGATAATTTTGTTTATTTTCCGTTAATGTCAAATTTTAGATTTTGAATAAGTGTGAAAATTAAAAAAAAAAAAAAAAAAATGATCAAAAGTAGTGACTCTTTTAATTATTATTACCGCATTTACCAGCATTATTTTTTATTCATTCATTAACGATTGCCTTAATAAATTTGGACGATAAGTGATGCTTAAATTTTCCTTTTTTTGTTAAATAAAGATGTGACATTTGAATTACTAGTTGTTAAATGCGATATTTTGTGAAGGATTTTACTTGGAACTAGGTGGTTTACAATTATTAAGCATCTAAACGCAAGCAGGATAATCTTCATTAAAAAATGAACTACTTATACATTTTAATATATTTTAAGCTGTGTTTTCTTAACAAATTCAATTTACAAAGGGAATATAAAATAAGTACTTAACAATACAACTCTATATTGAGCATTTTTATTCGGAATATTTGCCATAAAAACTTTTGGACAAAACTGATCAAGCTTGGTGTCAGAATGAGAGACAAAAAATTCAATGTTAAACGCTGAACTTTACGTACGGAAACGCAAAATTATGAGAAATATCATTATAGTATGCCTATTTCGAAAGTTAAACGATCAAACTACGGATGTATTTATTTCCAAAATTTGTTCAAAAAGACAGACACAAAAGTGTTTTTTTTAAATAATAATAAATTAATTACATAAATTTGCAAAGGGATCCTATCGCTATCGTAAAACAAATGTTTAGGGACGGAAAGAGTGAGCGTGACAAAAGTTCACAATCAACTTTACAAATTTTAAAAAATGTAAATGATTATTTACTTTTGAAGGAAATTTGCTGTTTTGTGCAAAGAAAAGAAAACAAATTCGCGAAGTCATCAGGGAATTGATGAGCAGAAGCGATTGAATGTTTTTTCTCTTGTTGTAGATAAAATAACCAGCTATTTAAAACTGAATAATTTTAAAATGGTCCTGTTTCTGTTAAATTGCTCAAAATTATATTTTTCAAAAACTTTTTTTATTGGTAAAAGCCTTTTCCCTTTGGTTATAAATCCCATAGAGACAGTATATTGAAGTTTCCACTATGATGCCCACGCTTCCAATGCAATAAACTAATGGAAAAGTTAGGCAAAATAATCATCACAACTAAAGAGAGAAAAATCACATGGGAAAATCTCTCAGCGTAATTGTTAAGTTTCTTACATTGTGTTTTGTTTTCTTATGTTTGTAATGTGTATTATAAACACAACCAATATTTTTTAACTAAGATGATTTTGAAATTTAATTATCTTTCAAACGTGTTTTCGCTCTTGCTCAGTATTTTTCAAAAAAAAAAAAATTCGAAGATTTAACAATATGTATAATTTTTCGTTAAATAAAATAAAATACATTCAATTTTTCAAAGCTAAACATTGACTGCGTAAACAAAATTAATTTGGGATAACGTTGAAATATGTAAGGATATTCTTCCGTTATAAAATCAAAACGCAAAGTGTTTGAAACTTTTAAGAAGTATCACTTTTGTATGTAATCTTAACATAAAAATAGAAAAAGCAATAGCAGAACCTGAGAAATTATAGTCAAGATTGATCTCTCAAAATAAAATGAATTATACAAGTGTCTGGTACAAATTTTGCTAAACATTTAACATTTAAAAGAAAACATAGCGAAACAGCACTGACGTGCTCTTGCGCTATGTTTTCTACCGATTTATTTAGAGAAAAGTGGCTGGAAAACTATTTTCCATCGATTGCTAATGCTATGAATGCTGAAATAGAATTTCAAAAAAAAAAATTATAAGACTAAATGTATTTTTTAAAAAACAATTTTTGTAATATGTAGCAGAATTTTTTTTTACTTACGCTGATTTTTCAAAGTTAAAAATCAAAAAGAGGTAACATTTAAGAATATTTCATCCTTTTTTAATATTTTACTAATAAGTGATGAAATTTACACTCATCTTTACATATTTTTAAGTATTATTGAGCTCAATTCTGTTAACACAAGCCAAATTCATCTGGCGTAACATTTTTGCCATAAAAATATTTAATAAAAAATTTTTTCGAACACCAAGACTATTATAAATATATAATATGAAATATATTATAAAAACATAATATGAAAATAAAGTTTGACAGATTTGTCTATTTAATGTTTTATTAAGACCGAAAAGAGTAATAACTAACAAAATAAACGATTAAGTTTCTCCTCGACTGATACTGCTATACTGTATGCCCATCAAGTCATGTTCACATTTGATCATTTACCTGTCAAAAGTGTATTATGGCTTTACGTACTGTACTTTTAAGGTTTTTCGCAAATGGAGCGCTTTCATGAGTAGTTGTTTTGATGTTAACAAATGTAATTAAAAGACGACGCAAGGGCTTCTAAGTGCTATCTGAGTTAAGAGGTGTTTCAGTATTATTTTCGATTAAGCCACTTTTGTAAAGTGTTTAAGAGAAGAGTGGTTGATAGGGTAAAACTTTATTTCGAGAAAAAGAGTTACATGTCTGAGAAGCAAGTTGGGCTTAAAAACAATAGCAGCATCACTGAGCATTTTTTGAGAAGTGAAAAATGGTTTCCATCTAAAACAAAGCACGATGGCCGTGTTTTTTTCTTTCAAATATTGAGAAGAATTAAAATTGGAAAAACATGTTGCTTAATGCACTACTTAATCTGGGTGTCACTGGCTGCCTGTTTAATTGCCTTAATTTTTTTTTCTCATCGAAAGATTTATTGGAGTTTAGAATGGAAATGTAAAATCTGGTTTTGGACGCACAAGAAATGGTCTCCAACAAGGTATTTTCTAAAGTTTTCATTTGTAAAATATTATTAATGATGTTTTAGGAGAGTTTGGTAGAAGGAAAGGGATCCAGGTTTGGCTTTAGGTAGATGATCTTGTCATGTGGACAACAGTCTCAGATACACAAAAACTTGAAATATCAGTAAATAAGGCCCTAATCAAACTTTCAAAGTGAGCAGATAGAATACTGGTCAATCCTAAGAAATCTACCTTTGAGATTTTTACGATGATACAAAAAAGAATTCCTTTTATTTAAATTTTAGGAATCATCCTCTGTTTGGAACGGAATATACCACTAATTTCAATATTGTTTTAGACTCCGAACTAATTTGGAATAACCTTTTCAAAAAGACAAAAGAGAACGTTTTTAATAGAATTAAGTTGCAGAAGAGGTATTCTGGTGTTACCTGGGGTGCGTCTCAAGATGTTCTCCCTAATTCTTACATTTCTTAGGTTAGACCCATCTTTGAATGTGGTTCTAAGCACATAACTATCACATCGAAAAACGTTCTGTTCAAACTTGACATTACACAAAATTGTTTGGTTTGTTTCATTACTGGAGCAGTGAAATTGTCTCCTATAAAATCAATGGAGCTTCAGACTAAAATTGAACTCCAATGTAAACGCCAGTTCTGATATTCAAAAGAAAGTTGCTCTTAAGTAATGATCATTATTGAAACAATTCTAAGACAGTTCTTTTCAAGATAAAAGTCTCAATCTACTTTTTTCACGATGTGGTTGAAATCAGTGAAGGCTTGAGTTTATTCCTTGTTGTTAGATAACCCCTCAATGACATTTTTTTAACTAACCATTTTAAATCTGATGCGATAAATCTTGAGCTGATTCTCCTTTGTAATAAAATTACTTTTTTCGAAGATGGAACTTAAATCATTTGCTGTTGCAGCTATCCATGAAAGGTACCCACTACCTGAGTGACCCCATGTCTATACCGATGGGTCAGCTGATCCCGCTTTAAGAAATGAGGGCACTAATTGTCAGTTCTTTCAACTTAAAAATCCAGTAGAGATATTTCGTATAGTATTAGTAGGTATTTCGTATGGAGGTATTTCGTAGAGGTATTATTCAACTTTGATTTTGGAAATTTCTGAAGTGGTTCTTACTGCTGAGGCATTAAGAAAAAAATATGGGAAAATAGGCCTTGATAAATTGAAATTTTCAACCTCTTCCTCCTTTGAAAAAATTCTGTGTAAAAATCCTATTAGGAATCTTACTGAAAAGGGAAAAAGGAGTTATTCAATGGATCCCATGCCATGTCGGGATTCCTGGTATCGAGGAAGCAGACCCACTTGCTAAATCAGCTCTGAGTTTGCCACAAAACTAATCTCCTCTTCCCGTAAGAAATTATAAAGCACTGACAGAAACAATTACCAATCTTCATTATGGCAATATAGATGCTGAAAAAAGTAAGGAGTGTCTTCTTCAAATGGAAAATAGAAATTGCCCCAATTTGCCGAGAAAAAGATTTGCTTGCTTTTTAAATGTTGACAGGTCATGATTACCTTCAGCAGCCTGTCCTCTGTGTGAAGGTAGTTACATGAATGGTCAGCAAATATTTCCATGCACCAAATTAAAAGATATAGAATAAGTTATTTTACTTGCATAGTTCAAAGTATTTTGGAATTGAATGGACATAAAAATAACATCAAAATCAAACCTAAATTGCCAACAATCGAGATTTTTCAACAATAAGTAAAAAATCTAAAGATAATATTCAGATTAACTGCATGATAGATAAAAATTCTAAAAACTCTGAAATGCCTTTCAATTATAGAAAATTTTCGAAAAAATGCGTTGTGTGCATTTAATGTACTTTTCCCAAGTAAAAATGTCTTGACTATCTCCTTGTCTAATGTCACAATGACAAAATATGTGGAGAATCAGACGGCAGGCACATTAAGCATGCTTAAGTTCAAATGAAAGAATTTGATTTGTTTTATACCAATGAGAGGATTCAAAAAATGAAATAGATAATGCAGGGCTAGATCGAAAAGAATTCTATGTTTAAAGTCTTAGAGTTCTTGCTCTTCAAATTCTTATTTGATCAAGTCATATTATTGTTTGACAAATACCTTGGATCAATGTGAGCAAAACTTGAGCCATGCATTCGGCGAAATTTCTAATATTATTGAAATCTGACAAAAAATCGAGTGGAAATTTTAACATGAGAGATTTTCTTTAAGAAAGAATCAGTACAAAGCTTATATAAACTCTGAAAATTTATGAATTGAGTTGTATAAGTAGATACGTTTATCTGATCCAAGAAGGACAATTTCAATTTTAGCAAAATTTGAAAAGAAAAAGAAAGCACATCAAACACATAAATTTACATTAAAATTAAGCGTCGTTCCCCTTCGTCTTAATCCCTACTCATAGAATAATATTGATTCAACCCGGAAGGTGCGTGAGAGTCAATTTTTGACTTCGTGCATTCCTTAAAGTCTTGATTGATAAAAATTAGACACATGGTTATCACTTTTTATTGGTAGCTGAATTTTCATTCCTATCTGCTTGATGTGAATAATTGGAAGGAATTTCTAGAATTTTCAAGCCTCTAATAGATGTTTTATCAGTTACTAGGGTCATAGAATGGCCCTACGTGTCTTTGAGTTTTTTTTTAAAAATCATTTTACTTCTCGTGACTGCCGATTTCATTGCTTTGAGTTTTGTTCCCAATTAAAGTGATTCTTCCATGTTTACAATGCGCATGAAAGTTTTATAGCAATATGTATTAAAAACGAGGGCGTTACCTAACTGTGAATAAAAATGGAAATCCTTGCTTATGTCACTTATTAATGATCAATACCAGTTAACATGAGATTAATCTGCATTTGAATCATAAGCAACAAGTTCAAATATTAAATAGTTCTTGTCGGGAATAACCAAAACACAAGAAAAAGTTTTGCTCAAGATATCGAAAACTACAGGAACTAATGATTGGTGCCCATTTTTTTTAATAACATATTACTTTTGCATGCAACTATTGTCTCAAAAAAAAATAGAAATAAATATTGCTATATACATTCATATGTCTGCATTAAAGCAATCATATCAAGTATAATATAATAATTTATAAACTAATTATCAAAGATGTAAATATTATCATGTTTGATTAAATTTAATCGATAAAAGGGTAGTTAGAAAATTCGAATAGTTAAGTAAGAAATTTTAAACTTCCAAGACTCAAAATTGCGGCGGGCAGATATACGAGCGGTCAGCGTGCCCAACTTTGAGGCCAATGGTTGTGGGTTTGAATGGATTGGATTTTTCTCTGTGTGTGTGCTGTTCTCTTTTGTGTGAAGTGTGAATGTGGCCCACTCTATAAATGGGTATCTGTGGCAGTGCGGAGTGGGTAATGTTGCTCCCCTCCGTGACTTAGATTCACAGGTGCCCACTGGGTAACGTTAAATGAGCAACACGAGGTGAGGAACGAATATTCAGTGCCTGCCTCAAAATTGCTGTATTTCTAAGAAAAATTCTATCGTTTTGTAGCAGCGTACTACTGAATTTCATTTGATGTTATTCAACGAGTCTAAATGCTAGTTCCAGTGGCAAATTTCAAATGATTCAATTTTAGCTTTGATGTTGCATCAATATCAATTAGATTTTGAAGCAACTGTTTTTTGAAATAACTTTTTTATGCGACCCATAATGAAAAAAATCAATTGACTTCCTTTTTGACAAATATACTATTAAAAGTGATTATTGATGCTTACATTATACATGAGTGCATTTCACACACATTATATACACTGAATGAATACATTATGCACACATGGCATGGAATCGGCAGGAAAGAAAATATTTACATGGGGGAAAAGTCACGATTGTCATAATAAAAATTAATATTTTATTCGATTTCCAATGCTCCATTTTGATTCAATTATACTAGTTTAAAAATTTTACCCCGAAGCATTCTCTTCCTTTTGCTATTTACCAAAGATTTTATACATCTTTTTTTGTAAAAATAAAACTTATTTTAATCATGAATCTGACTATCACAATGCAATAAAATGATTGGTTTCTAATAGCCCAAGAGAGAAAAATAAATAGGAAATCACAATTTAATAAACAGTAGCTAGCAAAAAGCATGTATGACGATGAGCTTGCAATGTGCTTTTTATGCTGAACTTAAAGAAAAATGGAAATAATAATTTACTAATGAGGCAATATATCTCATGCTAAGTATCAGCATTTGAAATAAAATTCCTTGAAGAGCTATTTATATTACGAATCACTTGTTATGCAATGATTGGTCCCTAGAGCACAATAATGACAAGAAAACCATGGAACAATTAGTTTAGGTATCATTGTGTTTATAAATAATATTTGTGTCAAATGTGCAGTGGTCTTGAATGCAATTAATTGCTGTTTAAACTTTATAATGATCGTTTGTAAGAATGATATAATTCCCTTGTCAATTATGCAAATTTGTATTTTAAGTGAATGCTTCGTTATTTAAATCCTTATGGTATATTAAAAAATAATTCTTGAGCAAAATTCTGCTTATTTCTATGCATGTATTAGATTGAGTGTATTTAGAATTAAAATGATCAAAATTAAATGGTATCATATACGTATGCACTTATATGGAAAATATATTTGATGATCAAACCCTTTTAGTTACACATATTTATTTCCCTCCTCAACCATTATTCATACTATATGTTTCGTTACGTTGAACTACTAAACTAATCCTTCTGATGACTTTCTCCTTTCTATGAGGAGTCGGTTCATTTTGGTGTCATTAAAGAAATTTTTCTAAACATTTAACAAGTCTTTTTTTTTGCTATAATTATCTTGAAAAATACATATCAAATAAAAAAATATCTCTATTTTAAAAATTTTTTACTCAATTTTCATTTTGCAATTCTGGGAACCAAGAAACTTTTCTGGAAAATCCGAATCCGCAATGAAAAATACAGGCTCCCATTTGAGTCTTTGTCTCTATGGATATTAAAAAATAATTTTCTTCATATTTCTTAATAAAATACGAATTTATTTTGAAAACTTGCATTTTCTTAAATAACTTCAAATCTTACGTAAACATTTCATACAGCGTTGGAACTTTATTTTTTCCCCTTAAATACTTTAAGACTTTCTTTCAAAATTTTACAATATTTGAAGACTAAACTTTTTTTTAAGTATCGATAGAATTTATGTAAAAATTTCATAGTCACATTGAAGGCTGAAAAATCACGGATGGTAGACCTGTGAGTAAACTGGTCTTTAAAATGTATTTTAAATCTTATTCAACATAATTAATTTAATAAAAGTATCACATATATTCAAAATTGTGAAATTCAATAGTTAATTTTAATTTATAAGAAAAAACAGTACTTTATACCTAGGATATTCCAAATAGGCAAATAATTTACATTTGTTCCTCCAGCCGACAAAGGATTCAAATTTATCTAATTAAACAAACAGTAATTTCACAAAAATCAAACTATTGATTCACCATCGTAGGAAATATTATTTATGCTACAAGTTTTGGCATTCGATCATCCTTACCATTTCAAGTGCCAAATGGAAGAAAAATAATTAAAAAAAAAGCAATCTTTTCATTTCTAAGAATAATATTAATGTATAGAAGAGGATATTAATAAAATAATATTCTTTTAATTCCCAAAGAAGACAAGTTTCAGTCAATATTGCTTCTTTTTTGGAGAATTTACATTAAATAAATTATGACCCAATAGGGAGCAAAATATAAACAAGAAAATGGAATTACAGTTTCAATTAAATTAAAATAAAACATTGGAACATATTCTTAGAGAAAGTCGTGGTGGAGGACAAATAGACTCTGGTCTGAGAAATTCAACAAAATTTCCCAAATTTTCCAAAAGCGGAGAAAAATTATACTTCAACAGTCAGCAACGCTGTCAATCTGACCGATCGGTCACGAAAAAGGCGTCATTTTACTGGATTTAAAATTTAAAATAAAAGTACAAATTTCTTACTTGAAAGTAAAGAAAGAATAAAGGAACGATAAAGGATACATGAGTTGAATTCTAAAGCCTTGTAAAGAAAATAAATTAAGAAAAACTAAACATTATTTCCCCCAATTTTTAAGCCAGTAACTTGATTAAAGATTAAAGTCAAATTTTTTGTTAAAAACAATTTATTTCGAATAATTTTAAATAATGTGCTTAAAAATAAGGTAAAATACCTTCATAACATTTTTTAAGGAAATTTTCAGATTAATTTTAGAGGAACTGTATAGCAACTTAAAACTGTTTCTGAGCCAAACGTCAACTACCAATGTAACCACGTAACTATGAAATGCGTATGGGGCACAAAATTATCCCAAACCAAAAAGATAAAATACATAAATAAATTAATTAATTAAATTAATATTAAGGCCATAATATCATTTCATATTTCCTTAAAAATGCATTAAATTCAAAATAAGACAGTTAAATTTTGATATTGTTAACACATACATAGCAGATGTGAGAATCTGGTTTAGAATTCAAACATGATTTGTTATTTCCTTGCAAACAGAAAATATTATAGGAAACATTCAAAAGAATGATAAATGTGCAAATTATCTAGCAAACACCGCAAATAAACCTTTCATTTTAATTCACAAAACAGTTTAAAATTTTATTTTTTAAAAAACGAAAATTTCCTCATTTAGTTTAGAAACTAAACAAATATTACTTGTTATAATAAATTCCCATTTTACCATTGAATTGGAATTTTCTTGTTTAAATATGAGTTATACAAAGGTTACGCAAAGTAATTAGACAAATTAACCATATTCCCAGCTTATAAAATTCGAAACCAATAAATTGTATAAATTAAGTATTATTCCTTTTAGAACGTTGGATTTTACTTGTGATAGAATAGACTAAAATAATCTGAAAACTACCTAAATGAGCTAGAAGTGTTGTCAATTAATTATTCCTATTTTTAATTTCCTGTAACTATCCTCCTGATTGACTGTCTTGTAATGGTATTTTTAAAGGAATTGCTTTTCAAATGAAATAAAAGTTCTGTAAAGGAATGTGAAACAATAAATGTATTCTGCTGGATAATCAGCTATTGTTACTGCTGCTATTGCAGTGCAGAAACTTGGTTTGAAGTTTTCTATTTCGTCTGAAGAAATCAATTATTGTGATGTTGTTCGTAATTAATGAAAGGAATTAGGTGATGAAAGAAATATTTTTGAACATTTTAAGAAGAATAGGCTTTACTTATAAATGATCCTATCTTAAAGAATTATGTAAAAAAAAGTTTTTTTTTAGAAAATAATCTATTCCATAACGTGATATAATATAATAACAGGCTTCAGTAGAAAAAAACTTTTTTTACTCATTTGATAAAGATCTTAATTAAATGTTTCGTAAAATAATACTTAATTATTGCATAGGAATTTCTTAAAAAATTTTTTTAGAAATGAAAGTTAATTAGCAACATATAAAAACTCAAACAATAGAGTAAACACTGACAAATCATACTTTGGGTATTATAACTATAGTTTGTAATTGTTTTATGATTATTTAAGTTATTTGTACTAATAATAGTTGAAATATTTATTAATTATTAGCGATAACCATAGCGAAACTAATACAACTTAGAATTCAATATTTTTTTACTAGCAAGAACTTGATGCCATGTGAATTTGGCTACAGGAGGGGCCATAATACTGTCGATAAAATTCTTTTTTTCTTCCAGAACATTTCGCTCTGTTAGATTTAACAATTGATGCTCTCTCAGATCTTACGAAAGCGTCTGACAGAGCATGGAAGCACAAGTTGTTAATTAAGCTACATGGCACTTCCAATATTCGTGGTAATACCCTGGCGTGAATTTCAGTCTTCCCAGATCACAGATATATCAAAGTAAAGCTTAATAAGAACTTTTGGATCAATTGAGCAAGGACAGGGAGTCCTCAGTCCTACGCTCTTATCTTTATATTTAGAAGACATAGAGAAAACGTCTCCTACTGAGGAGAATGGGGGCCTGCTTGCTGATGAAATCATTCAATGGATTTCTGGAAATGATTTGATTAAAATGGAGGGGAATCTATCAAAAATATTTGTGCTTTTTCAGACTTTGCTTTGGACTTTCAGACTATGCTTCGGAGTTCAAACTTTGCTTCAATCCTGTCAAGTACATTGTCACTTTCTTTACCACCAATAAAATATTGTACAACAATCAGTCAAAATTAAAGATGGATAGCAAAAACCTAGCTTATGAAAAACACCTAAAACATCTCGGATATATTTCAGATCCTGAATGGACAAGCCACAAGCACTAAGAACATATTTTCTCAAAGCGTAGAAAACGTTTAAATATACTTAAATATATTGTGGGAAAAGACTGGGGAGCCGATGCTGTCCTTTTAAGAGATATCTATATGGCACTCATAAGGCACATCGTGGAGTATGGTTTTAATGTGTACTGTGCAGTTAAAGTTTCAGTATCCTGTGTCCAGTTATGGTTTCAGCACTGTACTTTGGCAGAAAGCATTAGGAAGTATGATTTCCAAAATATTTCATTTGTCAATAAAATTACGATAAACTCTGCTTTTCCCTGCCAAGAAACAATTTGAACTTGTATTATTACCACATATATTTCAGTTAAAATTTGAGCATTTCAGCTAGAGGGTCAATTGTTAAAATTTCAATTTATGATAAATTTTCTCTGGTGATAATATGATGGTAATCTGCAGCATTCCAAAAATAAATAAAAGTTGTGATTTCATTCAGCTCTGATTTTCATTTTCATTTTATTGCACTAGCTACTTAAAAATTAATTGAACATTGTTCTCATCACTGCAATGTTATTGGCTATGATATCTTAGGTGAAATAATATTTTAGAGGAAAATATTCTCTTGTGTAGATCAGGAAACGATTTGTAGAAATTTAAGTGATTAAGCTAGGTGAAACATAATAAGAATTCGGATTGCAGGATAAACCCTCTACTTATATGAAACTGAGTAAATGAAACGTAAAGATAGAAAGTAGTTTATCTTACGAATAGTATTATTGCGCAGAATAATAATTAATGAATAGAAAATACTATAGCAAATTGAAATACATTTTAAGTATAAAAATTGAACAAAAAGCCATTTTAGAAAATAAGAAATATTTGTAATTAGAGTCGCAACATTTATACATCCTATTTGAAACATATTATCAATGAATAATATATGCAATTCTCCCAAATTTAAAATTTTTATTCTTTCTTCAAAATAAAGCCTCATTTTTTGGAAAATACAAATTTTGAGACAACTTTTTTTAAGTCAGACTGTCACATACTGAATCTATTTAGAGAGAAAAAGATTTTTTTTAAAAGAAATAAATTTTTAAACATGCATCTTCAGTCATGCAATACTTTCTGACATTAGAATATTTTCAACGCTACGAGTATTTTTTTATATTTTATTTATACGAAGTGGAAAGAACTAAAACTCTGAAGGTTTGGGATCTATCTTGAAAATTAAATTTGTTGGCTCAATTCCGCGCATCAATAAATTCATTTGTTTAAAAGTGACGCCAAAGTGAACATGCCCTCTTATTGCCTTTTACTAAAGCTCTTTAGAAAATAATGGAACACTTTGAATTCTAAACGTGACTTTTAATAAATTCAAGCATTTACTAAAGTTTCGTGAAAACAATCTTGATGCAATATGTTTGTCGAGTTATTTTGAAACTTTATGCCTTCACGTTTGCTTAGCAGTATGTGTTTAATTCTTAAATGACATTAAAATGATTAATTTTCTTATGATACATCTATACAACACGCAGTTAAAGTAAATACAACTGTAACTGCTATAGGTACACACAAATCCCGCTGTTATCTATATGCGCAGTTGTTTTATGGGGATCAAAAATTACAGATATTTCTCTACCAAGTTGGCAACACTTGAATGATACGCAAATAATTTAAATCAATTTCTACTTTTAAAAACTAGTAGGAAAGCATTGTTTTAACTGGTAATTTGCACGCCACATGGAAAGTAAATTTTTATTTCCCCCCCGAAATACATTTATCGCGAATTTTTTTTCAATAAAATATTTTTGAAATAAAAAACGAAAGGATTAAAATATGATGGCAATGCTTTATTCTGTAAACAATAACATCACCAACATATTCCAACCACCATTCTGTAAACATATTGTAAGAGATGGATGCTCAAATGTCATTTTCACGTTTTTGACGAAACCCCTATTTCCCGGTATCTGCACGAAGCGAATATTTCGTCAAAATGATCAAATAACTATTGTCTCTTTTCTGAGGAAACGAATTTCATCAAAATTTTAAAAAAATATTTCATCATTTTATTTTTTACAAAGAAAAAAAAACCTTGCCGTGTCTAAAGTATTTTATTTCTCTAATTACCATTTTATTGCGGGCACCATACACATCAATCAATGTCTTCCTAACAAAACAAAGACAAAGCCCTAACAAAACAAGAACACAGAAACACAGAAGAGAGAGATAAATTACACCCAAACCAGAAGTAAGATTCGATGCCAGGATCTTCCTGGTATCAGCCATCTCCTTAACCACCATACCTGCCAGTCGGCTTACTTCCTCAATTTATTTTCAATCGTCTAGTATTTAATCTAATTTCGTTATTTTAGTTAAAAGTCTTCCGCAATGAGCTATGAGGAAGTTTCGAGTTTAGGATGCATTTCGTGTCGTATATTTGAGAGTTCCCGTTTCGTCACTAATCAAGTGGTTTCGTGAAGAAATTTTTCTCAAAATTAATGAAATATAGTTCAAGAATAGCAGAATCGTCAAAAGTGAGAGTTTTATTTCTGTAAGTGAAAGATCTTAGATTGGTTGAGATGGTTTTGAACAAATTTGCCTGCTCCCGTGAAAATGACAGGGTGAGGTTTTGCCCTCCATATCTCGCTCCCGAGAAATTTCCGTCTGGAGTGTTCAGTAGTAACACGCCAATAAGAATAAAACTAATTTATTTCTTTTGCCCGGAAAAAATTTTATTTCTCATTTTTCTCACCAGATGGCTGAACCAGGATATTTTTAAGGTAATTTCAGATAGTTAGTTTATTTTAAACTAGATGCCAGGACAAGATGTTTGGATGTCAGAAAAAAATAGGCACTTTTATAACCGTTTTCTTGAAAATTAACCGATCGTTAAGGTGTTAAGTCTCAGTTCGTGAAAATCAGATCATTCGATCAAAAGTCATTCAGAGTGCTTCGTTTATTTTATTTTACATCAAAATATAATATGCTCACTATATTGCTTCTAAATAGAAACAGTATGAGAAGTATATTATATTTCTGGAAAATATTTTTCTTTCCATTTTTGATCACATTTGCATTACGTGGAAAACAATGAGAATTAAATAATCCAAAATTTTACTTAACTTTCAAGAAATATTGATTTAACGTATTGTTTGGATGACGCAGCGAGTATTAAATATCTGTAGTAAACTATACAATTATATGTATTATAAATATTTAGAAAATATTATTTCGATTTATGCTTGTATATTTCCATAAATCATCTAAATAAGTTAACACATAACATTAGTTATAATTTTTTCGTTGACAAACTATTATAAATGTTCTTTAACTATTGTAAAATGATCTTTGATTTGTTTACTGCTGACTATTACTAATTTAACTATTTCTCAATTGAACATTTCCATGGCAAATATAAAGTCATTCTATTGCCTAACACTAACTAAAATTAATTTGTCATTTACAAATGTATATTTAAGAATTCCTTTTACGAAACAATCATCTGCGCATATTTAAGCAATTTCTATGAATTCAACCGTAACTTCTACAGACAAGTTTTCTCGTTACATTAAATAACATTCAGCTTCTAAAAATCGAAATGTTGAAAACTTTTATTTGTTTACACTGTTGCATTTCAAATTGAGACCATTTGTTCGTGTCTATTTATTATTCATTGAGTGCAAACAACACAAGAAAACATCCTTAAAAGTTCTGAAATTTAATTCAGTTTACTGTGTTTAGAATAGCTTAATTTAATTAAAATGAAACATGTTTTTTTAGATAAATTAAAATCTGCTTAGGAAAATATCTTAGTAAAAAGCTATAGGTTAAATGAAACAAATTTTGTTCTATGTTGGATATTTATGAAGGTTAAGTTCTGGAACACGAAATATTTTTCATACCATTTTGACATGCTCTGTTACCACTTTACACATACACACACACACACACACACATATATATATATATATATATATATATATATACAGGGTGGTCCCGAATTCATGGTACAAACTTTAATGGTAGGTACAGGACATTGTAACAATGATTTATTGTATAGGAATGTATAGTCGCAAGTGACGCGGTGAGGCGTAAACAGGAGAAATAACGGACGAAAGGAAAAACAAAGATTTTATGGAAAGCGTTGTTGACAAGTGTCATGTTTACAGTAAGTGTTCAAAATTGCATCCACTAGAAGCGATACATGCTTGACAGCGACGGTGGAGCGATTGGCGTACACGTTCAAAGATGCCTGGTATTTCACGCACACCTGCAGCAGCTACAGATATGCGAGCGACGAGATCCTGATCTGAGTCAACTGGAGTCTCATAAACAAGATGCTTTAGATGTCCCCATAAAAATTAATCGAGGCTCGATAAATCGGAAGATCGGAGTAGCTAAGGGATTGGTCCACCACGCCCAATCCATCGAGCACCAAACGTGGCATTCAGGTAATTCCGTACATCAATGCTGAAGTGTGCTGGCGCCCCATCGTGCTGAAACCACATGCGGTTACGAATGGTGATCGGAACATCATGCAGCAGTTGTGGTAACACTTCTTTCAGAAAAATAAGATAGCTCCCGCCACTGAGTCGCGTGGGTAGTAAGTATGGGCCAATCAAAAAGTCGTTCACAATACCAGCCCACACATTAATACAGAAACGTTGTTGAAACACATGTGGACGCGTTGCATGTGGATTATCGGTTGCCCACACATGGGAATTGTGGGCATTAAAGACACCCTTGCGTGTAAATGTCGCTTCATCTGTAAATAGCACATCACCTACGAAATCCGGCTGCAACGCACATTGCTGCATCACCCACAGGCAGAAGTTCACGCGGAGAGGATAATCTGCCGGATTCAATGCTTGTACTTTCTGAAAATGGAAGGGGTGTAAGCGATTTTCGTTTAACACTCTGCATACAGTCTGATGACTCACACCTACGTCACGCGCAACAGTTCTTGTGCTTGACTCGGGTCTATCAGCCACAATGTTCAAGATGCTTTCTTCCAGCCTTGGAGTGCGTACAGCTCTTAATCGACCAGCGTAATGTCTGTTGACGTCGAACGCACCTGTTTCACAAAGTTGACGATGTAACCGTTGAAAAATTCTATGATCCGGCATCCGTCGAAGAGAATACTCCGCGCGATACATTCGTAACGCAGCTCTGCCGTTACCATTTGCACTGCCGTACATGTAATGCATGTCTGCTTTTTCTGCATACGTAAAGTCACCCATCGTCTACGGCAGCACAATTGTGAATGGCGCTTTTCCCTACTGCGATGCATCATTTTCAACAGCGGCTAGACATCTACTACCCTCTACCGGCAATGATACCAACCTATCACTCCATTTATCTTTCCTTTTATTTCCCCTGTTTACGCCTCACCACGTCACTTGCGACTATACATTCCTATACAATAAATCATTGTTACAATGTCCTGTACCTACCATTAAAGTTTGTACCATGAATTCGGGACCACCCTGTATATATATATATATATATATATATATATATATATATATATATATATATATATATATATATATATATATATATATATATATATATATATATATATATATATATATATATATATATATATATATATATATATATATATATATATATATATATATATATATATATATATATATATATATAAGTATTCTATTTTTTTAGTTTGCATTAACAGGGTAAAATTTTGAAATTGTGTAAATGTTTGTAAATTTTTTAAGTTTCTTGAAAGAAAAAAATATTCTTATTGAAAATTTTAGAATAAAAATGACTATTTCAAAAGAAAGGACTACTTTAAAATAAAAAAGAATGACTATCACAAAACTATCATTAAGCACGAGTATTTGAGATAAATTTATTGAAGTTCTTATAAAATCCAAGAACAATTTTCACTAATTATAAAATAAACAATTATTTTTATCCATTTTTGAGCACAATTTCTTAAAATTAATTTAAATATTATAAATGAGAAACAAAACTTATTTAATTCTTGTTCTTATTACGCTGGCGTAAAATAATATTGAATAATACCGAACGTGAATAATTTAAATAGATATAAAGAGGATTTACAACTCGCTTGACTAGAGGATTTATTATTAATTTTCCAGATTTTTAAATATTTTCTTAATATTTTTGAAGTAATGCATATTTTTGAAAATTTTATTGATATTAGAAATGTTTGAAAACATTTTATTTATTTCTATGATAAAAATAGAGAATAGTTTGAATTTTTGAGTTAAAAACAAAAATTTTTCATCTCATGTGTCGTCACAAAAATTATTTTCTTGTATTTGAGGACAATTAAATGTAGAAAAATAAATTTGATAAAATACAGTGTAGATATAGAACTAGTTATATTAAGTAACTATACGAATCCGAATCTACTTTTTTACATAGCAGCACGTACACCATACGTGCCAATGTATCATGATACGTGTAGACGCAGCACTGTAAAACTGTAGCCTGAAATGTTTGGGGGAATTCTCCTTTTATCAAATAGAATGCTTCTTTATAGATGGAAAAGGGAGAATTATCCACAATAGCTAGTAATTTTTAGTTCACTCATAGAGAAATATCAGCAACAAAAATCGTAGGGTCAGTGGAAAACAAAAAAACTCAGTTATTTTGCCGGGCAATAGTGAGCTGAACAAGTTTCTTTAATTTTGAGAAATCTGCTTGGCTATACGATTTTCAAATGAATATAACGTTTTGAAGTTTAAACTATTTAGCCGACCGGCCTGTGTAGGGGGCAAGGAACTGTCCTTGCATCAGAAAGGCTCTGGGTTCGAATCCCGGTCAAGGCATGGATGTTTCTTTCTCTCTATCTGTGCTCTACGTCCTTTCTCCTTTGTGTGTGAATGTGTGAATGTGACCCGCCCTATAAACGGGTTGTGGTAGCGTGACGTGGGCGACGCTGCTCCATCGCCGTGGCTTGGCCACGGGTGCCCACTGGGTGATGAAAAGAGAGTTAGCAGTTCTGACACTTTCTGTGGCCAATGGACAATAGTTCCAAGTTCCCGCCATTAAAAAAAAAGTTTAAACTATTTTGTAACCAGTTGGATTATCGATTTTCTGTTAACGACCAAGTGAGTGCCTTATTTTTGAAAATTTGATGATAATGAAAATCAAAAATTAGCATAAAAATTAATTAAATATCTTTTTATGTTAAGAAAAGGTTCTAGTCACCATCACCTTTATTTCAGGAACTTTCGTCAAGAATGCTTTTAACTATTTGCTGCTAAAACAATATGAAATCTTGCAAGTTTCCGGCGAGTTTTTTGAGGATCATTCTGAGGTTAATTTTTTTGTGCAGTCATTAGTTTTTGGGTTATTCTAAATCATAGTAAAATATTTATATTTATTTTAAATCCCGTAATTCAGTTTAGCAAATACTACTAGCAGAGAAATTTCCTCCTTTCTATATGCAAGGAATCATTTCTCCATTTTTAATATTTAAGATATGAATTTCATGATAAATATATGTAATTCTAAAGTCTATTTTTCTCCAGGTTGAATTTCAGAGTTTAAACATATTTTTAACTGAGTAAAGAGTAAAAGCACAACTCAACCTTTAAAATGCTTCGCTTTGAATTTTCATTTTATTTTCGATTTGAACTTGAATTTTTATTCTAAACATATGCAGATTTCAGTAACACTTTTTTCTTGATGGCAATTAATATTTTTACTCTGGCATTAAAATTAATTAATGCCAGAAGAAAATTAAGAGAATGAATAAGTAGAAATGAAAAAAGAAATAACTCTCATTCGGTTTAAATTAAAATTTTTGATATCGAAACATATTTATGTAATTTAAATTTGTTTCTGAATTTTTTAAACATATTTTTATGAATTTAATTTTAGGATTGATAAAGAACAAGCAAAGCTTGCTAAGATCGCAAAATAATTTAAAAAGAATCCATGCAGTTCCGAGGATTGGCGAATCATATCATACCCCCTGGATCATACCCACTAATACAAATATAATGAAACAATAGTTTGTATAAGATTTTTTATGTCAAAATTGAGGATTTTTATCAAAACGCTTAATTTCGTTTATAGAAAATCATTATCACGGAAATAAAAGTTTCTTCAATTGATTATCCATCTGATTATGAACAATCCTTCACATTTTATTTAAATTTCCAATTTAGTTTTGACTGATTAAGTTTGTGAAGTTATATTTTCTGAAAATCGAATATCAATCCACTCCAATATCTAGCTGCTTGCGTTATCTGTAATCTGTCCCATAGTGGGCCGATTACACGTTAAAAGAGTGAGAGTCTTGACTAAAACAGTGTTAGAAATTCAGAAGGTTGGCAAGCGATAAGAGGTAGAGGGGTCACAGTGATCGAAACTCCACTAGTAAATCTGGCTGAGACATATTTATATGCTCAGCTTCAAGTATATTTTTTAAAAATTGTCACAATAAGTGTTACTGGAGCCGCGGTGGCTCAGGTAGTAGAACATTACCCTCTCAATGCCATGACCTAGGTCTCAATTCCAGGACCGACTGGAGACAGAACTCTGATCCCGGCTCGCACCAACCACAGTGCTGAAGCAAAATATCCTCAGTATTAGACGGATCATGGGATAGAATTCTCTTGTATCCGGGCTAACCGTGGGAGGTTTTCAAAAATGTTCTCTCCTTGTAACATATGTTTCAAAATTTTTCTCTCCATGCTGACTAATTCCATCGAAAAATCGTCCACGAAGGCTAGTTTCTCAAAATGCTTGATTCAGAAATTTCCGTGTGTTCTAGGTTGGGTTCAAAATTTCAAGACTACGGAATAGAACATTGATAGTCGTAAACTAAGAATTGTGGTGGCTGTACAATGTTGGTTATAAAATAAAATCCCAACTCGTCAAGGAAATCTGTCTGAAACATACTTATATGTATATATATTCAGGAATATTTTCTAAAAATTATCACGATAAGAGTTTCTTGAGCCACAGTGTCTCAGGGGGCAGAGATGTTCTCCTCCCAATAATGTGCCCCAGGTTCGAATCCCATCTGTGGCTGGTTGGTACAAACTTTGCTACCGGCTCGCACCAAGCGAAGTTCTGACGTAAAATATCCTCAGTGGGAGACGGATCATGGGTTCGAATCTCATTGCTATCGAGCAAATCATGGGAGGTTTTCGTGTAAAACAAATGCAGGTTAGTTCTATCAAAAAGTCATCCACGAATGCTTGTTTGTCCCAATGTGTGATCCAGGAATTCCTTTGTCTTCTGGGTTGTGTTCAAAATTATAAGGCAGCGAAGTTGAATATTGATAGTCGAAAACTATGAATTGTGTTGACTGTTACACGCCAGTTATAAAATAAAATAAAATAAGAGTTTCATGTATGACTGATTAATACTTTAAGGTTTGAGTTCAAAATTCTAGAATTCAAAATGACTGATCCAATATCCAATATTTGCGTTAAAGTGCTAAAAATTGAATGTGTCTAACTAATCATAAATATTAATTCAAAAAATTATATTTTGTTGCTATTGGGTATATTTTAAAGTTGATATTTAACTGCAATACATATATTATCTGAAATTTATTATGGCATTTTGGCGCGTAAACAATGAATAAAAAAACTGAACAAAACCGCCCGCATAACATAAGCGCTTGCGCATTACAATTAACACTTCGGAAGTAACAAGTGCTCGAAGTGAAAACTGAATGCCTTTTTCCAGATACTGGAAATTTTTATCCATTTTATATGGATAATACTGACAATAAAATTTAGAATATAATTATATATTATACATATAATATAATTATATATTATACATATAATATAATTATTTATTATATATATAATATAATTATATATTATATTTTTCGGAATATAATAAGTTAATGAATTATGTTATAATTTTTTTTCATACTTTTATAAATATTCACGGATAAGTAGTACTTAACAGTATTATAATTTTTGGTAAATTTGGGCAGCATTTCTTAAGTTCAAACTATTGTGTGGTTGTTAGTATGTAATACAATAAACTATAAAATATGCAATGCTATAAAAATTAAGTTTTTAAATGCGATTATGGAGTAAAAAGTGGGTGAAGCGAGTTTAGATCAAGAATCTGTTTGAGTGAAACTGCGTAATCAATTTCGAGGATTAGTGAGCGTTAGCGAGAAAGGATGGGATTCCCTAGTATTATACTAAAATATTTTAATCATACGAGTTTTAATGCTGCACTACAGTATTATCCTCAGGGTTACGTAGAATCATTTTCTATAATTTTAAGAAAGTAAAACAAACTGTGGTCCATAATAAAGTAATGAGGAGTGATATGGCTTGCTTGTTGGAAGAACCTTGCCTTATTCTTGCAGTAATAACATTTCATGCAATGTGAGTTTTAAATCGTTAAATTTCGTTTTCTGAAAAAAATTGTATGGTTAAAACTACCAGAATAGGGTAAAATTAACCACGTTTTTCACTCTATGGGTATGCCAAAAACTCGGTAATTTTTACTGAAGTGCATTAGTAATGAATTTGGTAAAATTAACAATAAAAAACATTTTTCTAATGCTTGATAAAATTTGGTAATCTTATGATGATATCTAAGAGAGTAGAATAAAAACCATTTATTTGATTAAACCATTATTTACTTTTCAGTTTCGTAAATTTTATTAAGTGTGCAATGAAAAGATCTATAATTTCGAAAACTGGAATTTTCAGTAAACCGTTACCACAAGAACGAAAAAAAAGTACCAAATGAATGGCTTAAATACCGTATGTAGTGGTTTTATTAACGAGAATTATGTTTGTTTCCTTTAATAGAAATGTAATTACTATACATTACCGTAAATTTACCAGAAAATTTTTTCTCTGGGTAATTAAAATTTTAGGAGGCAGTTTTTTATAATAGCTTTAATCCGAAAAAAATAATATGTATTCAATACGAATTTACTCAAAATAATAAGACAGTTCAAACATACTAATTGCATACGTAAAATGTTAAACGTTGCAGGATAAAAGGTCAGTGTTTGTATGAATACGGGATAACATCAAAAAAATTACTGTTATCCTAGAATCTGTTAATATTTGACATAAAATATGAAAAGAATCATTATTTACTATATTATATAAATTAATATTTAACAATTTGTCTTTTTCACTTTTATGTAAAATATCTTGTAATTACATTAGCAGATTTAAACTATACAAGCTGGCAGTAATCCAATATAATATCAAAAATAAATTAAAAACACTCATGATACGTGGAAAATGATTATTTGGCCTGATATAGGATACAAAATAAATATTTTGCAGTTTTTTCTTTTAAAAGTGAATACTTCAAACAAAATTGATACTGCTTTTTACTAAAATGATTTTATAATTGAAATTATTTAATGCTGGATATTATCCAGCGATCAAGAATATTTAAACTAGATTGAATTAATCAAATTGAATTTGATTGCTATAACACATATCATAGAATATCGCATATTATTTTAATCTGCGTTATGCAAACTCAGATTAAGTTCTCAATAACGACAAATAGTAAGTAATAACGGCAAATGTTAATATGGTACAATGAAATAATCCGTGAGCACCCCCTGTAAGCTAGTACATTATCAGTAAACACATTTGATATGATTAATCCTGACTTAGAGTATATCCAGAGTTACTTGATAAGCACAAGTAATGTATTCAGAGTACAGATGGAGTCATGTAATCGGCACAAGACGGATACATAGGACTTAATATAGATCTATATAGAAGATAGTTAGAGAAGAGTACATAGGAAATAGATAAATGGAAAACGTAGCTCAAATTTTTGCTTATTATCTATATTTTTTCTTTTGAACAGTTTAAATATGATAAACTGTTGACTAAATGAAATATTATTTATAATTTAATTTTATTAAAATTCATGAAGAAACTATAAATAAGTTTCAGCAGAAATTTGAAGGTTTTTCTCTGAATTTTCTTAAGTTATTATATTTGATTAAATCAATCTTAATATCTTTTATAAACTTTTGTTTACTTTCGATAATGTTTTTCATGCATTTATTTTCTCTACAAATTATATTCTTTGAATAGCACGTATACAATCATTTATCAAAAGAAATTCAATGCAAAGTTTGAGTAATAACAAACAATAGCTTTGCAAAATATTGCTTGGAAATATTATATTGCAAAGTTTTTTTCTTTCATAAGAATGATTTTTACCGTGCCACTTAAAAAATTAAATATTTTATGTAAACGCACGAGTACAGTTTCATGAAGTACTTGAGTTTTTAATTATGTCAATATTTGCGTGTCGCTAAAGTTATAATTCATTCAAAGTATCTTTACCTTATTAGAAGATTGTTTTGGTTCTTATAAAGAAGAGTTAAATAATTTTTTATACACTTTTTTAAAAAAAAAAATTGTGATTAAAGGCATCTAAAATAAAGCAGAATATATTCATCAAGCTCACTATAACAACATGCACATTTATAAAATTCAGCATTTAATATTTATATTAATATCATAAATCGAACCTCTATTATATTTCTAATTTTGAGAAAATAATACTATAAAGAAAAAAGCTTAAGAAAATTCCTCTTGCAACAAGAAAAAAAAGCAATATATTTGAAAAACTAATTTTTAAAAAGTTACAACTATTTTCAAATTATTGTATTTTAAAAAGTGCATCCGAGCATAATAAATGCATATTTAAATATAATAATAAATGTATTTGAGAAAATAGTAAAGTAAATTAAATGCTTTTACGATTTTAAAAAAAATATATCGTTTTTAAGAAAAAATAACTTTTAAAATATTATGCAATTACATAAATATAACTGTGCTTTCTATAAACATAAATAATAATATTAAAATAAGAAAACTAATTCGAAATTGTTTGAACGAAAAAGTATATTTTATTTAAACTCGACTTATGATTTAGAATTCCTCTGAAATAAGGAATTTTAATAGTTTGCCATAGTTAAGAAATAGTCCAAACGAACATTTAATAGTTTTCTCTATCTACTAAGTACTTTCTTTTCGAATCGAATTTATTATAAAGCCAGAGCCATAAATCTCTAAATGTGGAGTAGAGTAATATGACGCTTACTTTTATAATCAGCAAACAAAGTATATTACGGTTCTCACTTTACCTCATAAAATATTTCCCTATAAAATCTATTTTTCAGCATTTCTGAAAATCAAGTTATATTTTTGTTTTTAAAAATAAGGATGAAGGAAAAAAATTTGGTTTCTGATAATAAGAGGAGATAAGGCTTTTTTTCTCTCGTTAATGATTAAGTAGTATGGGTAAATTTTTTATTTAACTGATAAGAAGTTTTATCTCTTAATAATAATTTAAGATTAAAAATGTAATTTCAAAGGTGGAAAGTATATAATTAGACAATCATTAAACGGTCTCAGAGATAATATCACAGAATTTTTTCTGAGGATTGCCTCAGTTTATAGATTAAATTTCGGATCATACAAATAAATAGCATTCTTCATAGTTAATAATAAGTTATTTATTTCTTTAACTACCTCATTAAAGTTTGTATTTTAAAATTTTAATTAGAGACAATAGTACATTATTTAAACTTTTTAATGGTAAATCAAAGAATAATAAATATTGATTTTGAGAAAAAATTAAAAATGCAATTTTTTAAAATTTTGATTTTCTTATATTTTATCTAAAATATACTTACGAATCCATGTCTAGTATTTATTATGAAAAAATACCAGTAAAGATTATTTGTCTAAAATAAAGCTTTTATTTCTTTAATTTTAGTTTTCGTGCTTTATTGAATGATATTGCAATTATCATCTGATAATATTGCACTTTTAAGTGACTATCTGGATATCAATTCACCTAATACCTTAAATATACTTTTTTAAAAAACCTCAATTATGTATTTATATATCATTGCAGTCTTTGAAAACGCATTGATAATGACATTTTCAATATTAAACCAATTTAAAGTTTTACAATAACAAATGAAAGCTAGTTCAGTATTTTTTCTCGTGCAAAGGATCTCAATAAATTATTCAACAAATTAAAATTCATTAAGACTATTGTACCTCGGGACAAAGACGACTCCTAAAAACTTAATAGCAAAATTAGCATTAATTTAAGCAATTTCGCCTTTTAAAAGTAGAAGAGATTGGGGCAAAAGTCAACAACTGAAACATTACATTAATTAAAAATAGTAAAAAGTAAAAGGTCTTGTAATACAATGTAAGTACTTGCACTCTAAAACTTTAGCAGAACCATTGAAATGAACTTTCAATGCCAAATTAATCAAATTAAAACACTGTTATAATTTCCATTCTAAAATTATGGTAAAATAACAGGTATAAGTTTCTCCTTCCAATCAACCGTAATGTTTACTGAGAAGAAATTTTTTTACTTTTAAGGTTTTAAAAACGTTTATAACTAGTATGGTTAAAAAACAGTGAATACGAAACTATAGGAATTTTTTTAACCATTTATAACTAGCATGGTTTCAAAACAGAGATAAAGAAATTTAATTGGACATTCTAGCTAGGTTTTCCGTTAGGTAATGGGCTTTGGGTTATCAAGCGGAAATATTGCGGTGCCAACGCTGGGACTGAAACTCCCATTCAGTCGGCAATAATATGTACCCAGCTGCATGGAATTAAGTGGAATTCCATGCAAAATGAACTGCATGGAATTAGGTTGGCCTAGTTGATGTGATAAAATTCTGGTTGTTTAACCCTAATAAGTGAATGCAGTTAATAAACAATTTATTACTAAACAGTTTGAATACCATCTTATTTATAATTTTTTGATTGTTTTGTTTGAATATACTAAAATAGAAATTAAACATTGTTATTTAACAATTTTTCCAAGAAATTTCTAACAGTGTAGGTGTGCAAACGCAGTAATATCTGAATGTTTAAATGTGGTCACAGCTGCAACCCAAGAGGGGGGATTTCCCAGCTTCCATTTCTCAATTCAACTGTGTTTAATGACCTGTTCATTGTCACCTGTTTGGCATTTTTTTAAATAAGAAAAGAAGCTTGATTTTTGATCTTGTATAGTTCAGGTAACAAATTTGAAAAGAAATAAAAGCTTGAATTACAAATGCGAACAACTACAGAAAAGAGGAGTAATCTTAAAAAAAAAAAGTCTTTAAAAGTTGCTTTATTGTAAATTAGCTTCCGGACCACTACCAAATCCACAAAGCTCACGCTATGGTTTTTTTCCCGGCAGATCGTTGGCCATACAGTGCAAGATTGCTTAAAATTTCGCTCTATTTCTAATATAGCAGAATGTAGAGGTAAGTCTCTACAGCCTATTGAAGAAAAACGTTTCATTTTCAAAGCTCATTAATTTTGTTCAAACCTAGTTGTGGTTGTAATTTTAGGTACCTCAGGACATGTGCTAAGGTACGGAATAGGCATTTTTAATAATCTTGATATATTTTCTGTTACATTCTTGTAAATATGGGAAATTTCATATTTGATAAAAATATTTTATTTTAATTTATTAGAATACTTTTATTATTTATTCCAATTTACATGTTAAAAATTGGAAACTTAAACTATGGCATCCCAATTTGATGCATATATTTTGGTGGAAAAGATATTTTCTTTTCTTGCTTTTCAAAAAGAGCTAACTTCCGACTATCGTAATTTTAAAAAAAAATCATTCAAGTAATTTTTAATAAACTTTCTTATTAAAAAATCATTTATAAAATTTTCAATTTTTGTTTTATGAATTTTGCATTATGAATTATTTGTTTTATGAATTTTACATTATGAATTATTTGTTTTATGAATTAACATTTGTTAAAAATATTTAAGCGCACAGACATAATTACAAAAGATTTTTAGAAGAATATACTAATTAATTTCAAACACCACTTACGGGACACAACAGTGAAATTCCTCTGAATATTACGATTATTATTGCAATAAATACTATACTAGGAATACTATGAGTCTCTCAAATTCATGTTTGCAAATTCAATGTAGAAGTCTACATCGAATATGAAAACATTCCATGAAGACTTGAGTCAATAATGTTTGCATGTATCAAGTTTAAACAGAAAGCTTTGAATTTTTGTGTTACACATTTGCAATGTGTATCTTTTTACCTTCGTTTCTTAAAATAACATGCAATGTTTTTGAGTTAAAATTCATTCAAATATGTGATTGCTGATTGTAGCATGAGGTATGTCCCAAGCAACAGCAATAGAGTTTTCGCTGAGACAGTTTACATTGCGAAATAATTAAATTTTAAGCATAATAGATTATATTTAATGGCTGAGAAAAGCACTTTTATTTTTGAAAAATGCATTATAAAAGAAAATGTTTGAGCACTTAAATATTGCAATTAGATTGTAAATCTGATTATAATTTTTGACGAAAAAAATCTACGATGAAAAGATGATCCAATGAAGATCTACGATCACGCCAAATGAAAAAAAAACTCTCGTCTATAAATATTTACATCCGTAATCAATGCTATGACAATCACTAAATATGCTAAATAAAATTTTTGATCAAGAACAATAAAACGAAAGAATCATTACTAATCTAACGATGACATAATCTAAGAAAGTAGAACTCAACACCTATACCTACTTGATAATTATCACGGTACCATTTAATAAAGATACACTGAAAAAAAATTACACCTCTTGATAATGACAGTCACACCTCGAGACGAATTTTAAGTAAGAAAGCTCAAAAACACGTTCTTCCTGAAGTTCTAACTATAGAAAGAAAGTAAAACATAGACGTATTAAACATCGAGCAATTATTATCATTATCGTTAAAATCAAAAACAATTTATTATATCAGACACTGAAAAGAAATACGGAAAAAAGCATTTGTTAAACATTTATTTGAAGGGGAAGAAAGAGAGTTAGAAAAAATATTTTACTTACAGCAAAATATTATACGTCTAAATTAGCATTCATTATTTACGCATTATTAAATGCTTTCATTGTATACTCATTTGTATGTAGAAATGATTCACACGTTGCGAAGGTGCTTTCTTCTTATTCCTTTTAGCAAAATATTTTCATTCAATAATAAAAAAAAGCTTCTATCCCACTAAAAGCAGAATAATAAGAAGAAAAAAAATGCCAGCAATTTATTCAGCAGCTTGAGATATTCTCCCAACTCAAACAAAATTAAAGCACTCCTTGATGCCCCTAGTTCAGCAAAAAACATCCATTTTAGGAGAATTCGTTGTGACTAGAAAATAGAAGAGTTAAAATCCTTCGCCCTAAACATTTTCTTTTCATCTACTCAATGGAATAGAAAATTTATTTCCATATGTTGCTTTCACAGCTCATCATAGACGATTCACTATCTGAAACTATTTTAAACTCAGAGTATAGAAGGGGGGGGGTGAAACAGACGTCCAACATTCAAAATGGAAGAATTGTAGATATGCCAAAGAAAACGTCTTATTAAAGTGGTATTATATGGTGATGCATATGAAAAAATATTTGAACATGAATGGAAATGTATTCTTTTCTTTAACGCAAGAAATCAACAGAATTGGTTTGTTGTGAATCGGCAATTCTATGGCAAACCCCAAAAAATATATTAAGGATTGTTTAAATGAGGAAATGTCTTTAATTGCATAAAAAGTATGAAAAATGGTACTATTTTGTAAAATCGACGCTATGTCTTTTTTTATTTCAGAGTTTTTTTATGACTGGATGGAATTTTTATGTAAACATATACAATTCTAACTCCAAAGCAACATAAGTGTTTTTGAAATTGGATAAAAAAAAAGGACATTAAGATTCATATAATAATTCACTGTATTGTAGCTGCAAATTATGACATTTCACTTCAAGATCTCACAGCAATTTCAGAAGCGTTTCAAATAGTTGCAATTGCTACGCGTATTACTAGAATAAAAAGTTCGAAATGAATCATAAAATTGAATCCTTGATTCATAATATCATGCAAATTTATTACAACTACAATGAAGCTTTAAATTGGTCCAAATGACGTTCAGGTGTTCCCACAGTATCTGTAATAGAGTTTAAGGTAATTCATTTTGCACAATTGTATGTTCAACAATTAGTCGTATTACGATTGTAAAAAATATACACAATGTAGCTTTTCGACCTGCGCCAAAATGTTTAATGTTATGAAAAATTGTGCTGCCATCTATTTATTAAATATTTAATTAAACTCTTACGTAACCCAGACAAAACGGAGAAATGCACTATAACCAATGAATATCTCTGTTATACTAGGTTATGTTGGCAAAATGAGATACAGCAAATGAAATTTAATATTTTTAACATTAGATTGCCCAAGGAAGTCATTTTGACTGCTTTTAAATTTCAATCAGGAAAACAATAATGCATATAATGACACAATTTCTTAGAATTTTGTGACTTTTTGTACAAAATATAATTTTTTTATTGTTAATATTTACTAATAACTTGTTATATAACTGTAAATAATACAAAAAATAATAAAAATTAATTTTAAGCAAATTTCTGTACACATTAGTTATTCTTTTACAATCCTGTCATTTTGACTGCTTTCGGGCAATATAAGTATATACTAAGTTTCAGTCTTTCTTGTGCTAACAGTTTAAAAACTATTAAAAACGGAGAGAAATTGACTCAAAATTTATAGAACTGTACCAGATTTCGTTTTTCGTTCCTTTTATACTAAATGAAAAAAACATGTTTATTTTAAAATTCTTTAATAATTTTCGTGCATTTTCTACCAGAGTCCCTATTCACAAAAAAACCAATTCTGTTCTTTTCTTACGTCAAAGAAAAGAATACATTTTCATTCAAGTTTTAATATTTTTCTTCGTGTGCATCTCTATGTAATATCACTTTAATACTGCGTTTCTTTTTGTAACAACAATTCATACATTTTGAATGTTGAATGTCTGTTTAACCCCGTCTCCTTATATTCTCTGAGTTTAGAATAGTTTCAGATTGTGAATCGTCTATGATGAGCTGTGAAAGCTACATATGGAAATCAATTTTCTATTCCATTGAGTAGATGAAAAGAAAATGTATGGGGTGAAGGATTTTAACTTTTGTATTTTTCAGTTGCAACGAATTCTCTTAAAAGAGATTTTTTTTTGGCGGAATTCGTGGCAGAAAAGTGTGTTTTAATTTTGTTTGAGTTGAAAGGACATCTGAAGGTACCGAATAAATAGATGGTGATTTTTTTGCTATTTTACTTTCAAAGATATAGAAGCGTTTTTCACAATATAATGAAAATATTTTGTTCAAGGAATAAAGGGAGCACCTTTGCAATGTGGGATTTCAGTCTACATGTGAATGAGTATGCAATGAAAACATTTAATAATACATAAATAAAAAATGCTACTTTAGACGCGTAAATCCTTCGTTAGCATTAATACTTTTTGTTTATTGTCCGTTTCGTCTCAAGATTGTTTTGTTGTTCTAAGCTTATAAGGCTCTGCTGGTACGAGTCCAAATCCCTTTTTCAATGAGTAGTAATTGCAAGTAATTAACTTTGATAAAAAATCTCACTAACTCAACAGAGTATATTGCGCATTTAAGGAAACGGAACACCTTAATAGTTTTTTATATGAATTTTCTTGTACTATCATGCAATGGTATTGGTTTGGGGTCTTGACATTAATCAAGTTAATGAATTAAAGCAGAATTTATTTAGAGTTAAATCGTTAATAAAGATGTATTTTATCTGAATAAATAGATCTTTTATCATTGGATTCAGATTTTTGACCTCCAACATAAAAGGAGATAGCCTCAATCTCGACAGATAGTTTAGTTAGAGGAGCGGTCATTTTAAAGTTTTGATCCCTTAATGTTAATATAACATTTCAAATCTATCGGATCTTTCAGAATGATATCCTCAATATTTTGGTGGTAGAAGATTCAAATCCATTAGGTAAAGAAGTGCTTATTTTGAGAAATGCGTTTTTATTTCTTATTTCGCTGCTTATCATTTTTTCAACACAAATTGATACGCATTTTTAAAGTTGGACACTCAAATCATGTAGACCATTAAATACAAGAAAATCTGATAATTTGATGGAAATATATTAAGCTAGTCTATTTATTTTAATTTTTTGCACCATACATTGCATAAACGTGCAGCAGCTGGACATATATTAAGAAAAAAGTATTTTCAAAACTACCAATATATGGTACATTTTACAGTGTTTCTAGTTCTACGAGAATACTAAAACAATAGGTAATTTTTAGCGAAGCTTTTGGGTAATGATTTTAATAAATTTAACAAAATATGGTTTTAGAAAAAAAGGTAATTAAATTTAGCAAATATGGCAAAATTTGCTAATTTTAACATACCTTAGAGCATGGCATGAAAATCATTTATTAGGTTAAAATTACTTTAGAGTAATTTTACCGGAATTTTCTTCTCTGTGTATCATAACTTGCACTGCCTTACAAAAAAATTTGGAAAAAGTTTGACGTTAATATAATTTTAAAATATAGTCTCCAGTATTTGACCTCTGCAATAAAATGTAGAGAGAAAATAGACCAGACAAAATTGAAAAAAGACGATAATATATTCTTCCCTATCTGTTTTCCGGCTTAATTTTATCGATTACGAAGGCAAACTGTGCGATGGGGATGTTTTAGGAGTTAGTGCATTAGTTTGTTAAACACGTCCTGAGTTTAATTCCTATTGACGACCTAGTGGTCCTTCTCTCTTTTTCTAGCATAATTTCTAACATAAAGTTCTACTGCAAACATTGAATTATCATTGCAAAGTCAGGACTTCCTGAATACCGATACTTTTAACCTTTAAATTTCAGGAATGCTTTTTACAGAGGTCTGAAAAAAAATCCCCATTAGTTTATTTTAAAAATTAAAGATCTCGTGTTATGAACATTGCAGAGTTGTGGCATGAATTTTGACTACCTTCTGAAAAGAATTTCTCCAAGTTCCGATATACTGAGTTACTTTACTGCGAACTGCTTACTAATTCTCTTTTCTCTAAATGGAAATGACTTTTCGGATTTTAACGTCTTTGTTTTAATCTCGTACTATTCTGTACTTTCTATTACATTACTATAATGCATAATTTTCGGACTCTCTATTTCAATCAATTTACTTAATTTTTGAAAATATGTATTCCGGCACTCATGTGTGCATGTCCTGTAAAGAAATGTATGCTATGACTACATGCGTCCTTAGCAAAATCTTTTAGTCAAATCAACACAAAATTAAGATCAGTTTAAATTTAATAAAATGTGGATTTTAAATGATGCTGGTTCAACATAAGCAACTCAACATTAATGTATGACATTCGGAAAGAAAGTTTAAAAAAAGCCTAATTACTTGAAAAGATACATTGCAAAAGGATTTAGCAAAATCAAAGCTACTTCTTAATTTTAGAACCACAGGTATTATAACACATAATGTGTTATGTAAAAAGTTTCTTCTCTGTACTATTATCACATATGTCTGCTGCATAGGAATGGAATCAGGCTGCAACAGCAGTTTGTTGGAAAGAGAAACCTGGATATGAATTTACAGCATTCATTCAGGTGGAAGTCACTAGGAGTAAGATATAGGTTGACACATATACACCGAAGAGCCATTACATTATGAACAACCTCCATCTATAACAATGGGCTCGCCCTGATTTTCATGGTCTCTCGCCCTGGAACAGTGTTTTCATGGGGCACATTAGGATCCATAATCCTCAGTGAACAGTACCTGGAGTCTGTGAGCTACTTGAATATATTTGCAGACTAGGTTCACCCATTCAGGGCAACAGTTGTTCCTGCGGGGAATGGTGCTTACCAACAGGATAATGCACCATGTCATAAGGGTCGAATCGTCGAGGAACATTCCAGTGACTTTGAAGTCATGTTTTGTCTCCCAAATTCACCTGACCTTAACCCAATAGAGAATTTGTTGTCCTACTTGGAAAACCAAATTCGTTCTGCCACGCTACCCCCTCGCAATGTGAGGGAATTGCAGGACAAGTTGGTGAGAGCTTGGTACCAGATACCTCAGACTACCTATCAGCACCTTGTGGAATCAATGCCACGGCGGGTGCTAGCAGTTTTGAGGGATAAAGGTGGTCCTACATGATATTAGCAGGGTGGTCATAATGCAATGGCTCTTCGGTGTAAATTGGGTGGTCGTTCATTTCCCAGTGAGACTTCTGCAACTTCTAGCATCGAAATGTCTTCAGATCTCAGCAGTTTTCGTAGTTTCAGTGACGGACCATCTGCAGTTGTTTTCCAGTGACTTCCACATTTAGCTCTTTTATCGCGACGGATAAGTAAACTCTTCTTCTAGGTATATTCGAGGTGCTCCATTATTATGTAAAGAAATATGGTTATTATTTGCAATTGAATATTATTTTTTAAAATAAAGTAAACAAGTCTTACAGGAATTTGCGTTATGCTTCAACTCTAAGCGTAGCGGTTGGGACAAAGCAGCGTCATTGCCGCCATGAAAGTGTTAAAGATATTTTGTTAAACATCGCTGCATTCAAGTTAAGAAGAACTTCTTCTGTGGCAGCCTGTAGTCAGTCAAGGGGTCGGTCATGAAGGTTGAAGACTTCCAATTTCATTACAAAAAGCACTATGATGACAATTGGATTTTTTTAGCAATATAATAAAGCTTCTAGTTCTACAGAGTGTAAGTAAGATCACTAAATTAAGAATTTTAATTTTAAAAGGTGAGTTTTAAAGCACCGTAAATTTGAGAAAAACCTGCCATAAGATATTTCACATGCATTGAACGAATTATAATTGCGAGAATTCTATTCTTTCACTTTCAAACAAAAACATTTTTATTGCTTTTATTTTCCGTTCAAAATTTTTCTTTATCATCTGTTTTATAAATTTTACACAGAAATTTTAATAAAAACATTCCGATTTATGATACGAATTCAGTACTTGAATCAGTGCTATTATACTAAGGATTGTAGAATGTTTTTTATAAAGCGCATATTTCATAATTTAAAATACAAAGTAAGTCGTTTTAAGAAAATCCAAATTATTCCTGAACTATTATACCGATTGAAAATTTACTAGAAAAAGTCAACAACTTACAAAGATAGCCTATAACTTTTACTACTGCAGGACGATACTGATTAGTTTTTAAACATTTATCAAACAGCTCTGTAAAGAACTCTTATAACTTTCGTAAATTTATCAATTAATCACTCATTACGCTTTATCATATTATTATGCTCAGATATTTCCGACAGATTGTGATAAGAAAATGACCGTTGCGACCGTAAGTAACGAAGGTCTGCGTTAAATTGCGTTATTAAACATGTATTGCAATAAGCATAACTAAATTCAGTAATTAGCGTAAAGCAAAGGGGCTGGTTATAGTGAACCAAAAATATCTAGCATATTAGAAAATACTGAAGTCTTTCTCATTAAGCCAGGCGAGATGCAAAATTTCAGTGATATTAGGGGGATCGAAAAGTAATGTCGTTTCAGCCCATTAAATAGTTGTTAGTCTTAAAAACTAATTTTTTTCGATCTATTTCGATTCATTTTCGATTCGGCATGAAAGGTTGTTTCTAACGAGTGTGAATACATTATTGATTAAAAATAAAATATTGATAACAAATGTCAAATGCACCGAAATTGACATTACTTTCCTGTCTCCCATGAGAACTTCGTCTACGATATATATACTAACAGTATAATAATCTCTTCATCACTTAGTGTTAAATATGAAGAAAAAAAGAAACTCAATTCCCTTTAATGTTCCAGTTAAAGTAAAATAATTATTTTCGTAACGTCTTCTTAAACAATTTAAGAAAATCTTAAGATTTTCATGATATTTGTGCCTCTATTGTTGAATTTAGCTTTCTGTCATTAGGAACTAAAAAAGTATAACTAATCCCAAATATTTCATGAAAATTTTGAGAAATAAATTTTAAACATTAAATCATGGGATTCAAGCTGGTATTTCATTGCTGAAAACTACAAAACACCATGATTTATTCTAGTTAATAATGTTCAGTACATAAATTAGTGGTATAAATTTCAGGCACAGGAGCCATGTGTTTAGTTATACCACACCTAAAACTAGTTTCATTTCAGCAATACAGTTAAAGACAATATAATTACAGTTTAAAATCAAAATAAAAGCCTCCAAACAGAAAATAACATGATTAAATCCCGTACTACACTGATTGAAATTCCAACTACATCGACTTTTTATATCTTATGACATTAAGATCGAAAAATAAAATTAGATAAGGTATGTTCTTAAATAAATCTATGTAACCTGATAAAAATTTAATTATTAAGAAGAATTGTAAATTTATTTAAACAAGTCGAAAAATGAGTAATCATCACAAACTAAAATTTTAAACTTTGGTCTGTCTTAATAATAAGGGATTCAAATATTTTGTGTAAGATTTAATCCTCTATTTATTAAAATAGATATATGGCCTTTCTATACACGTCTCTGGCTTAAGATGAAAGCTTAAATTATTTAAATTAGGAATTATCTTTCCCTTTATTTGACAGCTCTTTCATTTTCCATAAATATTGCTTGTACAGTGCATAAATGCCTTAAAGCATATTTCTATACATACGAATGACAAAGCGCAGATTATTGTGCTTACCTAACAAAGTTTCGGGATCAGATAAATCGGCTAATGATAAAGTGAAAAGAGCTCAAAATAACAGTTTAAATAATATCATTATTTAAACTTTTCAAGAGAAACGAATTCTTTCCTAAAAGATTTGATTTTTTACTGATTTGATTCGAAGATACTGATTTGATTTGAAGATTTGATTTGACATTAAATTAAATAGAGTCTGATAAATGTATCATCAGATTAAATAAAATGGAACAGATTAGATTAAACAAAACAGCCGGCCGTGCTGTGTTGTGCCAGGGAGCTGATTCATAACAGGAAATTCCAGGGTTTGAATCCCGCTTCGGGCATGGATGCAATTTCTTTCTTTCTCTCCTTTCTATCTGTCTTTCTTCTGCTGTTGGGGTGACGTTGATCCACCTATATGGTACACACGAAAAAGAGATCAACAATACCGATTTATAAGTATTACGATGGCATATATTTCGTTTTATGATAATATAGTTGCAAAATGTGGTAGGCATTGAAAATTAAAAAAAAAGATTAAATAATATATTTGTACAGATTGTTTACTTATGACAGTTCAATGGCTCACCGAAAATTTTGGTTTTCAAATTTATCGTTTTTATTACCACTGCTTCAGTGAAAACTACAAAGCTGAAAATAACTGAATAAATTGTTTTCATGCCCTGTTCTAAGGTATGATAAAATTACTAAATTTTATCACATATTATAAAGCCATATTTTATTGCTTGTTTTACCAAAATTATTAACAAAACGCAATGGTAAAAATTGTCGATCTTTTTGGTGTTTCCATAGAGCCAGAAACATGGTATATTTTACCATATTCTGTTAATTTTGACTTAAATGTTTTTTCTCAGAGTATTAATATGTTTTTAAATATGGTGTTCTTTAATATAATAATTATCTTTCAGAACTACTCAACATATGAAAGTTGCAATATTTCTGCAGTTCATGCACATTTTACAATAAGCAACGACTTTTTTAAAACTATTTTTGAATTTGTAACAGTAAATTTGTAAAGTGTTGTCTAATTTGTATCGACAAAAACTTTAAAAATAAATTGACATTTTAAAATTCTTTGAATTATATAGAATGTAAATAAGAAATTTAGCAAGAATTATTTTCAATTTTTAGGACAACAAGATGAAGTCTAATATAAAATGCTTTGAAAATATTATTGAGAATTAAAATTTAAAACAATTATTCGAAATGCATTTCAACTTTTAACAAATAAACATTTCTTACTTAAAAAAGTTGAAACTGATTTAAAAATAAAAAGGGGATTGAAAAAACATAATATTAGCATTCTATAATGGGAAAAACCGATTTTAAAAAAGCTTTTCTAAAAAAATTATTGCCTCTATAATAGCTGCCATGCCTGCTTCCTTTTTTTAGAAATTTTCAATCGCAATGAATTTTTTACTATAAATAAATAAATAAATGAAAATGAACGAAAGTGCTGAAACACTGACATTAATTATTCTTCAAACAGTTCAGAAGGTTAAAAAGAAATTTACTTTGAATATTATTCATTTTTATTACGCATCGAAATAAAAAATTCATTAAATGGTCCTCAAACTTCAAAGATTTAAATAAATCTTAATGAAAATCAATCATATAAAGAAAAATAAACTGATTTGAAAGTATTTTAAGAATGATGATCTTGGACGGAAAAATCCAATTCCAACAAAACTTCTCACAGGAAAATTACAATCTCCCCAACAATTACTAGAATTTTTAAATTAATTGCTTCCGGCTTTCTTCTTTCGCTCATTAACAGCAACAATGCATTTTCCACAAACCCGAGAAAAAATGTTAAAAATGTTTTAGCGAAACAAGAATAAAAAGGAAACATATTTTTGTTGTCTTCCTTGCACGACAGGCAGCGCTTTCAACTGAACTTCTAAGAGTGGGAAAAGCGGGGGTGGACTAAACGAGACGAAAAGCTTCCCACTCTGTCCACATCTCTTAAGATCCTGCGCTCTTGCTTTTCCTTTCATTCATCCACTGTGCGCTTCATCTGTTAACTGTGCGCGGTTTTCAGTTAACTTTTAGAGTTAACAGGCAGCGGGTTGACACCAAAAAAGATAAAAAAGCATTTATTCTCTGAAAATTGAAATCAACTCCTCAGAAAAAAAATCCTAGTTTAAATGCAGATTTATTGCTAAATTTGGTAAGTTTTGCTAGTTTCATAAATTTCATAAAGCTTAAGAGAAAACATTTTATTCCATTTTTTGAAGAAAAAAAAATTAGGTTATTTGAAGAACAACCTCAATCTGTTGATTATGCGTTTAAAGCAAAATTTTAATTGCATAGACTTAATTTTACAGCCAAAGCAAGAGCAGAAGTGCTTATTAAAAATATTAAAAAAAAATATTTAAAAAAATTTTTATAAATTTTTTCTAATGTTTGTTTGTTTATAAAATTAAATATACAAATTGAAAAGATATATTTGAATAATAAATGTGTAATTAAACCTTTTAAAATTACTGAAATTATGCAATTTTTGAATTTTATAATGGAATAATAAAACTAAAGGAATAATTTGATCAAGTTTAATTTTACTAAAAATTATTATTTAATTATTTCAATTTAATAGTACACTTTTATTTAACTATTACTCATTTGTTTATTACGTGTTTAGAGCGAAATTTCAACTACACAGATTTTGCAGCCATAGCAAGCGCAAAAATATTTAACGAAACAAAACAGAAAAATTTTAATGAAAATAAAAATTTTTAATTTTTTAAAAAATATGTACTCAGTGTTTATTTGTTTATAAGAATTAATTTTACAAGTTACAAATGCATTTTGTATTAAAAAATGTGCAATAAAATCTTTAAAATTGTGCTAAAACTATAAAATTTCTGAATTTTTCATGGAATAATAAAATTAAAGAAAACAATTTGATTATACAATAAATTTTATTGTAAAATTATTTTGATTTCTAATTAATTCAATTTTGGTTATTCATTTCATTTAAGTATACATTCAATTAAATTGCATAATTATTTTTACTATACAATTTTTCTGATTTCACAAGGAGCAATTTTTTGTGTTGCACCTTTTAACCAGATAAAATTTTATTTTATCATTAATGTCAAATCATGCTTATTTTTCTAGAGAGAGGTATCATTTTCAAAATTTAAGGCATAAATTATTTTAGTAATTTTGCAAAATTCAATTTAATTAAGCAAGAAGAAAATTTTTGTGCAGATGTTTTTTACTCAATTAAATTTTCTTTTAAAATTAATATCAAATAATGCTTGTTACTTTATAGCGAGAAATATAATTGTCAAAATTTAAGGTACAAATTATTTTAGTTTTTTGACACAATTTAAATGTTTGAGTCCTTTTCTTTTAGTACACTTTCAATGCATGATTATCTATATTTTTTATACAGATTATCTCTTTTTTTATCAATATTTTCTACGTTTCCATGAAACTGATCATAATACTGATCAAAGGTTGATCATGTCTTAACCTAATTAAATATTACATTGAATGCATTTTCTTCTGCCATTTTGAAATTTATACTGTATTTGAATATGATGTAAATAGAACTATATTTTTTTAATACTTTTTTACTTCTTATCGCTTTTTTATAAATCTTATTTGCTATCGGACTTATTTTAAATATTTATGCAAATCAATTTTAGTAAAAATAGTGACATTGTTATTCTTTTCAACTGAAGTGTAAGTAAATTACTTATTGTTTTTGATATTCATTTTAACAGTTTGCGGAAGTTACGCTGTTTTTAAAATGCGTACATAAATGCTGAATTACATTTCATTGAATGTTTACTCAATTTAATTTTTTTTCATGTATAGTAAGAATCTAATTTATATGCTATTTTAATTTTTGTGTTACTGATACTTACATTTATATATAAAACTACCTTTAGGAAAAATATGTGATATATCCTTCCGTGTTTGCTTCATTATAAGGAAACTAAAAGTAATATTACTTCAATCGCTGTTATGATTTGTTATTTGTTTAAATGGCGGAAATATTTTTCTCGATTTAAAATATTGTCTTTTAATTTACTTTTTATATTATTCTCAAGTTGTTTATTCTTATGAATTCAGAAAATTAAATTTTATGGAATTTCGCAATAATGCTTTAAATTTACTTTTCAGTTTATATTTATAAACTGTTTTAAATATACTTTCTTAATTTTTTAAAATAAAAAACATATTTATAGTATATCATCAGGAAAAAAAAATTTCTCGCTCGTGATATTTGACCTTAAAAGTAAAAAATAAAACGTTAAATCCTTAAACTTCATTGCAAATTTTTTAAGAAATATATGTTTAGGATTTTATGTTGATAGAGCACACGCAATGAAAGAAGTATATATTCAGTATCAGTTATTATACATGAATAATAATAGTTCATTGTTTTTCATAAAATATTTTTGTATAAGTTAATAATAAGTTTGTCATTAAAGTTGTTAATCAGAATTTTGTGAAGAAATGTATGAAATGTTTTATATATACGCACATTCTTATTTATAGACAATTGTAAATCGTCTCTTCATTATTATTATTTTTTCTTATTTGTATATATTTATTACATTATGCTCTCTTTAGGATGGCATCGATGAGTATAAAGTAAATATAAAAATTCTGTTTTCGATAGCTTTCCATCTTACGCAAACGCATTTTTTTAATAAAATATGACGATTAAGATAACATCACTTTCAAAAGTAATTCAATTTTCTCAGAAAACTTGACATGAAAACTTCTACGAAAGGATAATTAAAAATTTTCTTATTATAGAAATGTATTTTTAATTATGATTTGTAGAATAAAATATGTATATCCCAATAGTGTACCAATATTTTAATTATAAGAAAAATAAATTTCATCAAATTTGCTTTCTTTTATTACATTTTTCGTTGGACATTTTAATAAGTCTGCTCCAACGAGCAATACTTTTACGTCTTTAAAAAAGCGAAATAAATAACGCCACGTAATATGTTTAAAGCTTTTTGGTAGATTTTTATGCCCTTAAAGCTCATATTATTTTTTTAGTTTCTTTGTTACTGTCCTCTTCCTAATATTCATATTGTTAAATTAGTGAACTTAATGAACGACTCAGTTGAACATCCGTCATCAATTTTCTAAATAAATAAATAATTATACAAGAAAAAATCTTTATGAATAATCATTGCTCAAACCAGGGATCCATTTCAGCCTTAAACCTCTACTTGTGTTTCTTTGCTTTATTTTTTCTTTGGGAAAATAAGTCGAAACTGATTTTTTATGATATCTTTTAGTTTCGATGAAAACTCCGTGAATAAAATTGCTTAAATATTTATTTGTTTGCTAAAATAGCCATTTAGCTTCAAAAATAAAAATTACTTGATTAAAAAAACTATATTTTAGAGAATAAATAAGTTTTTTTTGAAAGTCTACTAAGAGCTTATACAAATAAATATTATGAAAAAATTTACCAGCAGAAATATATAGTTTTAGCAACAAACTAATATTATAACCTCTTACACTGCAGAAAATACAAAAGTCTAAACAATGAACAAATGGGATGCGTTTTTTTGGAACTTATCGTAAAGTCAATTGATTATATTTTGGAACAGAAAATCACAAATAAAACATCTATCATGTTTCTCTGCAAAGCTACAGGCTTCATGTTTACATCGTTTATATTTAAGACCATGCATTCAATCTTCCAGAAATTTTGGCTTAGGATGTTGCGGAAAATAACTACCATGTTTTATCCTACTGAAAGCGTCTCAATTTTATTCGACAGTATTTTTATAGAAATGATTATCTGTATTTTGTATATAGATTATCTATTTTTTTTTATCAATATTTTCCACGTTTCCATGAAACTGATCATAATCTTTTCTTATTGATTGTTTTTTTTTTAAATAATTTGCATTAGCAACTGGGCGTGGTTTTTTCTTTCCAATGTAAAAAAAAAAAAATCATGTACCACACCAAGAAAGGTGGCAACTACTTTACATCCAAATGGTGCTTCACTAAATGCTCACCTGCACCAAAACAAAGGATAGTTCCTGGTGAAGTGAAACACCTGAAAAAGTTCCTTTACACTACTTGGTGTAAAGCAGCTGCTACTATTTTTCATATTTAGTAACATTAAAAATAATTTATAATTACAGTAAGATTACTTTCGGTGAAAAGCAAGAATTATAAATTTAGAACATGCACAATATTTCTAAACCCTTTGCTCTATTTTCACGAATCTGACTCGTGATGAAAATCTTAGGCCGAACTTGAATATCACAAGTCAAGCTCGTTGTTTAACTTCATGTCAAACATGAATATGACGAATCTGGCTCGTAATCGACATTTCGGGCCAAACATGAACATCACGAGCAGTACTCGTGGTCTTAATCTCGGGCTAAACAAGAACGTCTGAATGGGCTTGTGTTTCTTCTTTATATGAATAGGTATTTTATTTATTGTCTGCTAATTTCTTATACTCTAATTCTCTGTCTGTCTCTCTTGTCTTAGGATCTTTTCGCGAACATTCGGGTGCATAAGTTAGGCACGTCTTGTCTCGAAGTTTAGTGTAGTTCAAGCAGTTAAAATGAAATTAGTTTGTTAACAAGCATTTAAACATCACAGAGATAACATTGATAAGAATTCTAACAAGGCTTAACAAAACTGAAGTGGTCAGAAGCTAAATATTATAAAATTATTTTATACAATCGAGATATTTATATAAATTTGTTTACGAAAATGTAAATATTTTATTATGCAACTGAAAACATACATGCCTTTTATAAAAATTTACATAATCAGTTTGTTGAACGTATTGCTAAGATTGAAACGTATTGCTAAGCTTAAGTAGATAACTAAGTCTAATTTGATTTAGATGTTGGCCATAATAGATCGAAAATTAAAATATCTTATAATCTTCAGACATAACGTTGATATTTAAGAGAGAAAAACAGTAACGCATGAAGCTAAAGAACAAAACGGGTCACAATTAGGTAAAAAAGTTTTAAACGGTGCGCTTGACGTGTATGCATCAGTTGGTGAAAATGATTAAACTTGTAGTAATGTCAGTTTAAGAAATAAAAGAAGAGTAAAATGATACCGCTAAAGCCATTGAAACAAAACCACAACCAATACCAACTTTGATGGGCTGAAGTTTTTGACACAAATACCTTTCTATTTTCACGTTAAGAAAATAGCCTACAATACTTAGAAATTAAACAGTTAAATCAGTTACCATTGTTAAAATTTATTGTTTGCACTAAGAAGAAAATGGCATTAAAACCAAAATTTCAAAATATTTTTAATAAATATATGCATTAATTCATCTTTCTTTTGCATCCTAAATATTTCGTGCTACTTTGTTAATTATTTTAATTAAATCATTGTTATTACGCCTATTTCGCTCGATCGGTGAAATTAACTCTGCTATTTTCACTTGTCTTCTAGCACAGCAAATTCCATTTGCTTCATTCTTAAATTTATGGGCACTGCAACTCGCACATAATTTATCAATCTTTCCTATGCCGGTGATTAGATGGAGACTATATCGAATAAATAATAAATTGGATCATAAATTGGACACTAAGATTTAAATTAGCATATTGACATCGTCTGGATGGAGAAGTGCGTTCTCGATCGGTTTGCATTCTTGTTCCCCACTGCTCAGATGTTTCAAAGAAATGAGCTGGAGTAGTGTGTACTCAAATGATTATCGGTTCTCAGTTTTTCTTTCCTTTGCCCGGATATTTCTGAAGCACGTATATCTCTTTTTTTGCACACTTGAGGTGTCGATTGACTTATAGTGATTAGGCTGGATAGTTTTGCAAATACTCCTCCTCACTAACAAAAAGAAATGTCAATGTTGACGAAGGTCGTAGACTTGCTAAACCAAAAAATTCACATATTTGTTCTAAATGATGAATAATATATATATATATATATACGTATATATATATATATATATATATATATATATATATATATATATATATATATATATATATATATATTAGAATGAATATACATAGCATTTAAAATACTGTATATGAAAATACTTTTCAAGATATTAATTCGGTGACACTATTATTAGCCACGAAGACTACTCACATTACTCGTTGGAACTAAGTTTCTATTCTTTGCAGCTGTAAGCAAAAATAAGAATCGTGAGGTTATTGATTTTTAATAAAGCGTAATTTTAATCCATTGATAAATCTCGTTTTTCTCTCATCCCATTCGAATAATTTGTAGTAGAATGTTCTAAAATTGACAGTGACCTTTCCCGTGCTTCGAAATATCAGCACGCCAAATTTCATCTCACTTGGTCGTCGGATAGTTCACAGGAAAGGGTAGACGGGTATATATATATATATATATATATATATATATATATATATATATATATATATATATATATATATATATATATATATATATATATATATATATATATATATATATATATATATATATATATATATATATATATATAAGGATGATAAACGGCTGAGCTGAGCAGACAGGCACTGGATTTTGAAAAAGCAAATTAAACTTACTTGAATCACTATAAGCATAGAACGAACATCCAAGGGACAAAAAAATCGAAATGCTCCCGAATAAAAATTTGGGAAAAATCTTGCAAAGTTGTCCTATAATATGCTACGTATGAAAAGGAAAACCTGAGTAATTGCAATTAGTTCATTAAATAGGTCGAGGGAATAATCTCTTTCTTACAGTTAGTAAAGGGTAATTTTCTATAGCTTTATGTCAAATAATTCATGATTTAGAGTTTTGTTTCTGAGTGAATGTTTCTCGCATTCTACATATACTCTGTTTGTGCCAGCGTGCTGAAATTAGGACAGTAAGTGAAAAGGGTAACTTTAGCCCCCATTTCTAAAAAATCTAAATTTAAATGAGATATTTCAGGAGAGACGTTTAAAAACTTGAATTTGTCATTGCTATAGAACTATCCATTAACGTTTCAAGTGAAACTACAAATGGTTCAAGTTTATCAAATATTTGAAGTAACCGTACTGTTATATATAAATATTTTTCCTTCGCTACATCAGATAAACTGAAGGATGAATATGAACGTGGACGTTTCAGTTATCTACTGAGAAGCAAAACTAATTGAGAAATAATGCAAATTTTTCAAGAAAAAATTTAAATATCGTCATGTTAATACTGAAGCCCATGATGGTCGATCAATTGGAGTTATGTCTACTAATTGAAATAAAATTTAAAAATCAATATTGTTTATCCTTTATTAACGAAAATGATGCTTAGTTAATTTTGCCAATAGTTGTAAAATGGAATAAAAAATTAATCTATGAGCTAAAAAGCACAATAGATGAATAAATAGTACTAATTAGTTTTAGAGTAACATAAAAAACTAGTGGGCTGCGCCCCCTGCTCGCCAACTCAGCAGTTTTAATTGGTACCCAGTATGCTAATCAAAGTACAAAGTATTATATTAGTATAGTTTGAAACCATTAAAACTGAACCAATATTGTGTAATTTTAGTATAGATACTGCGGAAGAATGCTTTCGCATTCCCCGAAAAGGTAGAAAATCGCCACTTTATTCTTGACTATCATAAGGTAGTCTTGAGCAACTGCAAGCTTAATTACAAATTAAACTGAATATATTTAATATTTATCTCGATTGATTTTGATAGCATGAACTTGTGATTTTGCTTATGTGATTTTAAAGTGATTTTGCTTAATCTAATATCGTAAAGGCTATAGACTCTATAAAGGAGAAAAAAAGAATTATTTTATTTTTTTAAATTATCTTTTTCTTTCAATTTTTGTGTTATTTTGTGGAGCTGATAAATAACGATTTTTTGAGTATTCACATATTTTACCTAGTACGAAGAACGAGCTTTCAACTAGTCTGTAATAATAAAAGAAAATACTTGATCGTGTTTGTGTATGTGTCTGTTATAATACGAAACGCGCTTTTGTTAGATTACTAAGATTTCGTCAGTGGGTAAATTGGGAAGTTTAGCCGTCGATCCAAAAAATTGTTCACTATAATTTCTTATTATATCCTTTAGAAGAGACGTTTGAAAAGATGCATTTTTCATTGGTTTAGCATTAGCTATTGTTATAAATTAAACTCCAGTCGATTCTGTTTTGTCTTTTTTTTATCTAAAATTTAATAGATAATATCACTGTTGTTTGCTATCCTACAGCTCTTTTAATCTGAAAAGTAGTGTTCTTTATAACATGCAAGCACAATGATCAAGTTTATAGCTTGTGGGAGTTAATCACCAAAATTGGATTCCCTAAATTGATAACAAGTGCTTATTTTGTTTTATATTGATGCTTTTTGAAGGCGTTTCTGTTAAACTACATAATTAAAATTCAACGACAATTGAAATTATGGAACAAAGTGAAATTAAAGAAAATGTAATTTTTAATTTCTTGGATGGCAGAAAATTGCCAAACTAACATTGAAACCAAATAAGTTTTCTAATTTGTGATTAGAACTAAAGGTGCTGTTTTAAAAGGTACAGTTTTATTAAGAACTAATGTAGGTACTATGGTAATAGAATTTTTACCTTTCTCGAAAGGAACAAGCAACGGAAAATTATTTTATTGTGGTAAATTTTGCTACTATAGGTTGACGGTGAAAATTAGCATCATGCCAAATGATACTGAATATTGTTAATCTTTCTCTTAAAATCGGAGGAATATTTAAATGCGTGTTAAGCTTATTCTTTTTATGCAAAGTTACCGAGAATGGCAACTAAAGGTCTGGTTTCTTAGGACAAGCGCCTTATCTGGGGGTCAGCGAAAAGTTGACGTAGAGCTGACGTCAAAAAAATATTTTTTTGTTAGCTCAGCGTGAGCAGTCGGTCCAACGCAGACATCTCTCATTGTGCATGCGTTAGTAATGTAAACAAATATTTATTTTGAATTTGTATTGATTTTGTTTTTCCCGACCAGTGTTTAAGAGAACAAATAATGACTTTGTCCAAGAAAAAACACATTATAGCTGAGCTAAATGAAGAGTGCTATGTTTAATGAAAAAGCTATGTTTAATGTCAAAATCAAAATCTTGGCTGATTTCCATGGGCGGATCGTGAATTTGTGGAGCCCTGGGCTGAAACTACTTAGGGGCCCTAATAGCCATTTTGTCAAAAAACTGTTTTCTATAGTGATGTAGATAAGTATATAGAAAAAAATAGGTCAATAAAATAATTTTGTGTATTTTTTATTTTTATTTGTGTATACAAACAGCAACTGTACAACATTATTGTAAAAGAAATTGACATGTTGTGAGTAGTTATGTTATATAAATTATAAAGCAATCTTTCTGCATATTTGTGCTGCAAATTCCTTTATTTGCTCATCACATTGTAAGTCCTTCGTTAAATCACAATTTATGGAAAGAACTGATAAATGATTTAGTCCATGGTTTGACATTGTTGTCCTATATTTGTTTTCTATATATGACATCCTGGAAAAAGAGTTCTCCGCTTCACAGCTAGTGATTGGCAAAGTTAAAAAAACCTTTAAGATAGTACAGCAATTTGGGAAAACATCAACGAGTTTCTTTTCATAAATTAGCATAAAAATTTCACTACAAGAGGTGTAAGACTCTGGCTTAGACTGAAGTAAATAAGATTTTAACTGAATGCACTCATTCACTAAATGCTTGTCTACGTCTTCTGGATAATAATCAACAATATTACGTACACTTTCCAGATCTATGTTTTCCATATTTTTGTCTTGAAAATACAATAAAAATTTGAATTTCTTGCTATACATCTCATAGACTTAACTCCTTTTTATTAAATCTATAATCAAATTATCTAACGCAGCGTTTAGCGTGTCTCTTTTAAATTTTCTGAGCTGTATACTGAGAATTTATCTGTAGACTTATCTGAAAATTTTGGAGTAATGCGTCTCTTGTTTTGTCATTGTAGTCTATTTCCTCACTAGTACTTAACATTTCAGCTTTCTCTTCGTATTCCTTTAGCTTCTGATCTGAATGGTGCCTTATGCTGTTCACAAAGTCTTTTAATGACACAATTAACTTGTTGCCTTCACAAATATCTAAATCAGGACTCTGTATTTTTTTATTAACTAAATTAAATCTCCCCAAAATTTCTTCCCAATAAATAATCAAAATTGCAGTATCGAATTTCGCTATTTACATTTTATTGAATAAATTTCGTGCCTCTTTCCGGAAATCAACTTTCTCATCCTCATTTTCGCTGAAACTTTCGAAAATTTTCATAATGTCATCATAATTATTTTTCATCTGGTCTGGCTTAAACTTTTTAACGTAAATTTGAGTTTTGTTTCACGATTTAACAGTTCCCACCTATGGATCTAAGTAGAAAAGAAAACGTAAATTTTTTGTACTACAAAAAAGTTCACAATTTCGGTTGCAACCTTAACAGATTCTTCACCAACTAGGTTAAGGGAATGCGCAGCACATGACACATAATCCGCGGATTTATTTTTTTGTTTTAGTAGTGCTCGTACACCATTGTTGTGACCCGCCATATTAGCAGCGTTGTCATAAGATTGTCCCCTACAATTATCCAGTAGCATTCCATTTGCTTCTAAAAAGTCTTGTAGAATATTAAATAAATATAAGCCAGTATGACTACTAATTTTAATGAAGGATACACATCTTTTATACACTTTTCCCCGAAAACAGTATCGTAATACAATAGCAAGTTGATCATTGTGAGATAGATCTGGAATAGAATCCATCACAATTGAATAATACTTTGTGACGTCGTTATTTATATGAGTTATAATTTGTTTAATCTGTCGGCCCATAATCTCAACTATTTCCTCATATACTGTTTTTGATAAATACGATATTATCGGTTTTGGTCGCAGCTCTCGTTTTTCAATGTGTTCACGAATAAATGGATTGAACTCTGCCAATAGCTCCAGAGCACGCATAAAATTACTATTATGTGGAGAACCAAATACTTCCTCGGAACCTCTAAATGCTAAGCCCCTTATACTTAAAAATTTGACCACTGCAATAACACGTTTTAGGACATTGTGATAATATTCCGTTTCTTTTCTTAATTGCTTCTGAAGCCGCTTGTCTAAGACAGATCTATTTTCTTTTGGTGTCAACCACACTAAGATTGATTTCTTATGTTCATTAGAATTTTCATGATTTTCTAAACAAGTTCCTATGTGTTTCACATCAGTAAATCCGGTTGTGTATTGAGAAGGGATTTTAGAAAAAAGTTTGCAAGTCAAACAAAAGACAGTACCATCCCTGGTTGAATAATATTACCAAGATCTTTCCAGAGATTGACCATTTTTCATTTTCTTAATGAAATACCTATTTGAAAATGTTCTGTTTTGTTCTTTGTATTTCTTTATTGAAGTTGAATATATATTTTTCGGATCTTTATTTTGAAAGTCAGTTTTTTCATGTGAGAGGATGTCATTAATAAAATCATTATTTAACAATTCTGGCCACAAGCCCACGTCAACATATTTCTCAAACTCAAACTTAATATTCTCTAAATTTCTTTCCACCTCGGTATTACCGTCCTCTTGCTGAACACCAAAATAGTTTTCAGAGGGATCAGAGGGTTGCTGGTAGTCAAGACTTTGTACATTTTCATCACTTGTATTTTTTTCCTGGTGTTGCGATTTTCTGCTCCCTTCAAATAGATTCTCTTCGGGTCTTCGGATAAGATCCCTTCCTTTTCGCTTATTAATAAATTTGTGGCTATTTCATTCTCGTTTTTATGTTCTAATCTGAAAAAAGTTTCAATTTTTGCGCATTTCTTTCTTTCTTTTCTCGATCTAGCTGTAATGTCAGTTTCTCAGCTCCACTTTTATATTTTCTACCGGACATATTGTAAAATAAGACTTAGATATTTTTCTGAAAATAAACAATGAACTTGATAATTTTCTGGTAATTAGCAGGAAACAAGATAATCGATGTAATATTGTTCTTCGTCAAATTTTAATACTTTGTAATGAGTGTAGTAATTCACAAATTATCATTAAAAATCGATTAAAAAGTTCATTTAGTATTGAAAAAATACATTAAAAACAAAAAAGGCATGATTTATAATTCTTTTTAGAGAAAGGTCCGATCTTTATAACTTTCAAGTTATCATTTATTAGTAAACTAAACAAGTTTTTCACTTCAATGACGAGAACAGAAGTGCGGAAAAACTAGCGACGGGGAATTCCCCGTTCTGTTCGAAAGACACGCGCATGCTTGGGTTGATTGATCTCAGGGTAGCCAACCTTATAATAGTTTTTTTTTTTTAATATTAGGTACTTTTTAAAATTCAAAATATCCCCTATTGCTTTCAGGGGGGACTGGGGCCCTTTGTATCCACGGGGCCCTGGGCTGCAGCCCATAAAGCCCTTAAGTAGATCCGCCCCTGCTGATTTCAATGTGCTGTTGGATGTTGTCCGCCATTGCTTCTGTGGTTAACGTCACGTTGTAATCCAACTGCAGTTGAGTTGGACGGCAATTGTAGTTCAAGATGAGCGTTCGATGCCGTATACTATCAAACTCACAAATGGATCAATCAGAGGTTAGCGCTGATTTCCAGCTGACGGCGTCCTGTCCTAAGAAACCTGGCCTTAACAACAATGAATACAAAATGTACTTATTTTAGTATTTTTAATTGCAATGGTAGAGTGAATTATAGAATAGCTCACCCTGTTGCGATGTTTTTAAATCTCGCCAAGTAAATTTTTGAAATCGCGCCAAACTAGGTATTCGGATTTGATTACTTTGAACGTCCGATTAAACTACCGAAATTCTTAAACCTGATTGGTTATTTGAAGTGTATACCTACGAGAAAGTTGGATTTCGCTAGAAAAGAGGTTTTTTTTTGTTGTTTTTTATTTCCTATGAGCTGCACAATCAGTCTTCCCGATGAGCAGACCTAGTGCGTTCTCCGGAAGTGGTGTCCACTCTTTCAGGACCACACAATGAGTGAGATACCGTTGGCCATGCTATATTAGACGTCTGGTTTCTGCCACACTAGATGGCAGCACCGAGACTCTAGTTGGATGCTAAAGTGCACTAGGAATTTAATTTTGCGAAAAGAGCTAGAAAAGAGGTAAAATGGTTTATTTTTTCGCCATTTATGCATCTGATCTCTTGCTGTTAGAATCATCGTTATTATTTCATTCCTTAGTCGTTATTTCATTTATTACCGGTATTATTTAATTTTCAAAGGATAGGTAAGTTATTTTTTCATTCTATTAAAAGTATTTTAATAAATTTGTTATAATTTAATTTTTTTTAAGAATCAAAAAGCAACGTTGATCTCAGTAATAATCGCCAACTTGGCGATATTTCAAAAGTTGTGAAGAAGAGGGCTATTCTAGGATTTTACCCAAAGGTACCTTTCAGTTTCCTTCACGGATTCGTAGTTTTTTTATAACCGATTTGATTACTGACATTTTTCCAGTTACGAAGAAAGGGCGCATAGCTGGTAAATAAATAAAAATTAGAAATTTGAAACTAATGCACTTACTACTTATGCTCACACATTTATCAAATTCTACACCTTGAATTTGCAGAAAATCTCTTATTTCAAATTGATACGGGCAATAATTTTAATTGATTTTTTTTGTTGCTTTTGTCTCAAATACTAATACAAGAAGTTTCAAATTTTACATTGCAATTTGTAACCGGTTTTGTCAATCATCTGAATTTTGATTAGCTATTGTTTCTGTGTAAGTAAAGAATTAAATTTCGTTGCTTATTTGAATTTCGAAAATGTACCAAAGCATTTTGTCTATTTTTTTTTAAAGTATCTGTGGAGAGAAAAAGCGACTGAAACTTATGCCCTTATCCTTGAAAAACCAGTCCTTCAGTCATTTTTTTGAATGGTATTGCTTTCAGCAATAATTTATCAAAAAAATTTTCCCATATGGAATAATTGCAGTTACCTTTGAAAAATAACTAATTCAGCCCTTTTACAGAGTGTTATTGAGTTTTAGGAATATAGGTTTTTCTCAGAATATTAACCCGTTCCTTCTCGCTCCCGTGAAAATGACGGGGGGAGTTTTCGCTCGCTATTTCTCGCTCCCGTGATATTGACGGACTGGAGTGTTCAGTAGTAATGCGCCAATAAGAATAAAGCTAATTCACTTCTTTTGCCTGGAAAACATTTTATTTCTCATTTTACATACCATATAGCAGTACCAGGATATTTTTAAGGTAATTGTAAATAGTTAGTTTATTTTAAACTAGATACTAGCACTAATCAAATACGTGTATTTGGCAAAATAGACACTTTTATAACCGTTTTCTTGAAAATTAACCGATCGTTAAGTGGTTAAGTGAGATTCATGTTACTAATGTCCATTCAGAAATTTGAAAATCATACACTGAGAAAAAAAGAATGGTCAAAGCTACTAGAATAAGAAATAATTTTCCGTGATTCTGGCTTTATGGAAATACCTAAAATCTCAATAATTTTTACTAAAGCGCCTTTGATAATGATTTTAATATGATTTTACAAATAACAATAATATATGATTTTGTAATAGGTAATTTTATCATGAATCCTTTGATAGTGGCATAAAACCAATGGACTTATTTCGTGGACTTTCGAGGCATAAAGCCAATGGACTTTCAGATTTACTTTCAGTTTCTATTTTTTACGAAATATCAGATAATAAGAATTTTGAAAACCAGAATTTCTGGTGAATTATTGCCACATAAAGAAATAATTTACTAAATGAATGATTCAAGTATCGTACACTTTGGTTTTTTTAACCAGTTTTTTTATTACCAGAAATGTCATTACCAAATAATATGGTAGTTTACCAGTTTCTTTCTTCTTGTAACTATTGCATATTCAGTATTGTTATAAATGGTTTACTTTAATTGCAATTGATTTTTTCTTTCTGCATTACATTGTTGGATTTAGAGGAAGGAATTGCATTATTTACTAAAGATTATTAAAAAACGATATTTCACTATTCAGTTTACTCCTTATTGCGTTTTTTATTTTACTCTTATTACGTTTTAATTCCTTTATCAACTGAAGATTAATATTAATTTGGATGCGTAACATCTTTAAAGTTTTAAATTTTTTTATGGTAGTCTTAAGAAATAAATCTGAATCGTTGGAGCATTCTAAAACTTTTGAAAGTACCCATTAGAAGGAATGATTGATGAAGAATTTTTGTTTAAAAAGTTCTCGATTCTTAAAACTTCTAAAAACATAATATTTTTTCTTGAACATGCACTCCTCCGATTTATCATTTTTTTCATCTATCAAATTTGATTCCACGGGGATGTTTACCTTAACATTTTTCTAGTTTAAGTGACATTAAACTTTTATTTTGCATTTATGTTGTTTTTGAAAATAGTTTTCTTATAAATTCCATTTGATATGAAAAGAAATACTCCGTATGTCTTATAAAAATGAAATTACAATATTATTATTTGGAATGTATTTAAAATTAATAATTTAATTCGAATTATGGAATTTTGAACTTCAATTAATTCAAAGTCATTTTTTTTTCATCTATCAAATTTGAATCTTTGGGGTCGTTTACCTTTGCATTTTTTCAAGCTTAAATGACATAAAACTTCTATTTTGTATTTTTCTGATTTTTGAAAATTGCTTGCGTATGAATTCTATTTGATCTGCAAACAAATACTCCGCATTCCTTATAAAAATAAAATTAGAGTTTTATTATTAGTTTTCTTATAAATTCCTTTAGAGCTGCAAAGAAATACTCCGTACGAGTTATAAATATAAAATTATAATATTATTTATTTTTAAAATGTATTAAGAATTAATAATTTAATTAGAATTATAGAGTTTTGAATTTCAATGCATTTAAAGTCATGTTATTTCATTTATCAAGTTTGAGCCTTGCGGGGACACTTACCTACGCATTTTTCAAGTTTAATTTACATTAAACCTTTACCTTGTATTTGTGCATTTTTGAAAGTAATTTTCTTATAAATTCAACTTAACCTGTAAGAAAATATACCGTATGTCTTATAAAAATAAAATTTTACTATTATTAATTTTTAAAAGGTATTTTGAAATAATAATTAATCAAAATTATAGAATTTTGAATTTCTATTTTAAGTTTTTACGAAAATATAAATTTCTCAAAATTTGAATATCTATTGCGAATTCAGACTTATTAAAATTATGTAAACTTATTTTAGTTTAAAAAATATTCCATTATAAATTCAACCAAGATTCAACTAGATAAGTAACTAAACTGTTGCATATTAGGCTCCCTCACTATACACGAATGGAGTATCACAATAGCAACGTTGCTCCTGATTGACGGGTAACGTCCTTTAGGGTCACTAATGGTCTATTATAGTTAATACTTTTTGCTCTAGCGGGATAAAGCTAATTAATAAAGTAAGATATTTTATTTAAAATATAGACTATGATTTATTACGCTTGAAAACTAATAGTGTTTGTCAATTTAGTAAAAATAAAACATATAATTTTATTAAACTGTAAATATATATTAATAAGTCAGAAACATTCTGAATAATCATTCATGCATTCACAATTATAATATTAAAAAAAACTTTAAAAATAAATTTTGTCATTCCGAGACTGTTAATAATACTTCATATTCCTGGTTCAGCCTAGTTACGAGGCTCATCCAGAAAGTAAGTTTTCCTATTTTTTTTTTAAAGAACTCATACTTTCAGGAACATATTTATTGGTAACAAGTACAGCAATGTTTCAGCTATTTTTCAACATAGCCCTCACCAGAAATGAGACACTTGTCGTATCATGGGATCAACTTTTTTATCCCTCTGTAGTAGAACTCTGCCGTCTGTGAATGAAACCACGTGGTGAAACAGTAAACGCTGACCGTTACTGAGAAACATTGCTGAAAGTGCGACGTGCCATTCGAAACAAGAGGCGTGGAATGCTTACTGCAGGTGTTGTGCTCCTCCATGACAATGCTCGTTCACATACGGCTCGACGTACAGCAGCTGTTTTGACGGAATTCGGCTTGTAGTTGTTTGGTCATCCACCCTACGGCCCTGATCTTGCTCCCAGCGATTTTTATGCTTTCTTGCACCTCAAGAAATGTGTTTGCGGTGAGCGTTTTGGCAACGATGAAGAGCTGAAGACGTCTGTCACACGCTGGTTCCATTTACAGGCGACAGAGGGATACAAAAGTTGATCCCATGATACGACAAGTGTCTCAATTCTGGTGGTGGCTATGTGGAAAAATAGCTGAAACGTTGCTGTACTTGTTGCCAATAAATATGTTCCTGAAAGTATGAGTTCTTTTTTTTAAAAAAAAAATAGGGAAATTTACTCACTGAATGAGCCTAGTACATCCGTAGTTAAAAGCTATGCAGTAAAACCCTTCTGTTCCAAGCACTGTAAAAAAATCCAGATAAAATTACGAAGAAAGAAATGGCGCCCTGAAAGCAGTACTTATAAAATTCATTTTACCATAAAATCCATTATTACGGTAAAATATTTTATTTTGTGGAAGGATTATAAGACTCCGAGAATTAGAGCTTTTTTTTAACCAGTTATAATTTTAGAAACGTGCTCAAAATTTATACCCTATCAATTATACATTTTTTATTAAGTATTTTAACCAGTTTTTTAAAGTTCTTAAAGAAGTACCAAAATTTAAAATGTATATTTTATTACAATTTTTTTGGAAGTACGTAAAAGAATTCTCATTTCTAAAACATTGCAATTAGTATTTCGCATCAAATTCTTTCTATTTACTATAAAATAACCCTTTTTTTTTAAAACGAAGAAATGTATTTCCTAAATTGTTGCACACATTTTCGACTTTTTCTTTTTCATTTCAACGAAAACCATAATTCAGTTTATTTATCTTCAACTTTTATATACATACTAAAATCAAAATCAGAACGATTGTAGATTCTGTTTCATATTTTTGAATTCTACTATTCAAACAATCTAGTTTCAAGATTTGTATTAATTAAATGATGCGATACAAAATATGTGTTCTTCATATTAAATATTTTTAAAATAATTAACAATATTTTATAGGTTAAATAATCACAATTGCTTAACATTAGTCATGAAGTCTCATGAAGTTGGTCTTTTAGGGTCCCATACCGGGAAAAAAGTAACCATTTGTCTATTACTCTGTAAAGTGACAATATTTTTAAAATAAAAAATGACAGTATTTTTTCCATATACAATAAAAACAACACACTTTACAAAATCAAAGTATAAATTAAGTTAAATTCCTAAATGTGATTGCTTTTATTGTTTTGTCGCCAAACTATATAGAACACGTTTCTTAATGTCTAAATTTAATAAGTTATGTAACGCGAACAATGATTTCATTGTTTTTTAAGACAAGTATAATTACTTGTATTACAGAAATTGGGTTGCACCTACAGATTAAATTTAGGTTATGAACAAGCCTGTAAAAACATGTCAGTTTTAAGTGCAGCTTCAGTTTTTTAATTAAAATTGTCAAATTTATTAGCTCCTTTAAATTTTAAGAGATAATATTTCTCGAACTGAATTTCAAAGGCCAAAATAATTTATCTTATCCTGCTTCCAGTATTATTAACAAATTGGCAAAATAGGTCTTGGTTTGCATTTCATCGCGTCCTCACTTTTCAGCTACAATAATCAAGAGTAATAGTAAACAGTGCGCATGCGTTGCTATAGCGACCGTTGCTGTTTCATAATTTTTTTTAGGATTCCTTTTTTTCACTTTTAATTTTGTTATGCATTAAGTTGGTGAGTTTATTTTTGAAATATGGGACCAAGGATATCCCATAAATACTTCTTGAGTTGTGAATTAAAAAAAAAATTTCATCATTTGAACGATTTTTTGTTTTTATTGTTTTAATTAAGAATCAGAAATTCTAACCTACAGTTCAAACTGGATCGTTTTCAATACTAATTCAGGTGAATATGACAAATAAAGAGGGTCCAAACTGATTGACATGACCCAAAAGTTAGAACTGAAATAAGAAAAAAACGATGTCAAGGCCTAAACTGTTAAGGCTGAAAACACCAAAGATCGTAGACGGGAATACCTTAAGCGTTACACACAAACGGAAAAACGAAAAGATTCCGTTCGCAAACGCAGGCATGAAGCCCGTCCCTCACAAAAGTACCAAAGATAGTTCAAAGAATTGAACCCTACCGAAGAATGAATGTTGACTCTCCGAACCCCTTTCATGCAAATACAAGAACTAGGTATTGATCACCAGTTAGGGATAAAATGATCCATTATCAACGTCCCCAATAACTCGCACAAGACCATAGACTGTCTTCCACGCAACATAAATTATTCATTCACTATTCATGTAAAATTAAAAAAAAAAGGCTAGCTTTCAAATCATATTTCATGTATGAACTTGTAAATCCGAAACTGGTGTATGATGCAGCTTACAACCTCCTTTAAACATCATTGAACCAATCCGAAAATGTTAATATTGATCTCGATTGGCTGTTCAATGTCTATTCAGTCATCAAAAAAATTCACACAGAATGTGTATGAGCTGCATTTAAATATGTCTGCAGAATTTTGTATCGAGCAGTTCAGGATTAACAGTTAAAGATGTCCAAGATGAAAACACAATAAAGTTTCTTTTCCAAGAAAAAAATGGACAGCAACCATTTTGTTAATAGATATCCTGTGATCGTCTTGCGACGATCGCAATTTTCATGATTTTGTAGAGAATCATATTTTTTAAAGAGATAGAATTTTCTTAAAACCCCTTTTCATAATTCAAAGTGCTATAGTTTTTTTGCTGCACAATAAGATAGGAAATTAAGCGTCTTAAACAGCACTAATAAAACTGGGAAATAGTACTTTCCTTTGTTGGTCAGACCATTTTAGTTAAAATATTTGCTACTGTGTGTCTTTTTTTATCAGATTCTATGGTGTAAAAAAATTAAAACAATGATTATTTTGAATAAAATGTTTGATAGTATTTATCTAGTTAACAGCGCCATCTGTTGAGCAACTTTGCTATTAGCTTTGAAACTTCGTTAAACATGTAGTTATGTTGGTAAGATATGTAGTTTCTTGAAATGATGTCTAGTTACGGCAGATCGTGTATTTGTACCTTTCGTTAATAATTAATTAAGACACCTGGTAAATTGTTTTTATTAAAAAAAAGTATTATAATTTCAGAAAATATCAGATAGCATATGAATTATTCGAAAGAAGGCTAAACTGCAGCTAAAAAATCACTTTACTGAAAAATGTTTTGTTTTAATATAGAATATCTGTAAATAAAAGAAACCTGCCAAATAAAAGATAACTGCAAAAGCCTTACCTTAATGATATCTTATCTAATGTCAGTCTTTAAATTTTTTTTCTATGTGATAAAATGTTATTTAATTATTAAAATTTATTTTTCGTATTGGTTTCGTAAAAGAGTATCCCATTTATTTTACAAATTTTATAACTTTTCTTATCTTTTTGTTCCAAATCTATTAAATCAAAATGAATAATTATTGTTAGATACATGATAAGATGGTATAAAATATATAATGATTGTTAGAAATCTGTAGAGATTTCTCCTTGCTCCCTTTGTTCAAAATATAAATTCACTAACTTTTTCTAATAGTATAACGTCATGGTTCATCTATTCTCTGAGCGAATTAATAAACCATGACATCTGCAACAATCGAGGCACATTGGGTGATTACAAGTTGTGTTTCAGCCACTTCTTATACTAAAGTCACTTTTTCTTTTCAGCATTCATTAACTTTATTTCAGTTCTCTTGAATCAGCAATTCTTATTCTTCGTTCATTTCACTTTATTTTTACTTTTAGGAATTACATCAAAATGAATAAAGCTTTCCTGCATTTTATCCAAAGAGTAAGCTGCGAATTTCAGTTTATGTTACGTAAAATAATTTTGAACACCACTACATTTAAATAATTTAAAAATATAAATGATGTAACGATTTTCTAGCTTGTTAACGAAATTTTAAAAAAATTGGATTATTTAATTGTTATTTCATTACCCCTCTAAATCTTGAAGTGATGTAAACTTCTGGTCTAGCAACTCTGCACTTCTATGTTTATATTACAAACTGATTTCACTCTTAGAGCGAACAACTGGGGTTAACAGTTATTTCATCTGGCAGCAGCATCATGAAGAGATTTCTTTAGCTGATGACCTGTCCTGGCAATTTCACAGATTAGATTATTCAACCAAATAAAACTAAATTTAATTAATTTAGGTGCCAAGTTAGTCCATCTCTTGTTTTAATCGAAGGATATACTATATCCTTAAAAAAATCCATTCTACTCCTATATTTTTATTTTCCAAACCCCAAAAATGAGCGAAAAATGGTAAAAATTATATATGACACATTTGAACACATTATATATGACACATTTGAACTCTGAACACATCTGTCGAAATTAGGCTACTGTTTTGCTAAATGATAACCATCTTATTCAAGCGCTTTTACTCTAATAGCATTACAAATTGTTTAAATAACGTTTTCTTGAATATATTTATAAACACAATAACTAGATATTTTTAACTTTAAGGCCTCAAAGGAATATTTTTAATTATCAAGCAAAAAAGCACGTTATGTGGTATATTTTAATTAAAATTAACTATATTAGTGAGCTTATCTCATTAGTCTATTTGTCTTAAGTTTGAATTCCTCATCTAATAAAAAGCGACAGTTCAGAGAAAATCCTTTTCATTGGCTACTTCGATTATTTTTAGCCTAGTAAACAGTCAAACTGTCAACTGTGGGGCTTCACCATTTACTTGGAATCGAGATTACTTTCTACTTCAATAGGCATCCAAGAAAGAATGCTGTTACAACGTCACTGTCAACGTTTAACTAAATATAAAGTTTTTGTACTAGATTAATCTTCCTGTTTACCATTTTTGCATTTTAAAAGCAATAATGCACACCAATTCCTTAGAATATTATTATTTTTAAGTGTTTAAGAATGTTTAGCATCTTATTTTTACTTTTTTTAAAAATAAATAAATAGAGTTTGAAAAAGTGGATTTCAGATGAAAATAATGTTAATAAGAATCTTTGCATATATATTTCTTTTACTACAGCCATATTGATAAAAAAAAAACTTTTTAATCAAAAATCTGAAGGCTAGAATCGAAATTTTAGGAGAATGGTGAGTAATATCGCGATGAAGAAGCACCTATCTTTTACTATTTTTCGTCCTACCCTAAAGATTTTAATATTTTCTCTCTTTTTTTTTAATAAAATGATGCATTAACAAGCTTTTTATTTCTTTAATTATGTTTTCTTATTTTTAGACTATCATTTTAGTTAAATGTTTGCTGTGAAATATTGAGAAATCGAAACTTAGTTATTGTAACATGTGTTATGTCTAAAATGAAAACATGTGTTTTTATTAAAACTTTGAAACAACCATAAAAATTGTTGTTGTTGAAGTTGTAGTTCATTTACGTCGCACTAGGGCACAATGGGCTATTGGCGACGGTCTGGGAAACATCCCGGAGGATGATCCGAAGACATACCATCACAATTTTGATCCTCTACAGAGGGGATGGCACCTCCGCTTCGGTATCCCGACGACCTGGACGTGAAGTCGAGCACTTTACGGTAGAAAAGTTTAATGAGGACCCATACCGCACATCCTCGGTCCTTAAGAAGACTGATCTAAATGGTCACCCACCCGCACACTGACTACAGCCAGTGATGCTTGACTTCGGTGATCTGCTGGGAACCGTGTCTTAACGATCAGTTCACTGCGGGACCCATCAAAATTGAGGCCACACAGAAACAACACAAAATTGAAGTACATGCAAAGACGCAACCCATTCGGTAGGTTCCCAGAACCAAAACTTTCGAAGCCCGCTTCTTACTGCTCTGTCCGTTCAAAAACAAACTGAAAAGTTTAATTGGTTTTCATCTTGAAGGAAGAGTTGAAGAATTCTTCTCTTGTTGTTGTGAATAAGCGATTTTTGGTTGCATCCAAATGTTTTAGAAACTTACATTTCATTTAAAGACAAATTATTTCCCAACGTTACACAAACAGTATTTTTTGTCACTTTCCATCAAATAAAAATTTACATAATACATAGGTTTAGAAATTAGAAATTGATTGATACCTTTAAAGTAGAAATATCTAATCACATTCATAGTCTGTACGTTTGTAAATATCGTGAATTGTATTATACTAATCTTTAAGATTTTAACTCTTTTGTTATCGTTTAATTTTCTGAAAGAAATCTATGGAATATTGGTAAAAATTATTATTAATTCGAAAAATAATTGCTTCTCAACTGTTAAACGATTAACAACTGTAAAGCAATTACTTTCTCCAAAATTGAAGAAATTTGGGAAGGCTCAAAACTCGCAGAACAGACAAATTTATGAAATAACACGAAACAAATGCCTAAATATTACGCTGCACGTGATAGTGTTACGTCAGATAACCGAATCATGTGGTTTAATGTACATTTTAAAAAACATTGTGTTTGTCAATGCTCTAACTACTTGCTGGTTAAATTACTACCTTCAAATCAAAAAGTGCAAGTTTGCCAAAACAGAGTTTTCCACATAATATATCAGCTTTCTTAAAGTTCCTGAGAATTTCCGTAGACATTGTATCAATTATTCAAGAAAGAAAATAAAAGTAGAAAGAAACCTGAGGAAATCAATCAAAGAAATAACTTCTCTCTTTGTTTATTAGATTTACTCAAGCAACGTGTTCTTGGATTTCTTACTGTAAAAGAACTTTTACGCTAAAGAAATTTTTTTTTCTATTTCTCCTAATATAACACTAGCAAAATAAATACCATTTTCTAATGTAGACTAAGATTGGTAAAAGCTTTAGTTTTAACTAGATTTCTGTGCTATTTACTTTATAGTACTGTATTTTCTACACTTTTTGCCAAATGCAATTACCACACAACTACATTTGCAATATTGAATTGAAAATAAATGCGGAATGCAATTACATGTACGATTGTGGTAATAAACTTTGAATTAAAAAGTTTAGTTATAGAAATGTGTTAATTGTTTACCCGTAAAAACTGTATTGTAACGAAAATAACATGCTTAATGTATCGAAAGTGTGAAAGTATTATCTTAGTGTATCGAAAAATGCGTTTTATAAGTTTTTTTTAATTAACCTGTACTCTTTTCGTGATTTTGTTTTATGTTTAAATCTATATGAGCTTTATCATCCTAAATAAATTAAACATTGTGTAGATAAACTGAAAGTAGTAGAAACTTTATTTCTCCAGGCTTTATTTCTCAAACTTTATTTCTCTGCAAAATAATTATATATTTTAAATCAACTATATTTAAGTACTTTTTAAGTTATAGTTGAAGTTGTATTTAAATAGTTACACTCGATTATTTTTTCCAACTTTATTACAATCTTTCCTCAATCGAAAAGCATTCATCACTAAAATCAATATTATTAATATTTCAGCAATTTAATTTTTGTTTTTCTTTTCCTTGTTGTAACAATATAATTATACACAAAGATAAACATTCTGGTAAAATTACAGTACTATATGAGCCTAAATCAAACCATATGGTGACAAAAAACCATAAATCTGGAATTGAAAAAGAAAATATGGTATTTTAATCACTCATTTGATAATTTTTTTCTGTACATATACTATCAGTTTACCGAAAATACTGGTTTTCAAAATTATTCTTATTTTTACCCACAATTTAGTAAAAAATACTACATTGAAAAGTATATTTTACCGAATAAATGGCTTTTAAGCCCAGATCTAAAGTATCATGAGAAAATTACAAAATTGAATCCCATGTTATAAAACAATATTTTCCTGCTAGTTTTTTTTTCAAAGTACTAGTTTTTTTTCATTACCAAAGTACTTCGGTAAAAAGTAACGAACCTTTCGGAGTCCGGGATTCAGTTGATACATTATTTTTTTAAGCTTTCAAAGTTTTGATTACTTCTAAATACTACTCAACAGTAAAACAATTTATGCAATTTCACAATCTTTTTTTAAAAAAAATAATCTATTGCTTTATCCAATGAATTATTTTTTCATCAAACTAAAAAAATCAATCTGTGTAAGGTGCATAAATTTAATTGCCCCGTTGGAAAATTATCACGGATTTTAAAAGCAACGTTATACCTTCATTCTGATAATTGGCAAATAATATTTATATTTGATATTTATAAAAATAGTTATGTATTGTTTAAGCAGTTTATTTACTTCAAAAGGGATAAAACTTCTGAAGTAGAAACATAAATTGCAACATTTCTACAAGCAAAACGATTATGTGAATTTATCGATAAAAATTTTATACGGATGTAGTTAAACGGAAACGTTAGCAGATTCAGGCCATCTGATAATGAAAGCGAAAATCGATGAAATGTAATTTTAAGAAAAAATCTGTTTCTAAGATAAGTGACAGCGATTGGCCTGAAGTCATGTTAAGGAAAACTTTAGTTCTTCCAAATAAAACTGAATTTACATTGGCATAAGGCAGTACAAATACATTTTAAAAGTGTGCAGAATAGTATTTTTATGTTGTTAGCAGATATATTTCCAAAATTTGAAGAGCATTTACAGCAAATTATTCAATCGAGCAATTATTTTACATCTTTGCATTGCATTACTGTTTCGATTTGTTTTAATTATTTTATTAATTTATTTGCTGAAAAATTATAGGAAAAGTTAATTTTTAAGTAAGCCAACAGCAGAAGTGCATTGCATAAAGATGATTTTTTAAACAGCAATGAAAATTTTAAAGATTATAGAATGCATTTAATGGTGTTCTTTGGGTACACCTTTAGTCAAATGATGAGGCATTGAACAGTTTACCATTTTTTCCCTCTAAACATGTGCAATGGTAGTGATAAAAATATAAATATATTTAAATTAAAGATTATGTTACCTTTGTTCAAAGTTAAAACTTTAACTGCTGGCTCTTTTTAAAAAAGGTATCTTGTAATATATATCTGGAAAATCTTTCAATATAATAAAAACATTGAATTTGCTTATACGAACTTTGACCATTTCTCGAAAGCACCTACATTATCTACTAGTACAGTAAACAAATAAATGGCTAATTACGGCTGTGTTAACCTATTTCTAGGCCATCATCCTCATTCTGCACTTGAAAAAAGTAAGGACAAAAGTCTTGTTAAGAGCATGAACTAGGGAGCTAGAGTAAGCAGACTCATCTCACCAAAATCAAACCCATAGCCAAACCCATAACTTATAGATGAATGAAAATTTAATAAACAACACTTTCCTCCACCATAATATACACAAAAGTGAAGTGCTATTTTATATTAGTTGTGTTAAGGTAATAAGAAAAATGATTGCTACTATTATAAAAGTTAATCGAGTGCTAAACTTGCAACATTTACTAGTTCTATAAATCGAGTGTCAAGGATCGAGGTCAAAAATACTGTACTCGAAAGTAATGTAAATACTTTTCTTCTCTGGACACAGTGCTTATACCACAATTTTTACAGTAATATTTGTTTAATTACAAGGATTCAAGGAATTTACAATAATTATTACTGAGAACAAATCACTGCATTTCCCATTTTCTGTTCAGCGAATATTTACTGCAAAAATTGGATTTTACGATAAACAGTATTGGTACTTCAGTGTAGCATCCATAAATCCAATTTTATCGTAAAGTTTTGCACCATAAATGTTACAGTAATATTTATTTTATTATTGTGATTCTATGATTTTAAAATAACTATTGATGTAAAAATTACTGCATGTTCCATTTTTTGTTCGGTAAAAATGGACCTTGAGGGTTGAAAATGAACCCTGAGAGTGACTAAAAACGGATTTTGAGACATTTTGACATAATTTGATCTGGAATTTTCGACAGTGCATTTATTTAGTATGTTTGTCAAATTTCTTTAACTACCATTTAGAAAAAATGGAAGCATTACCACTTAGATGCTTCCACGTTTTTATTTTATTTTTCTTTGTTAATGTAGAAGAAAATAGTTAGCAAAGCTCATCTTATTTCCTAATTTTATGTGATAGTTAAAACTTTTAATAAATGTTTTATTTGTCGTATATTTTTCACGTATTTTGACATTCAAAAAATAATAATGTGCATGATTAAAGAATTTATTTAGACATTTAGTTTCATTATTTAAAAAAATGGGCAAAGTTTTTTGCTTAAATTTATTTAATTTTTTAGAAAACGATACTAATATTTGATAAAAAAATATTTTTCCAACTTATTGAATATCATCTTTTGCTAAGTATCACTTGCAAAAAATATTAGTTGTGCCAATATTTAGTGAGCAATACATAATTTTTACAGCCAATTTAATTCAAACAAAACAAAACAAAACTGAATACAAAATTTTACTATTGCTTGATAATAGAAAAAAATGCAGCTCTTAAGCATGCGCAAAGGATATTTAGAATTTGTCGACTTCGCGATAAAACGTTTGCTACTTGAGAACATAGTTGTGCAAGCCGATATTTATTCTCACAGCACTGAGCTGTCAAGTTGAAAGTACCACGAAATATGTTTGTAGAAACAGAACTAATCAGGAATATTCATGGCATGAAGAACTGAATTGTCGACATAGAAATGGTGATACACATCCAGAATCATCTTGCGTTTGCATAATGAAGAATGGTGATTTGCTACAGCAGTAAACTGAATTTATATATTTGACTAATGAAGTGCTTCTAACTACTGAATCTGATGCAAATGGCTATTGAGAGAAATGATAAAGTATACTATTACTCAACTATCAATTGTAAAACATCAATCTAGAGATGTAAAAAAAACTTTGTATGCATCATGAAATTTAATCAAAATATAGTTTATTTTCGTTTCAAATGCTTCACCTTTCAAGTCTCAAATATGTATATATATATATACAAAAAAATCGACGCACCGAGAAGCAATCATCCGATTGCTTTGAAATTTCGCGTGCATGAATGTTTTGAACAGATCAGGCTGGAATGATGCCGACTGGGGACGTATAGTCTTTAGCGACGAATCCCGCTTCCAACTGTGTCCTGACGATCATCGAAGACGTGTTTGGAGGCGCACAGGGCAGAGGGGGGGGGATCCTGCCTTCACTATTGCACGCCACACCGGCCCTCAACTAGGCAGTATGGTCTGGGGTGCCATTTCCCTTGACAGCCGGATCCCCTTGGTCGTCTTTAGAGGTACACATACTTCACAGTGGTACGTCGACGACATCCTAACACCTGTTTTGCTACCGTTCCTTTTGCAGCGTCCAGGTCTGGTTTTTCAGCAAGACAATGCCAGACCACATACGGCACGTGTTGCTATGAACTGTCTGCAAGCTAATCAAACTCTTTCTTGGCCTGCCAGATCACCAGATCTCTCTCCCATGGAGCATGTCTGGGATATGATGGGAAGGAGATTGCATCTGGCACGGAATGTTGATGACCTCAGTTCGACAATTGGATCGAATATAGCAGGAAATACCGCAAGAGACGCTCCGGGAGCTTTATCGGTCTATGCCACGCCGTGTGGCAGCTTGTATCCAGGCTAGAGGCGGGTCAACACCTTATTGAACTTGTTACTGTAACTCTAAAATAAATTATTCAATTGTTCTGAAATTTGAATTATTTACTATTCTTTACATTGTCTCCTATCCACCAATTTCCGTTCCAATCGGACAACTCCTTTTTGGTGCTTCGATTTATTTGTTTTATATATATATATATATATATATATATATATATATATATATATATATATATGAATATATATATATATATATATATATATATATATATATATATATATATATATATATATATATATATATATATATATATATATATATATATATATATATATATATATATATATATATATATATATATATATATATATATATATATATATATATATATAAATTATTTTTATTAAAAAATTTGTCTGAAACATTTATTATTGCATTATAATTTTTTGAAAATTATTGAGATTATTACTTTAACCTTTTCATTGCTAAAGTATGAAGGAATATAGCGAAAAAATATTTGAAAGTCGATTTTCCATTTTGCTGCCATAAGTAATAATAAAATAAAGAAAAAATGAATTATACTGGCAGGAGTCTAATAATTTTAGGATCACATGGATGGACCTTAGTTCTTAAGTAAGTAAAATAATGTAAAGATTTAAAATGTTAAATTGCACCTAAACTAGGAACAAACATGCATATTATTATATTATGGTCTATTTAAATGCAATGAGGAATATATTTAATAATAATTTGGAAAAAATATGAATTTACTTGCTTTTAAAATTATGGCAATTATTACTACACCTTTAGTATTTTTAATACAAAACTATATTTATTTTTTAATACAAAAAAAGCCTATTTGACCATATAAATGGATTTTATGCCGTGCTCCTAGCTATCATGATAAAATTACCCAATTTTATCACATTTACCAATTTTAATTCCATATTATTAAACCATATGTCATTGTCAATTTTACCAAAATCATTACCAAAGTGATTAAGCGAAGCAAATCTTTTTTGGTGTTTCAATAGCGTCAGAAACTCGTAAATTTTATCTGGTTCCGGTATTTTTGATGATACTTTTTTTCCCAGTATATAATTGCAGGGATTTTTTTTAAAAAAATTGATAAATTCTATATTTTTCTATTAAAATAATTTTAGTTTAAACTTTATAATTGCAGAGTATAAATGAGTTATACCTTTCTTTTAATTTTGAGATGAAAAATGTCATTTTATAAGTATTACTCGTTATGGTCTTATAATTATTTCTTTTCAATATTATTAACGTACCTAAATCCAATGCCTAAATTTTATTTCTTTTTTACACGTTATATACTTCGAGATTGATTTTTTCCATTGATTTATACACTCTGAAAAATGTTAGCAAAATTTAGAGACTTAACCGTCAGTTCTTATGGTCAGATTCTTTCTTTGGCCTTTATTCAATTCAACTAAATATGTTTTTTAATTATTTTCTTTTTTTCTTTGCCTTAAGAAAAGATACTTTTACTTAAAAATATTATGAAAAGAAATATCAGAGTAGAATGTAAATTGATAAAATTATTTTTTTGTTCAAATTCATGCTAACTGAAACTAATTCATTAAAAAATCTATTTATATTAATTTCTAATAAATTAAATATTTTAATTAATTTTTAATTAAAATAATAAATTATTAATTAATTTTAATTATTAATTAATTTTAATTATTAATTAATTTTAATTATTAATTAATTAATAATTAAATAAATTATTTTTTTTATAAGTTGGCTTTCAAAAACCGTCCTCTTTGTGACAGCCATTACAAAAATGCTTCTTTATTTACTTCGGGTACATATTAGTTATATCAACATCAGGCTACGGACACAAATTTTCCAGGCTTGATCTCGACCAATGCCAAATAAAATCTTTTTTACTCTACTTTTGGCTGGTGACCTTAGTCAAAGAATGCGTAATCCTCTCTGCTTTCGATAGATGACCGGTATTGTCAGATATTGACAGACAGAGAAGGCAGAAATCGGTTGAATTTGATAGATTCGACAAAAAAAAAAAAATCGTCTTGGGTCTGAAATAATATAGGGACCGAACTGAAGATAGCTTTCATGAGCGCAATGTTTATTAATGATCAGAGTCGATATATTTGATTACAGATAATTTACAAGCGAACCTGCATTGTTACGTATATAATAGCTTTAAGGGCATGAATTTAGTTTAAATTTTTAATGCTTTTCACTAATCGTAATATAGAGGTGATTTTTAGAAGGCTATACTTAGTTTTTAATTTTCCTTTTCTGTGAAAAATTTCATTCTATAACTCAAATTTTGTGGATAGGTAAGTGCTAAATTTTGATTATTTTTGAGTTAAAATGAATTATATTATAATTGCAATTAAATGTTTTATTTTATACGTTAATTCATAATGTAATTTTTACTTGTTTATTTCAATAAAACAATCGAATATTTATGGATTTTAGGAAATCTTTGTGTTTATAAGAAAAAACTGAAAAATGAGCTTTAAGTGTTATATGAAACTTTCTTTAAAACTTGTTTCATTTTTAATATAAAAGTTTAGGAGAGGCAGTTATGTATGTTTTGAAATGAATATCTTTGCCAAACTTAGCTCTAATACATTTTTGATTTTTAAATTATGTCTCTTTCGCGCAGTGTATGTTGAGAGTTTTTGTTTGTCTATTTCTTTCCTCACTGCCTGTGGAATGGCGTATTTAACAATTTATTTCTACACCAATTATATTTTCTCAGAATTCACAAATCTGCATAATTTATATTGTTTAATTTGCAATTTTTTTAATCAACTCATTGAATTGTTAATACAAGTTGAATCATCGCACATGCACACAATGCATAAATGTCAATCTGGTTACTGAAATCAGCTGGTTATGGAACACGTACCGTCTTTTTTAAACTAATCAGAAACATCTAGAAGATGTATACCTAAATGATTTAAATTTCATAGACAGTTTAGAAAGTTTTCATTATCAAGAATCTCAAAACGTGATGCCACTTTCAATTACATAATATCATCATAAAAGCAGACGATAGGGTGCTAAATCACGGTTTTACAAGTCTAAAAATGCTCTGAGACATTTTTACTGGAAAAAATAAAGTTAAACAATATAAATGCATTCTCATAGAATTCATTAAAGGAAATAGCAAGAACCATTTTTATTAGGTCATTCGTATAATAATGGTCATTTGTATATCAACCTTGAAATTGTTGAAGCATTCATACAGTTCTTATTAAAAAAATTCAGCCAATTATACATACACTGGTGTGCAAAACTTAAGCAACAAGTGGTTTTACGGCCACAGCTCCCCAACAAAGTATAAGATAGCCGTGAAATTGCAGTATAATATGCACGTAATTCAGTAGAAAGATTATTTGTGTGCAAATTTTAGAAATAAAACGTCGTAGGTGATGTAAGAGCACGTAAACCTTGTGGGTCGGCGCGCACAGGTCAAAGCTGTGATAAAAGGATGAAGAGCACCGTAGTTAAAGACATTCGCCGCAAGTGACTTGTTTTGTGAAGAAATCATTTAGACGACTTTACTCTCGGAAGAATGATTGGGAAGCTTGAGGAGGGGCGCAGTGTGACCAGTGTCGCAGAAGAGTTCGGGATCGACAAGAGTGTTGTTTCTCGTGCTTGGAATGCCTTTAAAACTACTGGTACAGCTGTTCGGAAGGTTGGTGGTGGCCGTCCAATGAAAACAACACCAAGAGATGACCATTACATTGTCCTCCAGGCGTAAAGAAACCGTTTTCAGTCAACGAGCGCCATATCTCAGCAACTGTGCACAGCCACAGGACGAAAGACGCCAGACGCCTCCACAAGGGTGGCTTATTTGCTAGACGTCCAGAACGCTGCATACCTTTAAAAGTTAGCCATCGGCGGCACCGTTTTGAGTGGTGCAGAGAACGCGAAACCTGGACACCTCATCAATGGAGTCGCGTCCTCTTCACAGATGAGAGTCGTTTTAGTGCTACAAGCGATTCTCAACGTCAGTTGATCTGGAGAGAGGTAGGAGTTCAATTTCATTTCCATAACATCGCGGAAAGAGATCGTTACGGTGGTCCTGGAGTTGTCGTCTGGGATGGCATTATGTTGAACGGGCGGACTGAGCTTCAGATCTTCGGCCGATGCTCTGTAACTGGAGACCGCTACTGCAATGAGGCAATCCTACCCCATGTGCGTCTGTTCCGAGGGGCCATTGGACCAGACTTCATTTTTATGGATGACAATGCCCGGCCACACTGTACTGCTAATGTTCAAGAGATACTGGAAAGTGGAGATATCACACGAATGGACTGGTCAGCTTACTCTCCAGATCTAAATCCCATAGATCATGTGTGGGATGAATTAGGGAGACGTCTTGCGACACGACAGTATCCTCCTGGTAACACCCATCAGCTAATGTACATCATATTCAAATTTCATGTCAATCGGATGATTTCATGTAGAAATATGACAAAAAACGAAGTTGTTGCTTAAGTTTTGCACACCAGTGTATAAGAAATTCTATTACATTTATAATTTTTTTAAACATAACAAAAATATTCTGGTTTTGAGTACTAAAATATTTTATCAAAAAAAGCTTTGAATAATTTCATATAATCCATTTTCACTGTTAAGTGATATTCACTAACTTATGAGTTTCAGTTTTTAGGTGGTTATCTGTAATAATATAATTGTTTTTAAAGATGTATTCAGAAATAATAATTTGAACAGCTTTATTATTTTATTTCTTTATTAAAACATTTTGTAAATAGTTTTTATCGAAGAATATGATTGATTTTTTAAATTTATAATTAAAATTAAAGTAAATATACAGCATTATATGTTAAATTATCTTTCGCTAATTTAGCGATGTTTTTTTTTAGCTTTTTTCAAATTATATCAAGAAAAAAAAGCAATTTTTCGAAAATATTTTCTTATTTCTTTTAGCGTCAAAACGTTTGATTTTTAATTGAATCAGTACCAGTAATCAGTAATCAGTAATCATTCCTTTTAAAAACTTACCTTTTACCTTACATATTGTTTCACTTTGCAATTTTAAATAGCACACATTTCTTATATTTTTCATGTATAGTGTTACCCCTTCATTAAAAATCAAAGTCTTATTAAATTTTTATTCTTTTATAATTCCGGCTAATTTACTATTTTTTTTACACTTTATATCATTTATGTACCATTGTACACTGCAAAGAATTCTCTATCAAAATACGGTATGAAGTAGATTACCAGCACTTTGAGTACATCATCCCTAAAATCCATTTTACCGTAAAGTTCATTTATACCATGAAATATTATATGTTATTTTTATAGCAATATTTATTTAATTAGAATGATTCAGTGATTTTACGGTGACTTACTGTAAAAATTAGAGTACATCAGATTTTTTGCTCCGTAACATATTCCGAAAAATATAGCGAAAAAAAATTTGCAGTAAAAAAAATGTACCGACACCAACAGTGCTTTCATTTTTTACCATAATTTGATCCGGAATTTTTGACAGTGTAGACCGAAATGTTCGTTTGGTAATTGAGCATGCTCATATGTGTTGGTTATATTTTTTTTAAACTTTGTTTTGTAAACCTAAATCATTATTGCTGCATTGTCGAAACGCCCAAGATTATTTTAGCCAAAGTTAATTCGCTTTTTCTTTTGCAAAAGTTGGATATTTATTTAATTTATACGCTTTCTAATCATTCATTTGTAGAAAAACTTTGATTTTATTTATACTATTCAGCTATTCAATTTCTTCCAAAATTGTCCTCCCGTAAAACATTTTTCTTTATTTTATGTAGTTTGTTTTTTTCTTTTTATATTGTTTTGATTAGATTTAGATTCTGCTGATTTAAAAAAAAAATTTGTAAGCAAAAATTTTGTTTTCGAAGTTATAGCACATTCATCGTCAAACTAATCAACTATGTGAAAACTTTTCAATTTTTCATCAATAATGCTAAAAGCAATATTGCATATATGCTAGCGTTCTATTGCATCCACTATGCTTTAACTGACTCTTTCTCACAATTTATATCAATTTATAAAACTTTAAAAAAACAATTTAATAAATATTTTACAAAAACTTTGCCTTACTTTTTTTGTCCAAAGCTGAAGCCATTGCCTTATCCATGGAGCATTCGAGGATCAAATAATAGCATTTAAGTGTTCTATAGAACGTTTTTTAATCGAAACTTATCTTAACTAAAGAACAATGGTTAATCCGATAGGGCCATTAATGTTTTATGACCAGCGTTATTCTTATCTTTTGTTATAGCGAAAGATATTAATGCTCATTCTCAATCTAGGATTTATCTGGAAATATCTTGTTTAACAAAAGCTTTTAATCGTGCCTAGTCCGATTTTTTTTGACTTTTACTAAAATAACATAACAATTCTTAAATTAAATGCTATAATAAAACTCCCTTAAAATATATTTCTAAATATATATATATATATATTTGAAGCATTGCAGAATTTGAAAGTTGTACCACCAATTAAGAAATGACAAAGTGTTTTCTAAAGTTAAGATAGAACAGTGAATTTTTTGATATTTTTATTGGATCGACGTTTCGGAAAAATAGTATAAAAAAAGCCCACTGTATTGGGATCGTCTATTAATTATCACTCATTTGATTATTGTGCTGTATACATAAATATTATTTTATTAAGAAAAATAAAAAATTAACAAATTTATAAAATACTGTAAAATATTTCCTCAAAAAATTTTTTATTTCTAAAAATATGGAAATACAGGAAAAATAACACATGTTTCTGTTTTGAAATTTTCAATGCATAGTTTTGAATGCGTGATAATGTATATAAATTTCTAATCTGACCTATCAGTGAAGAAAGAGAAGCTATTCAACTTTTTCGATAATAATCTTTGAATAACGTCTTGTTAAATAACTAACTAACAAATATTATAAAACAAATTTTAGTTCATTCTGTTTATTGAAATACTTTTTTTAAACTAAGATAAAAAAAATTAAATTTGAAGAAATTTAATATTTTTAAAAATGCTCATTACTTAAAGATTTGATTAGTAGGTTTGAAGGAATAATTCAATTTAAGAACCGAAACAAAAAGACATATATTTTTTTAATTATCAATTGAAAATCTAGTTATTGCTTTCATGTAAATTCCCCGTAGGTTAACACATGCGAGGAAAAAAATCTCTCTTCAAATGCCTTTATTCAATATTAAACAAATAAAATTTTATTATTAATTATTTAAAATAAATAAACTTTTGTTGATTGTTTGTTTATCTAAGAGAATGTGATATTTTGCGTCATCAATACACATGAGAAATATTATGTTTATTGACTTTTCCAATCTATTAATAAAGTGAGTTTAAGAAATTTTCGTCTACCAATTTGACCTTTAAACTCTGATTACCATTTTGTATGCTCTGAACTAAATCTCTCATTGTTTAACAATATCTCATTATTACTCATTTTCCCAACTTTTTTAATTTTTTGTTGTATTCTCTTGTTATTTGTGTTAGTCAATTTATAACATTTAATCTACACTGTTAAAAATGTTTCGGAGAAAATGGTTAAATATTAATTTATTTAATTGCTGTTTTTCCACGTTCTAACAAAACAGTCAAATAACCATAAATAACATGTTTTTCAAACTATGGGAAAAACCGTTTATTAACTGTTTTCACTTAACAGGGTGAACAGTTAATAAACCAGAGCAATAACTAGCAACCAGAATTTTATCGCACCAATTCGGCTCAACCAATAAAGCCACTCTGTTCATAACAGCTGGATACATATTGTAGCTGAGAGGGCTAATCTGTGAATCTCTGAGCCGAGACAACGGATGTTCGATTCCTAACTTTGACACTACAATATTTCCACATATGCTTTTATACATGAAGCGTTTCCAACGTCCTGCACTCTCCAATTCCCGATGGTTTATTAGAAAACGTTATTCTCAATAACGCACAGATGGCAGAACCATAAATCTGCTGAACTGTTTCCAATGTCCATTTAAATTTCTTTTTCCGTGGTTTTGAAACCGTGCTATTTGTAAATGGTAAAAAAAACTATATAATTTTGCATTCATGTTATTTTTAACTATACTTGTTGTAAACGGTTTCAAAACGTTAAAGGCAAAAAAATTTTAACTTTACAGTTAATTAGAAATACAGACTGCTGCCGGTTATTTTACGATAATTTTAGAAGGAAAATTCTAACTGTGCAATGGTTTTGACAAAATTCGTAATCTCAAACAAATAATGGTAGCAATTTCTTGTATTTGACGAAATGGTAGTTCACTTAGAAAATTTTCCTTGAACGAATTTGTGAGAAAAGATAAATTATCGGGAGCTTTAAGCGTCGAAAGTCGAGAGGGATTTTTAATTAAAGGGGAATAACAATTTGAATTGACTTTTAATTACTTCTAAAAAAATATTTTAAATTCTATTTTTTGTTTTTGAGATATAGTATGAGATAGATTGGGTTACTCGAAATCAAAACAGCTGATAGTTTTTTGATAATAAACAGCTGATAATAATCTAGAATAGTTTCAACATACCTACTAATACTAATACGGTCAATGTTAAAAGGGTGTATGTAACATTTTTATGAAAATAGGTTTTTTGTTTTTTTTTACCAAATAATACCGAGTAATTTTCTAGACTGCCTAAAGAAGAGAATCTGAAAATTTGGAAACAATTAAAACTATCTTTCACAATTGACAAAGTTTTTCTCTCTTCTCAAAAGGGTAGATTTCTAACATACCCACTTTTAACAGTGACCACTGCAATTATAAAGTAGCGTATAATCTCAGAATATGCTCCTTTATAAAGAAGTTATTAGAAGTTAAACGTAAGAAGTTATTTTTACATCCCATTTTACTTGTGATTCAAAATCTAATATTATTAAAATTAATATTTTAAGTTTTTAAATACTTTATTTTATACAACTGTTACGTATTCAAGATAGTTTTGAACTTCTCGTAAAAATCATTGACAAATTTAAATACGCAATGAAATTATCATCAATTTTAAATTCGTCAGTAAATTTACATAAAAATCTTCGTTAAATTTTCTTTCAATAAACTTAATAAGCAAAGAAAAGAATTTCTTTAAAAAAAAACAATTTTGAAACTGATAAAAAGCATCTACGTCTGCATTGAAACATTGAAAATAATATGATTGTCTCTATGTATTATTTCAAATGTATCAGTATTAATAAATATATATATATATATATTATAACGATCATATATATATATATAGGAAAAAAATTCAGAAAACCCAAATAAAACTATTGTAGAGTACGGAAATTTTGACGATGCGTTTTTCTGACTAACATATTTAATTTATTAATACTTCAAGATCACAAGATAATGCAATTAAGAGGAAAATCCTGTACATTCTGTAGGTCAGGTTGGATTACAAAGCAGTATAAGGACGAGCGATATCTTGTTGGAAAATACGCCCTTGAATGCTGCATAGGAATGGCAACAGGACAAGTTGACCATTACTTCCAACAACCGTACACAGCTTGCCGTGGTAGCTCAGGGGATAGAGCATTCAACTTCCACTGAGGTAAACCGCTTTCGCATCCCAGCGATAGTTGTTCCATACGAATTCCGCTCCTGGCTCGCACTGACCACAGCGCTGACGTGAAATAACCTCAGTGGTAGACTGATCATGGGTAAAAGTCCCCTTTCAGTCAGACTATGTGTGGCAGGTTTTTGTGGTTTTCCTGCCCATCTAAAGCAAAGGCGGGTTAGTTCCATAAAAAAGTTCTCCACGAAGGCAAATTCTCCCAATACTTGAACAATTATTAATGTTTCTTCCTTGCACCCTCACAGTAAATTAAGATGGCTGCTATGATGTATGATGATGTGATATTTTTTTTCTTCCAATGCCTACCTGTGTTAACATCCGTCAATTCAGGCATACACAGAACGATTTTGTTGGCCTCTCTTCTTAGGGGCACCATATTAGGTAGGCAACTTCGCTCCCACAGTGAGGGCAGATAGGACAGAGAAGGAAAGAACCTTCATGCCTTGCCCGGGATTCGAACCCAGAACCTTTCTGATGCAAGGACAATTCCCTGCCACCTACACGGGCCGGTCGGCTGATGATGCGACAAATGTATGATGTGAAACTGTATGATGTGACACTGATGTATCATGTGACACTTTGTATTATGTGACAAATTGTAAAGCTCCTCATTAGATCCTCAGCTAAAACTTTCATTAAGTATGAATGTTAATTTCCCCGTTTTCTCGTTAAAAACAAATGTATAAACTAAAATGCAGTAATAATGTAAAAACCTAACACAAATGCTTGTATTCGAAGTCAATCTCCTAAATATTATCTTCAGCATCAACTTCTGTTTGATTTCTGCCTCATTTCCTTTTGTCGAATTTTAAGTGGCATGTAGTCAAACAGTAGTGTCCACTCATACAACTAAGGTAACAATGCGAGTAATTACTGTCCCTCAAATTGGCTGACTAAAGCCATTGACATAAGGGGCAACATATTAAGGAAAATGTTCTGCCTAAACACTAATGATGGTAATTTATTTTCTCTTTCAAATATCACGAAACTTGGATTTTATTTTATCGAAATATATCTACCTCCTTATCTGAAAATCGAACACAATTTTCACGAAATGTTCTGTATCCTACTTTAAATGTCCACAAGTATCACATTTTTCTTTAAAATTTTATTACAGCATTGTTTATTTGAATACGTCATTATAAATGGATAGCTGCTTTATATAACTAAAACAATCTAATTTGAAGTTATAATTTAAGTTTGCCTTTTTATTTATAAATTTGTTATATATTGAATATTTTACTTTATTTTAATTTTATAATCATTGTTAAACTGCAGACCCAATTTTTCGGGTACACGACTACTAATGTTCGACTCCGTAGCCCAGCAATTTTGAACCCAATCAAAAAGACAAAGGAACTCCTGGTTCAAATATGGGGAGAAATTTGCCTTCATGAAGAACTTTTTGATGGAACTAACCAGTATTTGCATCACACTGTGAGAAAAACCACAAAAACCTCCTATTATAAGCCTAATAGCAGTGGAACTCGAACCTGTGATCAGTCTACCACTGAGGGTATTTTACATCAACACTGTGGCCGGTGAGACCTGAGATTCGAACCCGGTTCACCTTATTGGAAGATGAGCGCTCTATTCCCTGAGCCACCACGGCTCGATAACTGATATTGGCATATTTCTTTGCATATTTCAAATTAAAGGAAAAAGTTCAAAGTAAAAAGCATAAAAATGGAGAATAAAGAAGACTTGTGCGCCGTGTTGCCGTTGGTCATGAAGTTATGGAGTCTTAATCTCAATGATCTGGTTCCAAACAGGCTGTTGCAGGTATGCTTTAAATAGTTTGTGTAGTAATGTTTTGGTTGCAACTTTGCAATGTCACTGCAAATTTTCCAAATATGAGACGACAAGTTCTATTTGTCAACAAGAAAATACTATTTGCCACAATAAAATTTAAATATGCTTTTTATTCAGTGCTTTGATAAGAAATATGTTAAAATTATATTTTAAATTGCGCATAACTAGCATTAATTTTGAGAAATCGAAACATTTTAATGACATTTATATGACAGTATATAATTTTTCAATACTAATTTTTTTAAAGTTTTACGTGTAGTATATAATATTAGGAGTATTATTTTCCACAAATAATTTTTATTGGTAAAGACTCAATAATATCGATCAATTATTTCTTTTCATCCCATTTAAAAAAATGGTGATTCTTTACTATTTCTTCATTGCGTTTTATACAGTGAAAAAATTATATGTTGTATGTAAATCCGAAATGCAATAGTGCAGTAATTTATTAAAAATATTTATTTATTTCACTATATATTAATTATCATTAAGTGATAGATTTGTGCCATTAGAAAAAAAAATATTAAGCGGTTTGCACTGTAAAAAAAAAAAAAAGATTCTCGAATTTCACGGAGCTTTCTTCTTCTTGACAAAACCGTTTCTTGGTATATGCTCTGAACAAATATTTCGTCAAAGAATCGAAATAAGTATCGTCCCTTCTTCGAGGGAATGAATTTTGTCTATTTTAACGAAAAATTTTGTTAATCCACTTTATTTGTAAGAAAAAAACCGGTAATGCCTAGTTTATCCAACTTTATCTTACCACTTTAACGTTGGCACCATGTAACCATATAACTGTATCAATGTCGCCTTAAGAACACAAGACAGATAGAATAAATTACACCCATGCCTGAAGTGGGATTCGAACTCTGTATCTTTCTAGAACGAAGCCAACTTCTTGATCGTCATACAGAACGGTCAGCTTGTCCCGCCACATTATTTTCGATCATCCTAGTTTCACGATTCTAATTTATCTCTGTCAATGCACTACGATAAAGTTCGAGTTTCATTTTCGTCATATATTTGAGAATTCCCGCTTCGTCACAAATCACGTGATTTCGTGGCGAAATAATTTTCGAAATTAATGTAATATCAGCGATTAATTAATAAAGTTTAAGAATTTCTGAATCGTCAAATTTGAAAGTTTCATTTCTGAGAGTGTGGGGTGAATCATTCAAAACAAAATGCAAATAATGAGGAATCTGCATGTGTAGGGTCATCACGTAATCTTGATTATTTTGAATAGTGTATATCTTAAAACTCTCGAAATCAACTCAGTATATTTAAAATCGACCTGAATTTTTCGTAATCGTAACTTAAAATTAGCTTAAAATGAAACTAACTTCAAGTAAATCAAAAAGAGGCGGGGATTGCTGATGACGTCAGAATCCACATCCTGGCTTAACGGAATTAGCCGAAACGAAGCTTGTCGTAGAGTGAAGTGATGTTGTTTACAATGGAATTTATTTTTGACAAAATTCTGTTAACTTTTTGATATCATACAGACAGATAAGGCTGTTTAATTTGAGAATGTAATTTTTTATTCAAAAATATCAATTTTATCATAGTGAAGTGTTGCAAGAAAATTGGTTTATACATAGAAATAAGAACTGTTTTGAAACTTTTTACCTAATGGTTTGATCCCAGATAGGAAATGGACATTTTTAAGATTTAGAATTTTTCTTAGGTGTAATATTTAATTTATTTAAAGTAATAAACTGGACACGAAAGTTGTATTTTAAAATTTTTTGCTATTATAAGCTAAAATATGTTTGCAAGATGCAATTCGCAAAATAAATATAATACAAAACTTAAAAAAAATAAATAAATAAATTAAAAACTAAAGAAAAAATTGCTATTGTGTTTTATTATTTTTATGTGTGCAGGTTCAATAAAATAGAAAGTTTAAAGAATTTAAAGTGTGACGTAAATAAAGTGCTGTTTTTTTCTTTTAGAATAAAAATAAAGCATAATTTTTAAAATTTCCTTTTTAAAATTTAAATATTGTTAAAAATGAAAATTTTGTTTCGAAATTTGTTGGTTTAGTAACAGTGAATAAATTTTGGAAAATGTTTTTCAATTGTTTTTAAAAAGTTCAAAAATTACATAAACAAGTTTGAAACGAGATTTTTGAAATATTTTGAGGATTGTTTTTTTTTCGCGTTTCGTTCTCCTTCCCCTCCTTCAGAGAAAATGTCTGTACAGCACGTACAAACATTTGACAAAATAAAATAATTTGGCAAATGCAGAAAGAAAAAAAAAATGGAGCTACTTTTCTAACTTTTCTTCAATAACTTTTGAAGCAAATAATTTTTTTTATTAATGTTCGTTTATTTTTTATAAGATGCATTAAAGTATGGATTGTTAAAGTAAAAAATTTCATGCTGGTTTGATAGCACACAGAAGAAATGAAAATGAATAAGATTTCAAAAAGTTTCGATTGAATTAATTTACAATAATTGTCTTGGAAAAATGTCTCTCTTATTTTTTTTTTTATTATTCACTTAGAAAATATTTTATTCAATTATTATTAGAAGAGTTGCAATCAATTTTAAGCCCCTTTCATTTTTTATTTTAATTGTCTTTAATTTTTCCCCTCCCAACTGCACAATAATAAGATGAATAATTTTTAACTCTAAAATTTTGATCTCTATAAAGTAGGAAACAAAAGTACATATGTTTTAGATGGTTAAGTTAAAGCTGAACGAAATGAAATAGGTTGTTTAATGAAAAAAATATTGATAGAAATTAATAACCTGTACACGATTACTCTTTAAGAATAAAATCCCTTCATTTCAAAGAACAAAAAAAGAAAAAGGGAGTTACCTAACGGGCGTTTCATAAACATTTTAATTCAGCATAATGAATGATTCCTTCAGAGAAGCTTCTTCAAAGGACAGAAATCTTATAAATTTAAAATATAACTGAGTACTGTAGAATAATCTTCGTAACAAAATAATAAAGTTTCGGACAGTTCGTGATTTTTTTTTTCGTTTTAGTCCTCACGTTTGATGACTTCCCAAGTCATGATTCTTGATGGTTCCATCAAAACATTTTGATGGTCTATGTTGGTTTCAGTGAGATTTTTGATGGTTTAACATCATGTGATGGTCACCATTATCCAATATTTTCCATTCTGTGTTCATGGTTTTTGATATGCCAACAAACTTCCATCATTTCATGATGGAAAATTCTACTTTAATACCATGATGGTTGACCATCAAGAAAAGTCTGATTCTCATGGACCAACAATCCATGATGATCTGTGATGGTCCATGCTGGTTCCAACAATACATTTTCATGACAGTTTAATGGGAAATCTTGTTGGTTCTCAGGAATATACCAAAAAAACAATGTGATTTTTTTAATGTTGGAGCACCATAAATCAGTTCGAATTCCTACATGGGGGTAATGGTGATTCATGATCATTCCAACATTTGATTTCAAGGAAACTATGATGGAAATTTTTAATGGTTCAACATAAGTAAGCCCTCAAAACAAGTTGCTATTCTTATATTGGACCATCATAAATCAGTCCGAATTCCTACATTAGAGTGATGGTTACTAATGTTTGTCGCCTTAAAAAATATGTTTTATGATGGAATTATTGATGGCTACCATCAAGATTATGTTGGTCCATCAATAGAAAATCGTCAAAAATTTTGACTTATGTTTGCATCAGTCCTCTCATATTTCGCCTTTTGGTACATAAAAATATTTTATATGGTGTGTTAAATATTAAGCTAATGCAACGTGGCATAAAAGAATACTTGTAAGTACTTGGAGTTCTTTTCGATAATTCTTATCAAATCTTCTACTAGGTGCAACACGTGCTTTTGCTGTATCAAAAGGTGATGGAAGTCGCATTGGTGCTATATTCTGACGTCATAAGCCAAGGTGGGAAAACTAACTGCGTTTTAGGGGACGTGTTCAATCGTGCGACTTTAAATATTAATTACAAAATAATTAGAAAACTCATTGAACTGTAATTGGTGCCTGTCGGCATAAAATGGCATGTTGTTTCATTTTAGAAAATAAAAAAAATACCACACAGGTTCCTCATCAAATAATATGTTTATGAGGAATTTGAAAATAAAACTGAAATCAGTTTAAAAGATATCATTATATAATTTTCGAGAAATTAATATTAATTATTTAAAAAATATTTCAGGTAATTAAAATTAAAATTCTTTAACTGCGAATAATCATGCAATTTCTTTGGCATTTTCCGAAGAAATATTCAATATTATAAATATAACAATTAAAAGACTTAAATTTGATTTCACTTTTTTTCATGTAAGTGTTTTATAGCTAAAAGAAGTAAATAATAAGTTACCGTTAATAATAGTAAATAAGCTCATTACAAATAATTTAATCACTAATCAAAATTGTGAGGAAAGCTATACATCTATAGCTTTAAAAAGTATTTTTATACTTAATGCATTAAAAAGAAGACGTGTTCAATAATAGTATCAGATTTTCGAACATTTTGCAAGAAGTACACCCATTTTCTAATACCCATTTTTATTTTCTACGAATTAAGTACCATCACTTAGAATTTATTTATGTTTTATCAATGTCTTTAAATTGAGAAAAGAAAAAAAATATAACATATCTTTACATTAAATAATATTTAATATGCTCCAGCTTAAAACTAACCAAACATTCTCTACATCCGCATTAAATAAGACACTTTTTTAATCTACCTAAGGAGCCGCAGTGTTGGAAAACACTTCAAACGCCGTTGAAAACTAATTTCGTACATCTGAATTGTTTGTGTATTTCCTAGAGCAAAAGTTATTAAAAATGAGTGACTGTTATAAAAGTGAGCAGGTAACATTCAGAAATATTATTTTGGAATAAGAACATGGTAACATGAAACATAAATTACATTTCAAAATAATTAAAATTAATTTTAAAAGCTAAGATGTCTTAAAGACATTTAGATTAAATTAAAACTAGCACAAATGTATCTTCAAATATCATCAGAGTTAAATTATTTAAGTTAATCCACCTTAAAATATTTATTTATGATTGCTCCTATTTTCATTTTAATATCATCCTTAGCTATTTAAAAGAAGAAATTGGGGCATGTTAGCAAAAGGTTTGACTCATAATTTCCGTCGTAAGGGGAGACAACGAGAAGCTCGAACAGACCATCAAATTTTTGCTTTCATAAGTATCAATTTATTGAATATTGTATTGCAAATAGTGGATCCCTGATAATCTTCATATGAACGTATGAATCATTTTGAAACAGAAACCCGTTAACATGAAAAATCTGAAAAATTGAACGTTTTGACTGTAGACGTATGCGCTGGTCTTACATTGAATGACCCAGCTCCCCTTCATGTTTTTAAATGATGCACTTTGCCTAGTCTGAGGTATGGTAGTAGTAGTTAATTTACGTCACACTAGAGCTGCACAATGAGCTATTGGCGACGGTCTGGGAAACATCCCTAAGGATGATCCGAAGACAAGCCATCACAATTTTGATCTTCTGCAGAGAGGATGGCACCCCCGCTTCGGTAGCCCAACGATCTGCACTCAAAGTCGAGCACTTTACGGTAGAACAGTTTAAAGAGGACCAATACCACACACTCTCGGTCCCTACGCAGACTGATTCAAGTGGTCACCCACCCACACACTGACGCAGCCAGTGATGCTTGACTTCGGTGATCTTCTGGGAGCCGTGTCTTAACGATCAGTTCACTGCGGGACTCTAAGGTATGGAAAATGCATTTTAGGAGATCGATGTTTGCATCTCATGCGGAAAATTGATCCTGATTGAATAAATAACAAGCCGTGGCCACATATGGTAAATGATTTTCAAGAAATTGAAAATATTCACCAGATGATCAATTATAAGTCTTCATACTTCAAACTTATGGAGTATATCTAAGATGCTATGAAAATGGTAGTTAGAACTCATAATCCTTTTTAGAAAAATTTTCCAGGGCCAGAAAGCAACATTTCTGAAGGAGGGGAATCATATGTCGTAGAGTTATCTCAATGCCTTTTTACCAATATGACCTTATAACTTATATTCTGTTCGATTCCCTCTCTCAGAAATAAGACTCTCACTTTTGACGATTCAGCAATCCTTGTACTGTATTTCGTTTATTTTGTGAATCACTTGATTTGTAACGAAACGCGAACACTCAAGTAAATGAGTGGTCATACAAGTAAGATTCGAGTTCTGTTTCTAGCATGGATGTAATTAATCTCTTTGTTCCATCTGTTCTTCTTTCGTTGTTAGGGCGATGTTGATCTGCCTACATGGTGCACAGCATGATAGTCATTTCGTCACTTTGACGAAATTTTTGCTCGGATCATATACCGGGAAACTGTTTAATCTAAAGTGAAGGAAGTTTCGTAATATTTGAGTATCCATTTTTTATGATGCAATAACGACTGTTTCATACTTTAGAACTCTGTACAGGTGAAAAGTGGCATGCGTATATATCATAATTGCTGAACAGTTATTTTATTTCTATTTCTCCTTACCACGTTTTATTAAATCTGCACTGTGGTTATGGAGGTTAACGACTCAACGTGTAAATTCTTATAATTTGAATGCTAGCGTAAAGGTTCTTTTACCATCAGTTTCGTTTGTACTTATTTAAAGATTTTTGTTCATTTTTCGTTCAAGAAAAGTATTAATTATGTGTAAATAGTAAATATTTTCGTTACTAATGTAAGAACATCCACTTAAAAGAGGAAAAAATACGATGCAATTTATAATAGTTTAACACTAAATTGCCCAAGGAAGTCATTTTGACTGCTTTTTAATTCGAAAAACAGTGAGGACACAATTTCCTAGAATTTTGTGACTTTTTGTACAACATATAATTTTTTTTATTGTTGATATTTGCTAATAGCTTGTCATATAACTGCAAATAATATAAAAAATATTAAAAATTTATTTTAAACAAATTTTTTTATACATTCAATACAGGCAATATAGGTATTTCAGTCTTTCTAGTGTTAAAGACCAAGTGAAGTTACAAACATCAATAAATACAATAAACACCCAATTGTTTTATAGCCTGTTGTTAAGGTCTATAAATTACATAAAAGTTAGCTAGGAAAGATTCAGACTGCAGTTGGGTGGACAAGATTAAAGAAAGCTTAAAGAACAGAACTATTTCAAAATTACTTTTTGCTCTCGAAAGTAGTTCCAATCGAAGAAAAAAAAAGCATACCTGTAAGTCCTTGAGACTGCGGATTGAGTCGAAAAAAGGAAAAAAGAAATTCTGTATAAGAAAGTCTTGAATCATACGTTAAATTTAAGAAGCAATTGTGACCAGACTTTATTTCTTTACGGAACATATTATGTATTGTTAAAATGAGTAACTTAATATTGTATGTAATTTATTGTATTGTATCATATAACATTGCATCTCATTGTTTATTGTAATAATATATTACATTATATAAAACTTATTATTTTTAAGAGAATAGCATTTAATACAATATATTCAATTTAATTTTAGGAATAATTCTTAGAAAATATTAAAACTTCCAAATACAAATTTTTGAAATTATTTTGACTGAAGAACTTTAGTTTTATACTTTTATCAATACTCGAACAAGTTCTTTGATAATGTATAACAATAATTATTGTTCTACATTATCAAAATAGTATTATATATTATCACAAAATTTAAAAAGCTAAAATTTTACAAGAATAAATTAATTTTTATGTCTGAATATTCCGGATTTAACCCTAAGAAACAAGGATTCCGCTTTATTGTGGGTTCCACTATTTCCCTCAGCTTCCGTTTTTTCATATATCAGATAATTACAATAAAAATTAATTTTTCATTTATTTTAATCTAAATAATTTATTTGTATTCTTTTTTAAGTTTGAGATAAAAAAAATATTTGCGACGTTTGAATTTCAAACTTTTGCCTATTTGTTAGATAATATCAAAAATAAAAGTTTTTTAAAGCATGAGCTTGTGTAACAGTTCAAGTTTAAAATTATAGTAGTACTAATAAAAATGCATTAATTTGTTCTTTTTTAATTGCAAAATAGTAAAATTCACTTAAAGTAAAATCCATGAAATTCATTCGAAAATGTCGTTATAAAGTATTTTTCATTCTTGGTTTATCTGTTTATTTTGTTGAAAAATCGATTGTTTTTATTTTTTATTTTTAGCAATTATTGTTGCGGATTCTAGTGAGGTATTTCTTGTACGATAGTATTATGATGTGAATTTAAATTCAGGAATTTGAGTAATTACTTTTTGACGTGCTCGATATAATATGATTTACTAAACAAAATAATTTGAAATTAAAAATTTTTGAATCTTATACATAACTATTTCAACATGTGAAATTCGAATTTCGCATTAGTGTAGGCACTTTTTTGACTCGGGATTATGAAGTTCTAAATTCACACAAGTCTTGATGATTTTTCTTTTTGCAAGTTATTGCTATTCATTCCCCACCTAGTATTTGAATTGCATTTTTTGACACTTTCGATTGCGATCGGGCCGATTGATTATTGATCAATTGATTATATCGATTAGTTTTTTCAAAACTTTTTGTTAAGAATTTCTCCCTTATTTTTAAGATGCAATTTTTTTTCTTTTACTTTTTTTCTTTTTGATATTATTATAAAGGAAAAATTTCTTAATCTTCGAAAAGTTCCAATAAATTGCTTTTTATTTTCTATTTAATTTGTTCAACATAATTATTGCAAAGTGCTACTCTTTGCTAGCTTATGATGAAAATTTCGAAATTTTTCGTTAGCTTTGATTTCTTAAATAATTGATAAGGATTGTACGAAATCTTTAATACATGAATTTTTACTTTTTCTCTGGAAACAGGTTTTTTTTATCGAGTTGTGGGAATTTTTATTTTCTATTCTTTTTCAGTATTTATTAAACAGAAAAATATGTTTAATGAAACTCAGCATTAATTTTTTTTTTGTTTTAAAACTTGATTAATATAGAGTAGAATTCACATGAGACATTAATTTCAGGATTTATTTCAAAAAAAGTTCAGATTTTTGACCCTGATCACCAACGACGAAAGAGTAATGTACTTTTAGCACAGCAAGAGGTTACTTTAATATAAATTAACTGATTTAAAAAATTAAAGATTCGAATTAATTTTTGAATTAATAATGTTTTTATTTTAGTTGAAAAGAATCAAATTAAACTTCAAAAATTAATTTAATTTTAAATGTAATATTAAAATCATGTAGAATCATAATAAATTGTAAACATATATTTATACCATTAAATTTAAGTTAACGGACCAGTTGTTTAAAAATATTTTGGATTATCTCCTTACCAGGTGTAGAGATTTGTTTTATGTCATAATGTGATTTCTATAATTTTCATTAAAAAAATTGGCAAAGAAAAGCCTAGAAAATTCAGAAAATATATGATTTTACTTTAGTAGTACAAATTAAAAAACAACATAAGTTACTATACAGATCATATTTTTATACTTAATTATTGTATCTTATAATAGTATTTTTTTTCCAAATAGCTTAGTACTATTCATACCAAATTAGGTAGATTATTTTTTTGATGCTTTTACTTGTTATGGGTAGTTCTTTTCTTAACCCTTTCGCGCCGACTGTCACAAATACGTGCCAGCGTAAAACCGTATCAATCAGGGTAAAAAGATAAAACTGGTAATCAAAGTAATTCTTTCGCAGTTTATTTGTGGGCGGAGTTATAACTGTTTGATTCATTTAATTCACCATTACTTTGTTCAAAATAAAACTATTTAGTTATACTTTGAATTAACATTGATTATATATATGATTAAACTAATAATAATTAAAGTAAAAGCAAAGTAAGTCTGTCAAATCAGAAAGGACTACATTTAAGTTACCGTTTCTTATTTAATTACGTACTGATCCTGATTTTGTAAGAATGCTTTTCTGAATCACCCGTCCCCAAAGGGTTAAGCATTCCTCTTATTATTTTTTAAGTACTGTAAAATTTTAGAGATTAAATTACGTAGATTCATAGTCAGTAAAATCCATTTATCATAAAATATGTCTTTTTTCCTTAAAATATTATACTGTTATTTTTATTGTAATATTTATTTATTAATTATATATATATATATATATATATATATATATATATATATATATATATATATATATATATATATATATATATATATATATATATATATATATATATATATATATATATATATATATATATATATATATATATAGTATTTTTTCTTTATTTTGATATAGAGGCTATTGAAATTTCTTGGATATCGAAGAAATTTCAATAGCCTCTATCAAAATAAAGAAAAAATACTCTGAAAACAAAAACCGTATCACAGTTTTTTTCCCGGAAAAAATCACGGACAAGCAGTGGCCAACCAACAAGTTCAAAACAGAGATCCATTTCATTCGAAAGACATATCGACCTTCTTTTCTTTTCTGAAACTTTCCCTCCTTTCTTAACATGAATGGCATGAAGAAGAGGTTTTGTTTGAAAAAAAGAGATTGTACAAAAGGCCAAACTTATTCAATATATCAAATTGATTTATCTGTTTCTGACCACGTATATTTTAACAAAAAGCCTTCTCTGCAACACATGAAAATTAAATATTGGCGAATTCTACCAAAGAATTGTAAAATAAATAATTTATATTCTATGCAGGATGCAATTTTTTATTATGCATTTGATTTTTTTTCTTCGATGACCTTAGCAACATTTTTACCTTGTCCCGACCCAAGTTGGGTACAAAATTTTTCCTATATGGATTCCATATGAAAATGTACCAAGGGACCAATATTGGGATGTCTAGATTTTTTTATATTGATCCTACATAGGGCCAATATCTGCCTTTATAGGACTTATATGGGGAGTATAAAGAATATAAAATATTGGGTCAATTTTACGATTCTTTATAGGGACGATATTGGTTGTGAAGCCGCTGTAAAATATCGGGTGATATATAGGGTCAATATCGGAAAATAACGGCCCTATGAACCCTTACTAAGGCAAGATTCGTTTAGATCGGCCCAAGTTATTTTGCTGCTAGGGATATTCGTAAAATCAGAATTAGGTCTGCTGTTCAACGCTAGTCATAAAATGTGTATGATATTCTATGCATATCATGCTATGTTTATTATAGATAGATATACCAATCTTTTTCTCTTTTTTCTATACAAAATAATTTTTGCAGCATATTCTGCGCCAATATAACGGCAATAAATGTTGTTTGGAGAATAAGACCTATAAGTGAAAATGGATTACGAAGGTAATTATTTTTTTCTTATAATTCTTTCATATAATCTTAGTTTAATTTTCTTATTAGTAATCTCTCATGCATCCTATATTTTTAATAATATTATGTTATAAATATATAGCAGTTTATTTATCGCAAGTGATAATAATATATGTTATTTAGTTACATTATATAATAACATTATATAATAATAAATGTAATTAAGGCAAAATGTGTAATAATAAAAAATTTTGTTTGGGTAATGTATGTAACTTAGTAATAATAAGTATAGATTAAGGGAATTAGAAATTAAAACTTATAAATGTTTCTTTGCTATGATGCTAATTATAAATGTTCTATCTTTTTTTCTGTGTATTATGTATCTTTTTCTTTTTGTATATTTTTGTACATGAAGAATATATAATTTGTAGTGAAACGTTTTTTAAACTTCTTCTTATAGATGTTTCTTTCAAACAAAATAGCGTTTTCAATGTTTCTTTTAAACCAATAGTACTTTAAAAATAATCAGTGATTCCTGAAGTAATTGTCGAGCTTCGAACTTCCATAAATTCTGAACATTGCCTTCGTAAGTTATAAAGAGCATGATAAAATTACAAGTGTGTAATACTTTTGCAACAAAGAAAAGCTTATGAAAGTTGCAAATGCTTGAAACTACAGTAAGTGAGCAAAAGCAAGGAAAATAACTTACCAAAAATGAAATAAGTTAGCCAACTCTTTTAAGATTTCTTAATTTAGCTAAAATATGATAAATATGTCAACGTATGAAACATTGGTAACTTAAAAACTTCAAGCTAAAATGGACAATGTATGCAACTTTCAAAGATAGTAAAAAATGGCCATTGTGCAAAACTCTTATAGCTCCTTAAAAACAAGTTTAAATGGCCAACATGCGACACTGACGAAATAAATAAAAAAATAAGGTCGTTTCATGCAATTTGAGATATCTTGCTGCCAATGGTTCTTTATAATACACTTGCAAATATTAAAAGATTAAAACTTCATTCGCTACAAAAAAAATTTAAATAGGTTATAATAGTCGATATTTTTCAAACTGTAATAAAACAGGTGCCCATTTTCAAGACTTGCCAGTTGTAAATGCGAAGAAAAAACTAGTGGTTAGAAATATAAAACTGAAAGTTTCCAACAAAAAATGGAAAAAATGAAGATGAGAAACAAAACTAGAAAAACCCCTGTAGCCGAGAGGGAAAAAAGACGAAAAACAGAAAAAAAACGCAAAAACTATACTAGCTAAGGGTATAAAGGACAATAGTAGAGTATTGTCCTTTCTTGTAATATAAAATATGTTTATTGTCCAAAATATTATGCTAATTTGCCTTTCTCAGTCTTTTCGGGTTTTATTATTCTGTTGTTTTATCACCATCGACAAAATAATTATTTAGCAGTATAAGTAATTATTTTATTTTAATCAAAAGTGTGCATTTTGCTTAATATAACTACTTATCATTAGCATTAGATTAATTTTGAAAATAGAGTTTTGGAAATGTTTACTTTATACAGATACCGTTTTTCAAATTTTATTACCAATACCGATTTCTAGAAAGTACTTTCCTAATATTTAGAAAAATCTGCTTTTCTCAAAACTTATTTGAAACTTTTATTTATCTATTCTTCTAAAACATTTCGTAAATATTTTAGAAACGTTTCAAATTGTTTTAAACCATGAAACATAGAATCTATTGCAAATGGATTAGAAAAAAAAAAGGCTTAATAGTGAGACACTAATTCCCCGAAACGAGTTAGTTGATTTTACTTCTAAAGGGCTATTTGGGGGCTATAAGGGCCTAATTATGGAGTTTTCCTCTCTTTATAATGCAAAAATGGAGAAAATTCATTAATAATCAAAATTTATATCCTCTTTATGAAAATCAAATCGTATTCTTCTACTAACTCAGTATTAGTCTTCTAGGCTGGATTATTGTTAGTGATTACTTATTGCATCCAATCGACTACATCACCAACGGTGATAATAATAGATTTTAAATCAGGAGTATTAAGAAAACAAAACAATCTCTAACAAACAATGTATTCAATATCTTAACCAAAAATCCAATAATTGTAAATATTATTTTAAAAATAAATTTTGCAAGCTTTAGATAAACAGATTTTGTAATTGTGTGCAAAATGTCATAGACAATTGTTATCAGAAATAAGTCTTGAAGTCGAAGAAAAAAAGAAAAGAATCGTTGTCAGGAACTGAAATCCATAATTAGAAAAATATCATCAAACAGGAAATTATCAAAAATTGAGAAAATATAAAAATCCAATTGTCCCCATACGAAAAGTGTTGTTAATACATATATGTAAAAATAAAACTAATTGCTTGTGAAAATAATTGCTTGCGTTTAATAAATCGAAGTTTCAAAGTTTACTTTCTAAATTTAAAATAATACCTTTTCTAAATGCATGGAAAATAAATTACAATACAAACACAATCTCAAATAGCAAATATTAAGCTTTTATTTCAACTGATACTTTAAATATATCAAAAAATGAAAACTTCCAACATTAAGAAGATTGTGACATAACTTCTTTGAAGGATAGTATAATTATGAGGAAATTTTTGAGAGCAAATTTTACTACCTAAAACGCAGAACCTTCTCGAAAGTTAGTCATTAAGCAAAAAAAGTAGAAAAATGATTAAATTGGGTTTTGTAAAAGCCTTACATTAGCTCTTTTCTTGAGATCTTGATGAAAGCTCTCTTTTTACGAAAAAAAGATATGCTGGTGGATGATAAAAACAAATTTGCATATTTTCTTTCCTCTCATAGAAAATGTTAAAATAGCTAGGTTATTATGGAAAAAAGTAGAAATATTAATAAAAAATAAGTATACTTATTTTTTAAGAAAAGTCGAAGGGGTTGGCTCACCAAAATAAAAAAAACCTTTTTTAACGTTTCATTAGCTAATATTAAGGCTTATAACCTTTTTTTTAACATATTTCAAAGTAACATGGTGAATGGTTTAACATGGCAAAGATATATCGTAATACTAAAGGATATTAAATTAGATTTTTAAGTCTCTTCAATATATCTGTATATGAAACATAAATGAAAAAAAAAACATGTCTGTAAAAGTTTTTTTACTAGGAAACTAGCTTTCCCAGTATCACTAAATTTAAGATGATCCGTTTGATTAAATATAGGTACTCGGAGAAAAATATCCGGTAAAATTACAGTACTATATTTGTGGTAAAAAAAATCGTAATTTTTGTTAATAAAACCAAAATACATGGTATTTTAAACCATTTGTTTGGTAATTTTTTTCTTTTATATGGGAAAAGTTTAGCGGAAATTCTGGATTTCAAACTTGTAGTTCTTATTTCCACTCATCAGTTAAAATACAAAACTGAAACGTTAATTTAGTAGAATAAATGGTTTTACATACTCTAAAGTTCCAGTTTTTTAACGGCCACGGAACACTTAATCAAAATTCTTTTGATGGAACCCTGACTTTGAATTAATGTTTATAAGCAGATGTAAATATGCTAAACAAAAAGAAGAACTTCAAATTAATTCGAAAACTTTTAATGTGAATGAATTATTTTATTGTTTCATAAATAAGTTCAGTTATGTTTGGCAGTTGAATTTGCAAGTTTGCCGAAACTCTATTTTGTTGTTGTATAAATCTAGTAGCTTTTACAGTTTAAATTAAAATTGTATAAAATTAAGCTGAATTATAATATTTGAAAAAGAACTTATAAATTGTGAGAAAGGTTATCTCGAAAAATAATTCTTTATTCTTGAATTATGATAATTCATTTTGAATTTCAAAATTCAGTGAGAAATACTGATGCAATAATTTTAAAAAGCATATCATTCAGCAACTAATTCAATGTATTGTTTTTTGAAAAAAAAATTATATCTTTTCAAATTTCCTATCTAAAGTTTATTGCAATATTATGTAAATAATTCTACGAAAATATTAAACAAAAAATGGATTATTTTCCGGATACAGACCTATTGCATGCTTCAAAAAATTCTTACTGGTTAAGAAAAAAGTTCTAACTTACAGAACCCCCATGACCTTTTCACGGAACTCTAGAGTTCCTCGGATCATTATTTGAGAACCATTGCTCTAAGGCATGATAATTATAAATTGTATGACCATGGTTATTGTTATTTTTTCTAAGTAATTACCAAAGCGCTTCAGTGAAAATTATCGAGATTTTAAAATTCCTATAGAGGCAGATACACAGTAAATTTAACCATATTCATATGGTAAATTTAACCTTATTTTTTTCTCAATGTAATGAGCATGCCTTTACACCAGTGGTGGTTACGGATTAGTTCAATCTTGCTAAAACACAACTGTCTAGTATTCTTATTTCCTTGTGCACATACTTACACCAAAAGTGCGTTACATTTCACATCAGGTGATGGTTACAGACGAGTTCAGTCTTGCTGAAACACAACGGTCTCGTATTCTTATTTCATTGTGCACGTACTTAGACCAAAAGTGCGTCACATTTCCACAGCATTCGGACAAGCAAACTTATTTGTTTATCATCTATAAATGTCCTACATTATTGAGAAAAGTAATACGCATATTTAATATATTTAAATACCAAAATCACAATTTTATATTAAAATAAATTGAATTTATCAAACAAGATCAACGTAATTATTCGTTTTCCCCAGGACTAAGTTAGAACAAGTAAGCTTATTTTAATTATAAGTAATGTCGATCTTATGTTTGCCATCATTAACTAATACATGGCTGATATCTGAAAATGAAATTTGAATCACTGTATTAAACAAATTACTTCGCATTAGTTTGTTAATAAATAAAAGAAAATTAACAATTTGAAACGTTCTATTTACCTTCAAGCACATTCTTTCGTTTTGCAAATGTACCAAGTTGAATTTTATTCCAACGAATTTGTAAGGGTAATAATTTTTCATTTCATTTCTTTTCTTCAAATGCAAAATGAGAAAAAAGAAGAAAAAAACTGGATTATTTCTTCGAATTATGATTTGAATTATGATCGAATTTGGAAATTCAGTTTTATGTTAGCCTTTTAAATCTATCGATTGTCAATGCTTAAATTTTTAATCTTCAACACTTGAAAGTTTACTTTTTCAGATTTGTTACAATTTTACTCTTTTTCTCCACTTAATTTTTCAGTTCTTTTTTAAAATTATTTACACTTAATTTTTCCCTTAGTTTCACATTTGTTTCAAATTTTTTGTAATTTATTTATCCAAGAAACATCAGTATTTATAATACCTGCATAAATGTTCTACCATATTTATATAAAAAAAGACAAATTTTGTAAAAAAATCGAAAAAGAAGCTACTTTTAACATTTTTATCATTAACACAGTTAATAAAAAAACAATTTGGTGTTTTGGATCTGTTTCTTAATCACGCAATAAAACTGAACCAGAGTGTTTCGTTGATAATATTAGTCTATACTTACAAGACAAAATAACAGTTACCGGATAATTAAGATGAAAATATCCAGAAAGGTATTTTCAGTAATATTTAATAAATATTTGCATTATGAATTTCCTCCTGCAGATATGAACTTAAGCGTCTTTGGCGAAAATGCGAGTGATTTCAAGAATTCCAGTGGTTACATGGATTATGACCGAGACGAGTCTTTCAACATGTATTTCTTGGATGAGCTCATACCAGTGGCTCTTGTGTATGGAATAACACTGGTCGTGGGATTAATTGGAAACATCTTAATTATATACACGGTGGTGAGTTTCCGTAGGATGAGAACCATCAGCAATGTCTTCTTAGCTTCTCTAGCAACGGCAGATCTTTTGGTGGTTATTATATGCGTACCAGTTAAGGTAAGCAATTTTTATAACTGAAATGCACATTTAATTTTTAAATTTAAAAAATAAAATTCATGCAATTTTGAATAAAATATTTTGTTTTTGTTTTGGAGAATAAAATTTATTTAAACAATTTAAGTTGTAAAGATATCCTAACATTTTACAGGGAATTTCATAATGAACGAAAATCTTAGTGGTTACAGGAGGTGACTTCAAATATGGTAAATAATTTGCGCCAACTATTAATAAGATTCTCAATCAGACACGAAAAACGTATTTTCTCTGAATAAACATGTAAAGATATCTTTTATAAATTTAGACTCTTCTCCCTCAAAATATGGGAGTTGATAAAATTTCGAAGTAATTGGATCATAAATTTATGGACAATGAAACTATATTTGGTCATAATTCCAAACAATGGCTACAGCATGTAGAGTAATTTAGGATAACTATAAGCTAACTGTGCGAGCCATGGCGACTCAGAAGGCAACCCGGATTCGAATCCCAGCTATGGCTGGTCCATACCAACTTATGCCGAGCACAGTGCTGACGTAAGATATCCCTAGTAGTTGACTCATCATTGGTTAGATAGAGTACCCAAGCCACCTACCTACCGATGGGAGGTTTTCATGGTTTTCCGCTCCATGTAGCACATATGTGGACTAACTGCATCAAAAAGACCTACACCAAGGTAAATTTTTCCCATTACTCCACTATTAAATTAAACAATAAAAAACTAAATATAATTATTTTTTGAGTGTAGTTATCTGTGGGTAAATGGGTTTCATCAGTAAATGCAATTTTTAAATTGAATTTATCATTAAACCAATTTTCACTCGCTCTCCTGAATTAAGCTTTAAGGGTCATAATTTCCAGAATGTGGCCTACTCCCCCCACCCATACTTCAAGAGTTAAAAATCCAAATCTGTGAAATATATATTATGTTATTTGTAACACATGAAATATGCGTTAATATATTACATATATATAGGTATATATGCTGATTCAAAGAGAGAACGTCTTTGTGTCCAATTTCGGAACTAAATTAATAATAAGAGCAGATTAATTTGCATATTAGAGGTCACCTCCAGGAACGATTAAGATAGACACTTAGTTTATGAAAATCTAATTATTAAAACATAAGTATTGCAGGTCATATTTTTTTCTGCGCACTGTAAGGGGGAGTGGGGTCAATTGTAACATTTTTTACTTAACTATTAACTAACAAAAAATCCAATATATTGTTAGCATTAATTGACAGACGAGTAAAGTAGACTATCCTCTACTAGAAAAAAAAATATACCTTATTTAGAATGCTGTTATATTAGTTATTAACAATTTCTGACAGTCGTGCACTTGTTACAATTGTACCCATTTACGGGGTCAATTGTAACAGTTAATAAATTCAACTGAAACATAATTAATTTTCCATATTATTATAGTTGTGATATATTTTTTTATTGATCAAAATAGTAGTGATATTTTAGGCGTAAAATTAATAATGAGCATAGACCTAAAGGGTTAAACTTTTAACTTTAAGGGGTTAAAAATTTTAATTTATGCTGTGAAAGGTGACAAATAAAATAATGCCCGTGCAACATAATATAAATGATATAGGAAACTATTGGTGGTTCTTAAAGAGTTAAGTAATGGTTTGTAAACATAAGATTATTTATTTTCAGCTGTTACAATCGTCCCTTTACTTATTGTTACAATCGTCCCCAAGACGCCATTTCAGCTTCATTTGTTAAAAACAATGCTAGTTAATTAAAAAAACTAATCTTTTTTCTGAAATGTTAATTAAGGTGTCCACTTACATAGTCGGTTAATAATTTTTATTTGTTTAAACAAAATTACTTTGTTACAATATAATATTCTAATACCAAAAAAGTACTTACGTAGCGTGAAAATATATTTTGTGACGTAACTCTTTTAAAAGTACATAAAAATGGTTGCCTGCAGGGGTGTACATGTAGATTTATTAGATACACATTGTGCGCCACCTAGGAACCAAATCTAGAACCCGACACTCGAAATTTTCGCTCTATTACAATCGTACCCTGCTACAATTGACCCCACTCCCCCCTACGTATAGCATAATAATAAGAAAACTATTGTTATTTTTTATCTATTTAACGCATGAAAAAGTACAAATTATCCCATGAAAGCTATGTGTTTTATAAAGTTTGTAAATAAATTTATGTTTATTGCCTTGATGCGAGCTGAACTAAGATTAATGATAATCTAACAAAATCATGAATGAAATAAGGAATTTTAATTAAAAAACTGTTCAGAATATCTTAAAATTGCAACATATTCCGAAACGTCCATCTTTAACAGATATTTTTTAAATTCATCATAAATGATTTCAGAATTGAACAATGATTAGGAATTGTAAATTAGATTTTAATTGATGAAATAAGCGAAAACTTTATCGGAATCCAATGAATCACAATTGATAAAGATGAGACTGACAATATCAACGGCTGTTTGTCTACCTGATGAAACTGGGAGGTGTTTCTTATAATCGCATTATAATTTCACGTTTGTTTCCCTAACAATTAAACTGGTATTGGTATTTTTTGCCCTTCTTATTGAACAGTGATTTATTAGATATCTAAAAGGTTTTTTTTTCCACCCAATTAATGTTATTAGGGATCAGAGGGATTGATGTTATTAGTAAAATCAAATACATAAATTAGGGATCAGAAATTAATGTTTACTTCAACATTAATTTCCGATCCCTAATTTATGTATTTTATTTTATAACCAGCGCTGAAAAATCAACAGAATTCTAAGCTTGTGATTATTAGTATTTAACTCCGTACCCTTGTAATTTTGAACCCTATCCAAAACACAAGCGAAATCCTGGGCCAAAAATTTAGACAAACTAACCTTCGTGGATGACTTTTTCATGGAACTAACACGCATTCGCGTTACATGCACTTGAAAACCACAAAAAGATTCCGTGGTTAGCATGATGGCAATTGGATTCCAGACTTTGATATCTCTACCACCGAGTATATTTTATGTCAGCACTGTGGTCGGTGTGAACCGGGAAAGGAATTCGTATCCTCCAGCCAACGCTGAGATTCGAACCTGCTCACCTAAATGGGAGGAAATTGCTCTATTCCCTGAATCGTTGTGATTATCTCCTTCAGGAAAAACAATACAATCATCTCATTTGACGTGTTAGAATTTTTCATTTACATCAAAGTTCAATTTTTATTTACATAGAATCTGGGGACCAAATCTCAAATAATATTTGAATGATATTTCACGAAAGATTATTTATAATATTGTTTTTTTTTTCTGAAAAGTTACGTAATACTTTTATAATAAGAGTTTCATAAATTAAATCAACTATTTCCCATTCAAATATTCTGAAATATTTCGCTTTCTAAGGTTTATCTAATCAATACACTTAAGGTGAAAATAATGTAAGATTCTTTTCATGATTAATGTATACACTTCTGACATCAATTTGCAGAAAAACCTTTAGAAGGAAGATATATTTATAAAAATTGAGCTGTATATACTTTTTCCTATCCCTTACAATTGGTTTCGATAATATCTTTTATATTCAAAATGCTATATTCTGGCAGATTTAATTTAAAAATCCAAAGAACATATTTTTGCTTAAGGCTAAAAGCAAAATAGAACTTTTTTGTATGAAATATTTTTCCAAAAAGTGCAAGAGATATATTTCACAAAAGAATATTTTTATAAAATCCAAGTACGTTTTTTAAACTGTAAAACATTATTTTTTCTAAAATAAGTAGAAACAACTATCTACCTTAAAAATGTGCAAATTATGAAAATATTTCAACTTCAAAAGTTTTTTCTATACTTGAATAATACAAATTGGAATATATATATATATATATATATATATATATATATATATATATATATATATATATATATATATATATATATATAGGAATTCGTATCCTCCAGCCAACGCTGAGATTCGAACCTGCTCACCTAAATGGGAGGAAATTGCTCTATTCCCTGAATCGTTGTGATTATCTCCTTCAGGAAAAACAATACAATCATCTCATTTGACGTGTTAGAATTTTTCATTTACATCAAAGTTCAATTTTTATTTACATAGAATCTGGGGACCAAATCTCAAATAATATTTGAATGATATTTCACGAAAGATTATTTATAATATTGTTTTTTTTTTCTGAAAAGTTACGTAATACTTTTATAATAAGTGTTTCATAAATTAAATCAACTATTTCCCATTCAAATATTCTGAAATATTTCGCTTTCTAAGGTTTATCTAATCAATACACTTAAGGTGAAAATAATGTAAGATTCTTTTCATGATTAATGTATACACTTCTGACATCAATTTGCAGAAAAACCTTTAGAAGGAAGATATATTTATAAAAATTGAGCTGTATATACTTTTTCCTATCCCTTACAATTGGTTTCGATAATATCTTTTATATTCAAAATGCTATATTCTGGCAGATTTAATTTAAAAATCCAAAGAACATATTTTTGCTTAAGGCTAAAAGCAAAATAGAACTTTTTTGTATGAAATATTTTTCCAAAAAGTGCAAGAGATATATTTCACAAAAGAATATTTTTATAAAATCCAAGTACGTTTTTTAAACTGTAAAACATTATTTTTTCTAAAATAAGTAGAAACAACTATCTACCTTAAAAATGTGCAAATTATGAAAATATTTCAACTTCAAAAGTTTTTTCTATACTTGAATAATACAAATTGGAATATATATATATATATATATATATATATATATATATATATATATATATATATATATATATATATATATATATATATATATATATATATATATATATATATATATATATATATATATATATATATATATATATATATATATATATATATATATATATATATATATATATATATATATATATATATATATATATATATATATATATATATATATATATATATATTTACATATATATAGAGAGAGAGAGCGAGAGAAAAAGAGGACATGGGAAAAAATATAAATATTTTTAAAAAAAAGAAGAAAAAAAACTCCAAAACAAAGCTATTTTAAAATATATTTAATTTTTTTTGAAAATAAGAAAATTAAAGTCAGAAAGCAAATTAGGGGAAGGATACAATCTCATCATCAGCCCACACGAATATATCTTCAAAAAAGAGTGCTTTCTATAATTTTTTTCTTCTTCTTTTCTAAAAATATTAAAATATTGTTTCATATTTTCTTTAAATTTTTTACTTGTTATTACTTGTCCATGTACTTGCAGCTTATGCACAGTAAATAAATCTTAAAATTATTATTCTTAATTTTCTTTGTTATGCTCTCTTTTCTTGTATAAATTCTTTTACTATATACATGCTGAAACGAAGAAAAAATACTTTTAAATCAGGAGGTTGGAAACTGAAACCATTTTGCCGGAAAAGGAAAGTATTGCATCAAGGAAAATATTATTTTAAGGCTTCTGTTTTCCTTAAGGTAGGATCAATAAGGTCATATATGAAAAACGCTTTATTTTTTGCTCATACTTATGAGCTTCTGAATTTAGAGCTAATTTAGAAGACGAAACATTAAAGGAATCTTTGTGTCCGTGTTAGTGCCCTAATTCTTTTTGGACAAAAAATTATCTGCCCTAGTAACGAAAAACTCTTAAAACTATAAAAGCTTTTGAAACTGCATGAAGAAAAATTCTGGTAAAATTAGAGATCAGTATATTCGTCAGATTTCTGGCAAAAATTAATAAATAAAATTTTTAAAAAAACCACACATTTCGGTAATAATATCAAATTATACGATATTTATACCCTTCATCTGGTAATTTTTCCGCTCATATGGCGACTGTTTACTTGAAATTCTGGTTTTCAGGACTATAGTTCTCTTTAACACACATTTAGTAAAAAAAAAGAGTAAAGTAAAGGATAAAAGATTTATTCTTTATTTTACTCTTATCCTTTACTTTATCCAAGAGTGAAGAATTTTTAATGTACTTTCTCCGCCAGAAAATAATTAATTCAGTTCATTTTTTTAAATTTTATTTCATGGAAGCTGGTATGAGATTAGAACTTTTTTAATCACATCTGTTAACAGTTTTTTTGCCCCTCAGATTTTCAGTTGTTTTAATATAAAATTAAAATCACGAGCTCTGTTAATCTTTATCTGTTTTTTCTAAGTACCTAATTATATCTGCTCTGAATTACATCCAATTTCTTCCGTGCACCTATTACATGATTTTTTTATTAACTCATTACGTAGCTCTCTACTGAATTTATTCGGCTGTTAACGAAGATACTCATCCATTGATTCACGAAAGTTCTGATTCATTCATTCACCCCTTCATTAAACCAATCACTGACTGAATCGCTTCCTTTCTTCTATCGATCCTTTCTTCTTTCATTTCCTAAGTATGAGACTGGGACAGCCTGGTTAGTAAAGCGTTGGGCCCGTGTCCAATAGGTTGTGAGTTTTATCCCTGAAAGCCGAAGACACCCTGTGTAGTTAATGAGGAAGTCTGTACATTAAATCTGTAGGATCACAAAGTCCTTCATGTTCCCATAACAAATCATACATCAGAGGGTACTGAATTGGTGATTGATCGCTCTCTGGTTCAGGTCCAAATTGCGATCTGTGGATGAATTACTAGAAGTATGAATGGTCCCACTCTTTAAACAGGCTGTGTATGTGGCTGAAATCCTATTCTTGACCATAGATGGCACCACTGAAAAACAAGAAACGCATCCTCTGCCTTAAAGTCTCCTGGTTTCTCTGAGCAGGCTTACTGATATATGGCAAGTGGCATTGAGAACAACAACATTCTCTAACTATAAAAAAAGTAATTCATATTAAGCTATTAACGATAAGTATAGAAGCTAATCAATGATCACAAATTACTTTAGCTTAAGAGCGAACTTATATAAACTTGTTATAAAAGCCATAACTTAAAATAAAAATGCTTTTTTTACATATATTTCAGTTTGGACAACTATTTTCTTACTCTTGGGCACTCGGTGAATTTGGTTGCAAATTTGTCCACTACGTGCAAAACGTCTCTGCAATTTGCTCCGTTCTCACTCTCACATCTATGAGTGTCGAAAGGTGGGTCAATTTTTTATTGTAAATATAAATTATTTAAGTTAAGAATAAACTTTGTACAAATTTAGCTACGAATTACAGTAAACAACAGAGAATAGTCAATAATCTACTTAATATAATAAAAAGTGCAAAAAATACAAAACAGTATTGATTAGATGGTGAATAAAGCTAAAAAACATGATCTAAGTATGGAAATGGAGATGGTTCTATGAACAATAACATTTCTCAGTGTCAATGCTTAACCCTGAGAACGGTTCCTTTTTTTTTACACAACCGCAATTGTATATTAATTTTATATTGTTTTGAAAATTACTTATGCTACGATAGACTGCAAAACAAAAAAGAAATGCTTGAAACACCGCTATAAAAGTTGGTTTTACAATAATGAAGTCCAGAAAAAGAGCTTTTATTTTAGAGGCCAACAATAAAGAGCATACAAAAGTTCATTATTACTGAAGAAAGTCATGCTCGATTTATCAACGCGTATAGGGTGCATAATTGATTTTGGGACAATTGGATTATTGGAACAAACTTTAAAGGGAGGTAGAGGTCATCACATGTATTAAGAATTGTGTAGCAACCCATGGTCGGAAACGTCATGGGAAAGTGGTATGGCAGGTAGATTATACAGACACAAGACAGAGATGATCTGAAATATTTATTTGTCAAAGATATTACAAGTGCTGTGGTAGTTGATATGTGACAGTATCACAAAAAGTTTAACGTTTCCAGCATTGCAAGCGATGTATGAGTTACACCATTGGACCATGGTTTGGCGGACTCGCTCAAATACACCAGAATTTTGTTGGATATCCTCAGCAGCACAGATGATTCTTACAACCAGATCCATTTCGAAATCCACAGGTGTTACGTACACAGCCATTTTTCAGTGCACATCAAAGAAAGAAATGCATGCTGCTTCAATCACGAGATCTTGGTGACCAGGAAAACCGGGTGACCATGTCCAATCCTACAGTGACCAAACACCTGGTTCAAATGTTCAAAAACACATCAGCCATAATGGGGAGATGGCAAAAGATTAAACAATTGCAAAATGTTTAGATAATTTGCTGACGTTAGAGGTAATGGCAGCAAGTAAGATCCAATTAAGAAGACGCCGACGACATCAGATCACGCCCATAAATGCGCAATGTGATGATTGAGCACACCATATCGCGCGAAGTACGCCTCTTCCGTAAATAAAACGTACTAAGGACGGGAAAGGTACGCTTTGGCAACATTGGCCAAGATACCACTGTGCAAAACGCACAAGCAGAATGATCTGTGGGGATCAGGGATTGAAGATGGTATAAGAGTAATACTTCACGCTGCGAAGCAAGATGAACATTATTTCGAGATCCTCCTACAGCAACTGCAAACGCTCGCCAGCTGGTAATCGGATTACTTTGAACGGTATCGAACACATTTTGTTCCATGCTGGGAGTTCTAGTCACTTGCGACCCGCCATTACGTAATGATCAATATTCAAACAAATTTGATACAAATTAATAAACATCTGGGTGTCCGTTGCATTTCTTTGTGAGCAGTTTCCACGATAAAATCTATCTGCTGCTCGTGCATTTCCCTCTTTCAATCCGTACATCATTTTCATATCTACCAGCACGCTGTTTGTATAATGTTGCCTAATTATAGAACGTAAAATTTATAACGTAACATTTCCATACTCCTCTGCGAGTCCTGACAGTTCAAAGAACTGCAGTATTGCAGATCTGATCTGAATCCCTGTGATGTTCCCTACCTCCTGTTAAAGTTTGTTGTGACACAGTAGAAATAAAAGCAAAAGTATTCCTAAGATAAATTTTCTTATATCGTTGTTCGAATTAATCCATGCTTTATAACATTTTTAAAGAAGAAAACAGAATTGGAGTTTAGTAAAAAAGAAGTTTTCATGACTCATGTCAGTTTGTTGGATGATTCTGAACTTTAAATCAAGTGTCCTAATTTTCATAGTTGAGATTTTTCTTTTAATTTTCATCAATTTTATTACCTGCACAATTTATATTGAATGGTCATATTTTCATTAAAGAAATAATTACAAAATATTGTATACAATTATTTCCCACTTCTTTTTACCTCTGTCTTACCTAATTAAATCTTTTTAAAATAGTGCATGTTAACCATAAAAGATGAATATTTATCCAACAAATTATTATAAATGATATTCAATTTCAGAAAATCTTAAAAACCAAACCAAAGTTCTTAACCCAAGTTCTTTTAATGATTCAGAACTTTATGTAAGTTTGTAACAAACTAGAACTATTCTAGCTGTTGTATATGATATGAAACAACAACAGCAAAGTAACTACTATTTATTGTGGTAATCACGGATTATTTCAGATCATACATTAGTTAGAATTTTAGGCACAAGTTATGTTTTCGCATACATTGTGTTACACAAAAAATATATTTAAACCGTAATAGAGGTATGCAATCCAGCATAAAGTAAATATTCAAATAATTTGTTTACAAATATTTTTTTAGGAAGTTTCTGTTACCTTTTCAGATATTATGCCATTATGCATCCTGTAAAGTCCAGATACCAATGCACAATGCGTCAGGCACGACGTCTGATCATAGTTATATGGATTCTCTCGTTCGTTACTGCTGTACCAATTATATTTGCACAAGTGAGCACTATTTATTTACCTTTATAAGATATTTTACCATATCACTGTTTTGGGTGTTCAACAATACGTAGCACTGGAAAAAAGCATATTTTAAGCTAACAGGATAAGGCAAAACTAATTGCGTTTTTGGCTCTATGGGAACACTATAAGGCTCGGTAATTTTTACCGAAGCTTTTTGGTAATAACTTTTATAAAGTTAACAAAGAAATATGGTTTCATAATATATAATTTTCCAGATTTGTGTAAATTTTGCTTTGTTGCAAAAAAAAAAGAAAACTAGTAACTTAAAAACTAAAAAATATGATGTACAAAAAATGTACAGGATGCAAAATGGGCTCACTAAATAGTTTGATAATTATCAACTGTCAAACACGTAGTAAATTGCAATTTCAGAGGTGAAATTTGGTGTGCTAAAAGGAACATTTTTGTGTGCGAACATAACACAAGTATTTTTTTCGAAACTATAATCCGTTCAACAGTTATTGCAATTTTATATGTTTCTTCAGAAAAGTTTTCTTACTTGTTACTTTAAGCAATTGCCATACATCTTTTATTACTAGTATAAGAGTATAAGAGTTCAAGAGACTATTAAATATACCTATCTATATAATTAGAAATCTTAAGTACCGCAGCTGTTGTTTCGGATATTCAATTCGTAACTTTATTACAATGATTATTAAAAACTTGATGTTGAAAACTGTAAAACTTTAAAAAATGTACAAGATGTACGATGGAACAAATAAATTTAGTTTCAATTATTTGTTCAAGAATAATCAACTTATAAACATATCGTTCAAAAACAAAACCATACAGTCCAAACAAAGCCATACTGACCACTAAATTGCAACAACAGAGTTGGAATTTAACGTGCAGTCATTTTCATTAATTTAATTAAATTCATCATTAAAGTAAATTAATTTTTTAATATAACTAAATTCAATGAATTAATTTCATCAATTCATAATTTAATTAATGCATAATCAAAAAATACTAAATCAAATAAAAAATTAAATTATTTATCTAATTAAATAAATAATTGAATAATTAATTGATGAATAATTGAAAAATACTTAATTAAATTACAATTTATTGGAAAGTTACTGCAATTTAGGATGCTTGTTCAGTTACTTTAATTCAGTTTTTTTGCTTTAATTAATGACAATTATTTCCAGTGCTGTATTTTTTTTCTCTCTCGAGATTCTAATTTTAAAAACTTACGTTTAACGATGTAAAAAAGTAACAAAAACTCAATAAATGAATGAAAAATTTAAGTGGGGGGAAGTATTAGAAGTTGTCAGAAATAAATGTTATATATTTATATCGAATTTTAAAAATATAAAACAGTCTAGAGAGATAAGAGCCGTTTCCAATTTGAAATGCTTTAGGATGTGATGTTATCGTGATATCGTGTTAACTAGTAAAACTACTTCTAATTTATTGTTTCTTATTGTACTGTATGTTCTTTAGTTTCAGTTTACACGTAATTTTTTTCAAGTTTAATAGATCTTTTTTCAAATCCATTATCAAATTTTGCTTCCTTTTATTGTTTATGTCAATGTTTTATATCAACAAGCCTAAAAATATTCCTTTTTTTAGAAGGAATTTATTCGTTGCATTAGTCAAATTCAACCAGATTTATGACAAACAGTCATTGTAAATTTTGAAAGAAGAGCAAACTCTTAGAGGTCGTTTGACCAATTTTCCATTCCATATGTAACCTTACATTATATTTTCTATGGACCAATAAAAATGTTACATAATCATAACGAAAAACCATCATTCTCAAAATACCCTAAATACTCAAAAAGAGAAAAGATCGTAACCCATTAGACTAATTATATACATCAATAACCTTATAATATTCAAGAAAATTAAAATTGCTTGCGAAACTTTTCAAATAGTGCGATGAAAATAGGCGGATTTGAACTTTTTATTTTTATCATTATAATTATCATCAAAAATAATTTCCCTAAAACAGCGGGAAACATTTTATTGATGAGATTTTCAGTCTTTTCACAGTTCAAAATGTGTATTTGAGAAAATGGACACATCTCAAGATACGTGTTTAAGAAAATGGACACATCTTGAAATGCTGTTAAGGAAAGAAGAAGCAGTTTTAAATGCATGTTTTAGAAAAAAAAACTTCAAAAATAAACTAATGGATCCAAATAAATTTGTAATACAATCAGTTTTAGCTGTGTCGGCTTTTGTAAACTCATTTTTTTGACTTTATACATTTTCGTAAGCATACATTTTGAGCCACATCCACTTTCTTAAACACGCATTTCGAGCTGTTTCAATTTTCTTTAAAAACACATTATGAGTTGTATAGATTTTTGCAAACCAAATTTTGAGCTGTGTTGAGACTTATGATTTCAGTAACGATTTATAAGTAAATCATTTTCAATACATGCCTAAGGCAAATTCAAAAATTCATTACAGCTAATTGATAATGTTTCCTCTATCGAATGTTCCCATACCAAGGGCTTTAGTGTTAAGTATAGTCATATATTTATATGCCCATGCCACTGTTTAACAATTTCATTAAATACAATGAGATTCCTGCTGGTCTTCTTGCAGATGTTTTGTATAGGGAGAAATATTATTGTGACCTTCTTCGCCAGTGTTTGTAAAGCAGGATCCACAGTTTCATAAATACATTATATCCAGATAGAGAATCATGCACCGAAAAAAATCTACATAAAAAACAAAATGGCTTTTTACCTAGATTTATAAAAAGAGAATATGTATTTTTTCATAAAAATGATTATGGTTTATTAAGATTTAAGTTTTAAAATAAAATTACTTGCTTGTGGTTCATTAAATGCAAAATGAACCAACATGAATATTATTTATACATACTTATAACATGCACATGAAATTAGATTTCGAGTATAAGTAAGTTTTGAGGAAAAGACAAATAAACTTTCAGAAATTAAATTATTAAATTTATTTATATGCTAAATTTTTGCCTACACTGCAAAAAAAAATGTATGCTCAAATTTCCCGAAACTTTCTTCGTTTTTGACGGATGCATTTCCTGGTATATTCTCTCAGTAATTTCTTTGTAACTTCCTCTAGATAACGAATTTTGTGAAAATTAAAGAATTTTTCTGTCATTCCACTTGTTTAAAAAAAAAAGAAGAAAAACTCGTAGAATTGATATTGTCACGAATCTCGTGATTACGTGACGAAATAATTCTCAAAATTAACGAAATACAGCTCAAAGATTGCTGAACAATCAAAAGTGAGATATTTATTTCTGAGAGTGCATAAAATATTTTAAATGTATAATAGTAGAAACAAGCTAGATGTTTTTCAATACTCTGTGGATGAGATAAGTAATTATCACGGAAACAAAATTTGTGTTTTTCAACCTTAGCTCCTCCTTCTGCAACTAGCTATAAAAATATAATTAATTACTTAAAATTAATCACTTTAGATGCACCTATCCTTGCATATAATTAATATCAATAAATCTAAAAGTTAAAAAAGAAATCAATTTTTGTAGAACTGCAAATGGGTTAAACAGATAAAAGCACATTTATTGTTCGTTATTCTGTCACGCAAAATTTAAATTCAATAGTTACTTTTCTTTATTTGGCATTAAAAAGCAGTTATTAGATTTAAACTAATACATAAAATGTATACATATGCGGCAGATTTATTAAGAAGCATATTTTTTTTAAAGAATCAATCAATAATAAAGATGAAATGGAAAAAAAAAGTGATCTCCTATATGATGCTCTTATAAATCTTCTCAAATATGGAATATGTAAAATGTTTTTATACACAAAATTCCAATGCATGACATTTGCACTACAATCTAGGAAAATTCCTTTTCACTATAACTTAAGATAATACTTAAGATTTATTAAGTTATATGTTTTTTATAAAACAGGGCCTTGTAAAGAGTACAAAACAGAATAAATCACTACAGAGAACAAAAAAATCTCCCAAGGGAAATTTATTTCTTGAGAAGACAATTTATTTTGCATAGTTCATATTACATAGAGATTATAAGTTTGGGACACGACAGCTAATTTCTTTCAGGATCAATCATTTTCTTGATGTTTGTTGTAAGATATATGCCCAGAATAATCTTACATACATTTTATCTATGTCGCATTAACGAGAAAGAAGTTTTTTTTTTTCATCGCTTCCTTTCACCTAAAGTAGAACTTTATTTTGTTTTTATCAGTTACGGATCAAACAATATCCTCCTCAAAAAAGATTTTTCAAAGATTCTGAAAGTTTTACTTCTGTCTTTTGCTTAATGATACTTTAACTTATCTTTAGGTTTTCGACAAAAAATAGGGTTCTTTAGGAAAGAAATTTGAATGCATTTCTTCGTTTTCAAATGTATTGAATTATGAAATTAATAATTTTTAGAATAAGACATTTAAGCCTTGTTTAAAATTCAGAATGATTTTAAATTGATGGCGAGCATTCCATTTTCGAAACAATCCATTCTTTCTTACATTCGATGCAAATAGTTTATTTTGGTATTTTTTCATCAAGAACCCAGTTTGTGATCATGATTTTGTGACAAACGGTATGATGTGGGGCGTGTCGTCAGCATTGAGTACTAACTACTCTTGCTTTTCAGACGAGATGGTACCGGCTGATCTGTATCTCTTATTCAATGGAAAATAACTTAATAAAAACAAAAAATGAAACATTTGTGCATGCACAGAAAAAAAAATATTTTTTTCACCAGTTAGGAAATCTTCAGGACAATTTATTTATACATTTCAAATGAATATAAAAAAAGATGTGTGAACAGTATTGGCAGTTATTTTTTTCCTCTCCATAAAAGCGATTAAATTTTTATACATTTTTTACCTAATTGCTATTTTTATCCTGAATCATAGAAACATTTATAAAATGACTTGAAAAGTGCAATGTTTTAAAGCGTAGACCACTCTAGCAGAAAAAAGATTGTAAAATTCGGAAATAAAATTTCTTCAAAATAATTAAATACGTCAAGGTTTTAAAAAAAGTAATTTATTATGCAACTATTAAGGCCATTAAAAATCATTTTTTCTTGAGTGATGAAGCAAATTATAATTTTTTTCCGATTGAGTTTTTTTTAAGGTACATACATGACTGAACAACATCTCCTGCAGTTTTTTTAAACTAAGATGAATATAAAATTTTATTTTTCGATTATGTGTTCGAGTAGCTACAGTAGCATATATATTTTAATATCTTTTTTTTTTTAAAAAAAAGTGCATTTTTTAAAAATAAAAAAAAAGTAATCAAAGCGGGAAACAGAAACAAAAAATAATAAATAAAGAAAACACCAGAAGATTGTTTATAGCTAAAAATATACTATTAAAGGTAAAATTTTCAATGTTGTAATTTCAAATCTTTATGATAATAAAATAATGAGTTTGTTTTTGTGTGTATGTTCCGCTCTAGAGCCATTTAAGCTAGTGTCCTAAAATTTGGACTGTGGGTGAAAAGAGCAATTTCAGTCCCGCATCTTAAAAATCGCTCAAACATTCTGCTTTTTCCCAGCAGAATGTATTTCCAAGCAGAAAAATCAAGTCGCTGGATATTTGTGTTAAGTTTTGATTTAAGTTCATTGGTTTTGCAAATTTTCTATGAAATTTTTCAGCAATCTGAGTAAGGATCAAGCAGAACTAAAGTATTGTATAGATTATTAAATGTATTATACAGTTGTGAAGCAACTTATTCTGTTATCGTCTGCTTCTTTCTCTGCTGGATAACTGTTTTAAGAGTTTTGGAATAACACTTTGTTAACGTTTTAAAAACTGTGCCTTGTGTGCAGTCCTAAATTGTGCCGGAACGATTTAGGATTTACATATCAACTTCAACTACTGAATAGGTTGATTTTCAAGTCATTAAAGCTGTACTTCTCCAAACTGTTTAAAAGTGGCTTAGAACAATTTTTGAAAAAATTTTCTCCCGATAACTAGTTCTCCTGAGTGAAGTATATAATTTATTAATAAGAGAGGTCTATAATAAGTAATACAACTATTCTTTTCAGTCAATTTTTAATTAAAATTACTTTTTCAACAGAAGAAAACCTCAATCTATGCGTGAATCAGTTAGAAAGAAATTAAACTATTTCATTAAATTCAATGAGTCTTAAAAACCTTTTGATTTAAACTATTTTTCTTTTTGGCAGGAAGAAATACGTGATGAAAAACGTCTAAAATATGAAACTTTTTCTTAATCAAGTAGCGATATGGTAATTCTTGGTTTTCATTGTGATTTAATAGATCAATCTGCTCGATTAAAGCCTTTTATTTTAATAGCTTCAATCAAACCAGTTTCTTCCATTTCTTAAGACCTAAGAATTATATACTTGATTTTTGGCTCAAATAAGAGATAGTTTTAACAAGCAGCGTTTTTTAAATCCATGCTTTAACTTCGTAGTACGTAGCAGCACGAACCATTAACGTTCTAAGGAATTATTTAAAAGTAACTACACTTGTAACATCTCGAAAATGTAATACTTATTATGCTATTAAACAACTCGTTTTGCTACACACTGTCTAATTATTTATGTAATCATAATTACTCATTATTTTTATGGCTGGTACTATTTGGATAGCAGATGGTACAAATTTTGAAAACGGGTTCCTAAATCGCACCATTTGCAGAAGTTGCGAAAACAATTTATTTTCAGCACTTATTACACAAATATTATTACCAAACGAAATATATAAGTAGCACAAAAACTGTACTTTATTTTTAAAATTTTAAATGTAATTATCAATGATTTGCGACTGATAAAAATTTAAATTGGAAAAGTGGAATGATTTAGGTAACTCTTCCATTCATTTTTAAAGTTTCCTGGGTGCACGCAGTAAACTTTCAGAAGCTTTGCAAAAGTTACAAATTCAAGTTCTTGTGTATTTTCTTCTCATAAAATATTCGACATATTCTTTTAGAGTATCAGGGTTCCTTTTAAGTAGGGAAGAAGAAAAATGATTTTTCTGGAATTCTAGAAGTCTAGTAGCATAGCCTTTTAAATCATACACATAGTAGGAGCTCAGTTTTTCAAAATAATGATGATTTACGTTTTCTGTTATTTACCTTGATTTTAAAGTTCTAGCTTTACTTGTAGAGCGTTTGAAAGAGAGTGAATTACTTTAAAAACTAATATTTCAGCTTTAACCAGGATTATTAAATCTTTTTTCTGAAGTCTGTTTTATTTGTTAGCCGTCGAAAAAATTAATATTTTAGCGCAACGTATGTAATGGATTTAAGCTATTTAATTTTATCCTTCTCATTTCAAACCCAATTCAGAGGCGTGAAACTTTCAAACAAAGTATCAAAAAATATTTAAATTCAAGGAGTAGCTTTTCAGAGAAAGTAAGCAGTTTATCGTTATTCACAAGAAAATAGTTTTACATCTGTGAGGATGATCATTTAAATAATTGTAAACTCAATATGTTTCTGTATATTTCTCCTATAGTTAGAGATAAAAATTAGCAATCAGGGGAGAGACTCATTATTTATTGACTTTTAAAAGTCAGCACTACTGTTATTTAGCAAATTGCTACGTTTTCATTATATTAAGCTTAATTTTTGAAGAAACGTATCTGATAAGACTGTCCACTATATTTTTTAAATGGCACCTAGTTTCCAAATGCATGTTTTTTACTTTAAACACTCATATCACACAAATTATTTTAAAATCGATATTTCTATTTTTTTATAATATTCTTATACAGAGTAAAAGCATTGTTGCATAGTTGCAATCATAATTAGTGTTGAAATAAACTAAATACATTTTTAGGAACAGAACTGTAATTATCGGGCAAAAACTGAAAGCAAAAAACTAAAATTAATAATGGCTTGAAAGAATTAGCACGAATATGTTACTAAAAATGCACTTGTTTCATAAACGAAATGTTTTTGCAATAAACCCAATTAGCCTATAAATTAATTCTAATACGCATGAAAATATATATTATCAGTAAACAATAGAAAAAAAGATTATAAATAAATTAACAAAGCTAGAACACAGCGAGAAAGGAAATACAAAATGTAACTACATGCGCTTTGAAAAATCTTAGTTTATCTTATCTCTAAAAATGCTGGTAATTATACAAAAAGTTTTATTTAGATGCACAGGGTTTAACAATACATACTGATTAGAACTGGAAAGGGTTTTGTAGAAAGCAAATAAGTAACTTTACATCAAATTAAAGTGTTGAGAAGCAGAGAAGCAAAAGTTTCAGTCACTAGAAGAAGCATGCCAGTAGTATTGCGTTGTTCACGTTTTTTATTTTGCTCATTCAACATTAGTAAAATAGATCCAAGACTTAACAGATAATAAGTTTCAAATATATACTGGTCTATCATTTTTTAAGTTACAAATGGTTATTAACTTTTAACTTAAATATTATTTTTCACCATGTTACATATCATCAATCTTAAAATTAAGTTGTTTTGTTCTATATAAATATTGTAAAAAAAATCTCGTACACAACGTATTTTTTTATTCTAATCAGAAGTCTCTTCAGTAATTAGTATCTCATTTTCATTTTGATTGGTAAAAAGAACACTTGTTAATTTTTAAAATGTAAAGTTTATCATTTATTGTTAACAATAATTAATAGCAAATTTTTAAAAAAGTAGTTTATAGATATTACATTTTTTGGAATCTCCTGCGCAAAATAAATAAACGAAAACTGACTGAGAGTTTTTATTATTTACAGAAGAACAACATAATATTAATTTTAAAGAAATTATTATTAACTAAAATACGAATTTAAATATTTCTATAAAATGCGTTTATATAAATTACATCTTTTAATGTGTGATATGAGAAACAAAAATTGTTTTTATCATGAATTATATTAAAAAAAACGATCTAACTTCAACATTAATTTTCAAGATATAATTAGTCACCATGCTTCTACTAACTTTTCCTATTAAATGTAACTTTTTATTTATTAATATATATTTCAACTAAATTCATTATTTTATTTTGAATTCATAATAAAATTGAACTCCTAAACCACAAAGCTGTTCTTCAAAGTTTATTTTGCTTCCAAATTTTTTTTCTATGCAATAGACACGCAATTGGGTATAATATAAAAAAAAACACAACTACTTCCACTTAGTAGGAATAACATTTACCATGACGCAATGCTAAATTCTATGCCACTATCCACATAAATGCCACTATCCACATAAATCAATTATTAATCAAAAATCGAATATCAATTACTTTTCTTTATAATGCAATAAAATCTGGCGAACAGCTATTTAAGCGATCAAACACTTCGTTTGTTTATTTGTGGCTTAAAGTTAGGCTCGCAGAAAATGCCGTTCATGGGTTAAATTTAGTAGGAATAACACAACCTGCGACGTAGGCTATAGTATACCAAATTACTACACAATAAACACTAAGGAAACATTGTGTTATCTAACAACAAAAGTTTTGAAAACTATTATGTGGAAACTGTTGGCATGCTTTGAAGAACCATGCATAAAACTTTCAGAAATTGTGCTTGCTCCCCATGGAAAATATATTTTAAGCCTGAAAACAAAAGGAAAAGTTTGTGCTTACTTCTATTAAAAGTAGACTTTTTAACAATGCGCAGTGAGGTGCAAAGGTCTACTACACTACTTGTTAAAAGAATTCAGAAATGTTGCTATAATATTATCTGCAGTGCTCAATTTATACCGATAACTTTTCTGGTGAAAAAAAAATCAATACTATCCCACCTGAGAGTCAGTAACCATTCAGGAATTAACTGGAATAACCTTTCTAAGTAATTCATAAGCCATACCCGTGAGAACAGTATTATTTGCATAATAAGTCAGTAACTTTCAATTGCGACTGAATCATGTTTCAAATATTATACAGTCATAGAATTTGCATCAGCTTGTTAAACTTGTGGTGCCATCTAATGTGAGAAATTAATAGTATTAGAGTCCCCCAGTGAGTCAGATGGTGATGACCAGAGCTGTGATGCTGCTCTTAATGCCTGCTTGAGAGAGTTGCGAGTTTCTGTAGTCTAGATTCACTAATTTAAGAATGTATGAAGTTGAAGCTGCTTGTTGTTATATAGAATGTAGGGAAAAAGTGATGTCCACATTGGGAGTCGAACTTCCATTCCAGTGAAGAGAATGATTGCTCAGCACTTTTGGTTTATGTATATACTCAGCTTTACTGATATGACATCATCATAGAATTTAGAAAAGAAATTATCATAAGAAATTTTCGTTATAATAAAAAAGTCTGATATTTAAAGTTGCATTTCTCAGGAACTATTCGACCGGTTTTGCTCACATTTAGTATTTTGCCATGTAAAATTATTTTCTTTAAAATTATGCAAAAAATTGTATACCTTACAATTCAAATTTTTTTCAACCATTATTAAATGAAATAATAAATATTTAATGAATGTTAATTTTAGCGAAGAAATTATCTTTAGACAAATTAATTTTATAATTGTGTCTCACAAATTTTCAAATTTCACTTAAAAAGTTTACGAGGTATAGTGAAATATGCAAGAAGTAAAATTAACATTAACGGGTCAAAACTTTGAACTGCTCTCCTGACCAAACTATTTGGACCATATTTCCTAGTTGGTGACTACCCCCTATATTTTGAGAGTCACAAATCTAAATATGTCAAAAAAGTTATCTTTTTTCAGAGAAATCATGTTTTTATTTCTGATTTTGTAGCTTAAAATATCGTCTGCACTTATTAATTGGCATATTTGAGATCACCCTCTTGAGCCATTTAGATTGATTCCCAGAACGTGAAGATCTGATTATTAGATCAATAGTTATTCAGGATGGTCCATATTTTGTGCACTGTATTTAGAAACCTATTCCTAGAATGACGGATGGGGAAATGAGTGCTCTGTAAAAAATTCCGGTTCAAATTATGGAAAAAATTAATGATCTCTTGGGTGCATCATTCGCAAATCTCTTTCGTAAAGTAATATTTTCTATTTTGACAGTGATAGCGATTTAATTACAGTGATTCAGTGATTTTACAGGAAATATGACTGTATAAAAATCACATCAAAAAAGCAGCATCAGATTTTTTCTTCCTTAACATTCCAATAGTGCGGACTTTATTGTATATTACACTGTCATCCTGAGTGCCAATATTTTATACCGTAATTTTTTAGTCTTAAGCTTTTAAGGTAAGTCTAAGGCCTTTAAGGTATTTTGGTAGGTACTCCAATAGCCCTAGGTAGGTTTATGTAAGTCTAATTGATCGACGCACAAACGCTCTAGAAAAGGACAAACTGACCCCTTTACATTTTCTAGTTATACAGTAATGTCCAGTATTTTTAATGTTCACAAACGGTTGCAATGGGTACTTACTGTATCATCAATATTATTATTAATTTTCTTTAAATTACCTTGCATACTTTGAAATTTAGACGCGCATATTTATCTACTGAGAATAAAACACGATATTTAATAATAAACAAAATATTGTATCTAAAAAACAAATGTAAAAATTAATATATTTTAGAGTTATAATGTTTTTAAATAAAACGGTAAAGAGCTTTAATTTTTTTAAATTTTTACCTTTAAATTTTTCCCCATTTTTCAATATACATTCTACACTTAAAAAGTCAAATCGTAAAATAATTTTATCTCAATTTTACAACCTTTTCTAAGAGTTTTGTCTTTTATTTAACCATTCAGTATTTTTGAAAAGTTACACAGTAAAAAAGGTTTTGTTAAACTTGAGCAAAAATGTGACAAAGCAACTCCAAGTCAAATAAAGATGAGTTTGAATGCTATGCTCATGTTATCATTATTGAACATCGTGATTAGAAAATTGTTACATCATATACTCGTTTTTGAGTAAATTGCATAATTTCAAAAATGATATCTAGGGAGAAATATGTGAGAGGGATGTTTGTTAGCTTTGAGCGGGATTCGAAGCAAAGATAATCTGCATCGATCCACCCCGGAGTGAGGTATACGGAATAAATCAACTTGCCGCCGTGATAAGCCCCTCAGGAGAGCACCACACCACAGGTCCAAAAAGTAACACTTGGTCGAGGAACCACCAAAGCCCCACCCGTGGCATTTATTAAAATCGTTAAAAATTAAAATCATTACAGTTAATTGTTGCTCCACAAAATATTATTTATTTTTTACAAGTAATACGTCAATGACGTGAGGACAACCTTCTTGAGCTATGTACAAAGCATGGATTTCAACAAATGTTAGGAATGTTCTAAATAGTAGGATCAACAAAACAAGAAGTAGAACAAATACAGATCAAAATAATTAGTATATATATATATATTTTTTTGGGTTCGAATCATGGACCACTGAGTTCACAGTACGCCGTTTTGACCGCCATAGCCACCCCAGTCCAGGGAGAGTTAAGAAATATTATACAACGGCCGCCGCAATGACACATCATGACATAGTAATTTCCAATTTCAAGGCAAGTTGTTCCCAAATGGTGCTCCGCGGAATCCTTGCGAGGTTACACGGGTACCGAGAGTTAGGATAGCATTATCAGTTACTAAACTCTGTAATGAAATTTTTGTCCAATTAATTCTCCATTTGTCATTTAATATTGATGTGATTATTATTCTCAACGTTCATTTTCGTCCTTTTTGATTTTTATTTGATCTAGAACAACATTCAGCTTATGTATACAATAAAATCAAATTATGAGCTGGACTAGATGCCACTTTAGGTCTGCAAATTCAACCGTCTGACACAAAATCCAATGAGACTAGTATTGTTAAAATTATACCATGAAAAAATTTAATTCTTTATCCAGCCATTAAATGTCTTAAAAATAATAATTAAAATTTTAATTTATTAAATATTAAAAAAAATAGTTTTCTTCAGTTGATTAGTACTTTTCAACATTTACTAATAAATTTTTTTCTAAATATCGAGATTCCGCTGAAAGAAGATCGATCATTTTGGGGTCCGTATCTGAAAAAAAATTGGAATCCACTGGCTTAGACAATAGATCGGTAATTTCGATCTCACTTTTTACTTATTTTGCTTCATTTAAAAAAAAAATTCAAGCAAATGGAATATATGTTGTTTCATTGCGGTGGGCCACTATTTAAAGCTTCCCAACTTTCCCTAGACCGGGATAGGCAACTATGGTAGTTTGAGCGTTCTACTATGAACCATGAGGTCCTTGTTTCTAATCCCGCCGGCAGCTAACGAACATCTTTCTTACACATTTCTATCTCCACATCACTTTTGAGTCTGTATTTCGCTAAAAAGTGACTATAAGCTCATAACAATAATTTTCATAACTATATTTCATACTGTACTCAAAAGTAAGTACATGGAGTTTTCGAATTCGATTATATTTGTTTCAAAGCTATTTTGACATATTTTTGCCCTTTCTGGCAGTAAAGAAACAAAACTGCCTGATAATATTAGCAATAATTGCATTTCTTAAATAAACTGGTGCTGCATGCGTAGTTTAATCTCCTGAAATGACACTACTTCCGAAAACAATAATATATATATATATATATATATATATATATATATATATATATATATATATATATATATATATATATATATATATATATATATATATATATATATATATATATATATATATATATATATATATATATATATATATATATATATATATATATCTTACTATATATAAAAATCTAATGATGGTGTCGCAGTTTTCCATTGTTGTCCATGCAGTTTTATTGGCCATAAAATCACGTGGTAGGATCCAGTTTTTCCTTCATTCATTTCCATATTATTTTAGTTATCATCAGTACAAAATTAATAAAAGTCACACAAGTATTGTCTTTCTGTAAATATTTTTGTATCCCTAATTTAAGGCTATTTTCCTGTACTGCTACTGTTACGTTTTTAATTCAAGAGTTTAAAACTAAGAGAATTGCTTTGTTTTATTATTATTATGTAATTCCCCGCTACATTTTAAGATAAAGTTATTTAGAAATGTAGGCTAATCTTACTAAACTAAACTCAGTGGCACGACAGCCCAAAGAGGGCCAGGGCCTACTGTGCCCATCTCAGTTTACTTGCCCTTGGGCTCTGGGGTGCAGGAGCAGATGTTTCGGTTAGATGGTCAGCCTAACGCAAAACCCCCAGTGTTTAGTTCCCAAGCTTGCTTGGTACTCGTTTATCGACCCACTGAAGGGATGAAAGGCTGAGACAACCTTGCCCGGCCCGAGGATCGAACCCAGGACCTGTGGCACGGGAGCGCGAAGTTCTACTACTCAGCCATTATTAACCTCAGGCTTATTAACCTTTTTACAATTATTACTTTGTAAAAATAACATTTATATACTGTTATAAATTACAGTTAAAGGGATCTATTAAATGCTTAAGAACTTAGCTATCAGTTTCGTGGACAATGGGATGCAAGCAAAATTAATATTTAATATATCCGCCCGTTTCGTAAAAGAAAATATTAAATCACGGTTGTGAACTCATCAAATTTGTTTAAATAATATAATGTAATAATCTAATATATATAATTCTCTTACGTGGCTCCCAAATTTTGGCTGTATTTCTTTTCCGTCGGTGGCAACGTTTGCTTTGTTTTGTTTACGTTATTATTTCTCTTACACTTCGACGAAAAAAACCTCATTGCAACTCGCCGAATGGCAACGCTAAAAAATCGACCAATGATTGCCGCTAAAAATGTCACATGACAAATCTAGTTGAGGTGGCTCAACATATAGCGCTTTTAAAAACGGAAACTGAAGTAACCAGAGAGCATCAGCTGCTGCAATCTCATACTATTAAGCTAGGAAGAAATGAGTAGTCTTTGTCGATAGATCTTTATTTTATTATTTTATCGAAAGCGCTTTTTTTCACGAATTTATATATTACGAATTTATTTGACGATTTTTGATTTATATCACAAATTATACTATAGCACATTTCTAATAGGTTTAACGAATTGCATGTCATTTATTTGAATTCAAATTTATTTTAATGACTTAGTATTTACTAAAAAGATGTAATTTTTTTTAAAAAAAAAGTTTTTATATGGATTTGAATGATTCTTTTGAATTCTTAGAATTTTGTGCATTTGCAATGTATCTAAGTTAGTAGCGAGCGAAGCGAGCTTGGTTTGCGAAGCAAACCATATAAGATTGCGTAGCATTTTTTGGGGGTTGGCGAGCGTTAGCGAGCAGGGGGGCAGCCTACTAGTATATATATATATATATATATTGAAATGTTTTCTTATATTTTTCGTTTCTTTTCCAGGATATAAATTATTATGGCATGTGATGTATAATTGTATAATCTAAATTCTCGAATATAAAAGCTGTTTCAAAGCTTCTTATAGTATCTATTCACCCAGCATGTTTATTTCTTGTTTGTGTTCATCAAATTTTAAAAAGATCCATAACAATGACAAAAATATTTCTATGTGCAAAAATGTATTTTTTCCCAATTTCGAGCATGCATTTTTCATTCCATATCACGGCAAACAACAATAGTTCTCTAAAATAATTCTCTGTTATGATGAAATAAATAAAGTACGATTTTTGCATTATTATGTTGAGCTGCTTTAGAGAAAGTAATTTGCATTTTTAAAACTCGGGAAGGATGATTCTCGAAAACATTTCTTTTCCCGAATGCAAAAGTAATTGCATGATCCTAAAATAACCACGCTTTGGGTTATGGTTACTTCAAGATTATTTTTTTTTTAATTTTGCATCATATTTTATTTAAAAGATTTTAGCTTTTCATAACTTAAATTTTTTATATAATGTTGAAAGTAAGTCCTCGTTATTTAATTCTTTTAAAGTGAATTTATGTCTTAAATTGAGATATTAAGTTTGGAGACTGAGTTTTTTAACAATTCATCGAAAACAAGTGAACTTCAAGATGGAAAACAATACGAAAACAGTAAATTATAAGCTTTGTTTGAAATAGTTAGGAATTATGCTAAGGCTGAAGATACTCTTAATTACATTCACTTTATTATTCAGCAATTCTTCATATGATTTAAAGAAACACGTGCAATTTTTATTAAACTATATCATTCGTATACTACCAGTAATTTTTATTACCTTCATATTTTTCAAAATGTTTTTAAAATTGATAGTTTTTATAAGAGTCTTAAATTTTGAAATCGTCAGAATTCCGAAAATTTTGATTTAAGCATAGTTATTTTCGTTTTGTTGATTTTTAAGCTACACGAAGCTGATTTTTGAATATTTTTTATGTTTCATTTTTTTTTAAATTATAAATTATGTTACTTAATCAAAAGATTTAATTGAGAATTATTATCTATAATTCGTAATTAATATATCTTCAGTATGAATAAAATATGTTTGAATTACCTGATAAATTTTACCGTAAATTGGAGTTACACTGTAAGAAAGGGTTTCTCAAAATTGAGCCAAAATGTTTCAAAATGGCATCGAAATAAATAAAATTCAAGTTTGAAAACCCTGTGTATTCAAAATCGAAACAACATATACTCATTTTTGAGCAAAAAGCACAGTTTCAAAAGGGATGAGAAGAGAAATATGTATGAGACATGTTCTTATAAGAATGCTTTAAATACCGTAGATATACAGTCTAGTTCAGGGAGAGTTAGGAAGCTTAATATTGTGGCCGCCGCAGTGACATCTTATGGTATGCTAATTTTCAATCTCAGTGGTCCATTGCAATTTGAAAATTATGATCTGGATAATTTTACTTTTTTTATTTTTTTTTTTATTTTGCTTCATTTTAAAAACTTTTAAACGAAAGATATGTATGTAATGATACATGTATGCAATAACTCGTCCTGAACTGAGGTGTACAACTATGATGATTAAAGCTTCCTACTATGAACACGAAGGTCCTTGGTTCGAATCCTACTGGCAGCCAACGAACATCTCTCTCACATATTTCTGCCTCTACATCCCTTTTGAGACTTTGCAGTGGGCTCAATGATGAGTATATGCTGTTCAAATTTTAAATACATGGAATTTTTAAATTTGACTATTGTTAGTTTCTAATCTATTTTGGAACTTTTTTTTTCAATTCTTAAAAACCTTTTTTACAATACACTTAAACCTAAATTTTTTTTAAAGATTTTGGATATTTAATACCTTTTAAAATTAGCATTGAAATATACTGGTCGTGTTCGCCAATAAAACGATTAGAAAGCCAAAGAAGTTAATAATTGTGGTTAAAGAACCTGCTTTAGATAATTTCTGAAAAGTACAAGAGTAATCTGCAAGCAAACTTTCACCGTGTTACAAAGATCTCTTTAACCCCTTAGCGATCGGTAAATTTTCAAGAAAACAGTCATAAAAGTGCCTATTTTTTGGCTTTTGTATTTGTATTACGTATTCGATTAGTGATGAAATCTAGTTTAAAATAAACTATTGATAAACTACCTTAAAAATTATCCTGGTACTGCTTTCTGGTGAGTAAAATGAGAAATAAAATATTTTCCGGGCAAAATAAATGAATTAGTTTTATTCTTATTGCCGATTTACTACTGAACACTCCAGCCCGTCAATATCACGGGAGAGAGAAATAGAGAGCAAAAACTCACCCCGTCATTTTCACGGGAGTGAGAAGGAAGGGGTTAATATATGACTCTATTATTAGAGAAATAAAGTCCGATCAACAAGCACTATAAGCTGGTAAACTAACAGAGGGAGTAGGTGGAATAGAATCTAAAAGCATGGTCAGTGTAGAAAGTATCTCTCAGAAGCAAAATAATTATCATGTATACACAATTATATCATTATAGGCTATTACTACATAACTACTAGTCATGTAGTCATTAGGCTATTACTATTATGCAAAATAATTATTATTATAAGCTATTACTGTAAAATTTAATAAAATGCTTATTTTATTTTAAATTTTTTCTTCACATTCTATCTGAATGCATTTCTGGCTCCCTAATAAAATATCAAAAAAATATAAATTGCAATGATGATAATTTTTTGAATTATTTTTGTAGATTCATATAGAAGTAGGAGAACGATACAAAGCATTCTGGTGTGTTCGTAATTGGCATCAACCATGGCTTTGGCGAAGCTATGAAGTCTATATGATGCTTCTAATTCTCATCGCTCCTTCTTTAATAATGGGTTTCGCGTATTCTAAAATATGTCACCAATTATGGATAGTGATGAAAGACAGAGCAAGCATGGTCTCAGGTGAAATGTAAGTTACGCATGCGTAATCTCAAAACTAATTTAATTATCATAAAAATAATATTTATTTAAATTGCCATTCTAATTTTGATATAAGACTGTATATTAAAAAGCATTAGGGGAACCGGAAATTAATGTCGTTTCGGCACATTAAATATTCGTTAGTCCTAAAAACCAAATAATTTTTTTTCGATCCATTTCGATTATTTTCGATCAGGCATTGAAAGGTTGCTTCTAACGAGGGTGAATAGATTATAGATTAAAAATAAAATCTTGATTACAAATATCAAATGCACCGAAACGACATTACTTTCCAGTCTACCTAATATTAGTTACTGAACATTTAAATTTTCAAATTCTTTTTCAATTGATAAATGAAAGCTCGAAGAAAAGCGTAATTTAATAAAGCTTTTTACTATCTAAGAAAAATTGATGAAGAGAGAGCTAAACGCATAACAATAAATTTTATTTCTATATATGTGCTGTATAAATGTTTATAAAAGAAACTTTGCAATAATGTCCCTTTTAGGTTCAAATAATTGTGCAAGTATATTTCATTAATTTTCTAATTACACCAAGACTAACAAGTATCAAAAATGTATCAGAAATATATATAAACTACTTTTGCTTGCTTAATTAATAGCTTAAATTAATAGCTTAAATTACTTCTTAACAGCCTATAAAGTTGTTTAAAATGCCTTGTTCATTAAAAGTATTTTTGTCACAGTGGAATAATTGCAAGGATCTTTTCTGTTCATCTCTCATATAAAAATATTTGTGCGAACACAGGTTCATTATCAGGGTGGGCACATTTTTTATTTTTAGAAAACTGTTAGTCTATTTTAAGTTTTATACTTACATTTATATATAAATATACATACATATGAAAAATAAATCTGCATATATACCTAAAATTTAAAATAAATGGTCAGTTTTTTAAAAACAAAAAGTGAGCCTCCTTACTTTACTACTATGAAAAGTCATTAAACATTAAAAGGCAAGTTTTTGAAAATGAAAATTTCTGCATTTGCTTTAAGCAATTAACCACTTATTTTTCCAATGATTAAAAACTTATTTATTATAGGTTATTACTAGTTCCTTTCAATAAAACATATCTTCCTTTGATAAATTTCTTACTACAGAGCCAGTATATAACTCCACATTATAGTATGGTATGCTAGCAAAGTAATTTCATGAAAACAGAATAAATGTTATTATATCTTAAAAAAATATAAGTTATTGAAAGACTAAATTTTTGTTACTTTTTCCAATTTGAATTTTCGAATTCATAATTCGCGATTTCATAATCTGTTTTATTATAGGCCTGGTACTGAAATAGCCCTAAAGGAAACTCATCCAAGGAATCAATTTTTGACTTACAACAATTCAAACGTTAAAATGAAAAAGCCAAAACTTCAAAAGTTAGAAGCGGACAACACAACTGTCAAACAGGTAAGCTAAGGGTAATGTATAAAAAAAATTTAAAAAAAAAAGGAATATCAAAAATCAATTAAAAATATATCAAGTTTTAATAATACGCAGTATATTTTTAATTGATACGAAATTATTTCCTAATTCATTGATTTAATTTAATTCAAGCGAAAGAAAAATGATTATAAAATATATGAATTAAATTATATAAATTTGAAACAATGTTTCCCCTCGATATTAAATTCTCCTAAATTAAAAACTTGGGATTTTATATAATTCTTTTGTTAAAGCTACCAACTTAATGCGTTGTTTCATTTAAATAACTTATTTTCTTTCGTATTACCAGTAATAACTTTAATAATATTTGAGGTTAAAGCAAGTATTTATAGTATTAAATTTCTGCAATTAGTTTAGCTCTATGTGTATCATCCGAAATATAAATATAAATAAAGGAAAATAAATCAAGGTTATTTCGATTATTTCCAGCAGCTTCTCGCTTAATTTTATAATGTTGTTAGTTAAAAAAAAGCAAAACATATTATTTGTTACAAAAGGTAAAATTTTTAGTGAATAGAATATTTGCTTTTGGCTCAAACAACTCAAGTCAATATTAATTGGTTGAATTACTTATTGTTTCAAAATTGTATAGATCACAATATCAACACAAAATTTTTGATTCACATTTTTGAGAGGCTGTGATTGATCAAACAATTAAAGGGCTTTATGATATTCCTTTCCATGTATCGCAAATACGGATTAATTTTATTAACAAAGTTATCTAAGTAAGTATAGCCTAATTAACCTTGTTTTTCGTTTTATGAATCTGACTTATGATTCCAATGTTATAAACATAAACTTATAATACAAGTAAAACTTTCTCCATCTTTTGTGAGCAGTCCATTGGTTCCTCAATTGCCTTAATGTTTTTCAATTTTATAATAATTTTCAACTGCTTTTTAATTATTTTGTTATTAATAAAGAAGGTTCTTGGGCCTTCCAGTCTGACGGCGCTCAGTGGATTGCGATGTGGCAGTTGTCTCTCTGCTGTCGGTTTGGTGCTACCGCCCTGTGGGTCTGAATCTGGGGCTGGACTGCTCATGGGTCTCCTCTCAGCCTGTCGAGGTGATTGGGGTTATTTATATCTGGTGTGACTCTGGGCTCTGTATCTAATGTAAGTACGCATTGCTTAGCACTCGCTCTGGGCGAGGCTGATTCGCGTGATGAGGCATCTATATGGGCTCACCGGGCATGGGTTGCTGTAATTATCTTCTTATAAGCATGAAACTCATTACCTAATATTCACTAACAAGGAATGATAACGACGAGTTTAAATAAAATAGTTGAGAACTAGGAGAGACAAATTGAATGGGATACAATGTATCATATTTCATAGCATAAGTCACTGACTGGAATAAATATTTTTTAAAAATTTGTATCATTTTCAGGTTATAAAAATGTTAGTGGCTGTTGTGATTCTTTTCATCATCTGTTGGGGACCGATTCTCATCACCAATGTCCTCACTTCCTTCGATATCCTCGATAGACTCAATTACGGTTATTTAAAACCCATGAGAACAGCCTTCCATCTCTTATCTTACTTCAACAGTTGCATAAATCCCTGCGTCTATGGGTTCCTGAGTGCTAACTTCAGAAACAGCTTCAAGGCAGCCTTTCTCACCTGCATGTGCGGTAAGACCCAGAAGAAGAGGGTACAAAGAGCTCTGAGTCGAACAGGTACAACTTCCGTCAGCTATGCTAGATCTACTTTCATCACCTGATGGCTGAAGGGGGCGATCACAATTAAACCTGTGAATAGAATGGCTATGGCTATGTAGTTCGACTCTCCCTGAAGTAATTTTGTAAGAGTTTGAGACCGCCCCTTGAGAATGTTTCCTATTTATATTGTAATTCACTTTTTCCTCGTGTGGTTGCTATTTATATTCCATATCTGAAATACGTTCCCTCTTCCTAATGAGCTTATATGTTATTTATTGAATCATCCACTTAAAAACCCTTCCATATTTATGACATTTTTAACTACATGTTTCTGTGTTTGTTAGATAGAATTGATGTCGATCTTCGCAACTTTGGATATTTTTAAAATACAAAGTATACAATGTTTCCGTCACTTTAAGAAATTAACAAAGTAGTGGAGAGCATACACAATACACTAATGGTTCACCTAATGTCCCATTTGGAAGTAACCAGAATGTGCCAGAAATAGAACTATACTACATAAGACATGAGAAAAGTGAACATAATGTAGTCACTGTTCAGGATATGTCAGTGTTTAACAGCATGTCAATGTGAACAGCGGAACTTAAACAGTATCCGAAAAGAATGGACCAGATGTAGTTACCAAATTAGGTGATGAAGTAATAAGTACATAAATAATGAAATGTAGCTTCAAAACCTAGTATGTCATTATTCGAAAAAGAAAAAAAAAAGTATGTATCGAGACATGGATGTCATTACTCAAAAACAGGTCAACAAAATGCGGATACTAAGCCTGGTATGTCAATATAAAACAATAGTGATGGAGCAGTGTTCAAAACCAAACCAAACCTAGGTATTAAGCGAAACATCTCAGTATTTATCTGTGTATATTTTCAAAGATATCTTGAGTGAGAAAATGTCTTATCATAAAATAACAATACTTTTTTTAAAAATTGAACTGGGGGAGATTATGTTACTGTCCATTGAGCATCAAAAAATTCTTATCAGTTCATCTATACAGTAAAAATTTCGAACCCAATCATAGTACCGGTACTCAAGGTGCTGGTACGTTGTACATAAACTCCATTTTTAGCGGAATGCCACTAAATAAAAAACTTGATGAAACAAAACAAAAAAACAATAGCCACAGAAAAAAAGCCTGATATACAGTAATGATTACAGTTATATTGCTGAATCACTTTAATTATAGGAAAATTACTGTAAAAATTATGGTATAATATTTTATAGATGATGCACCCATAGTGCCGGAATTTTTGACAGTGTATCTAAAATTGAGATTAGAGGAGTTACACTGCTCTAAAGAATATGATCGTATCTAAATTCCCAATGAAGAGGTACATAAACATTTTTAAGTATTCTATTTTTTGTATTTATGTACATGGTAATATCATTACGGTATCAAATGTTTTTTTTCCACATGGTAACTTTAAAAAAAAAATTTAAGAATCGCTTTAAAAATTTAACGGTTGTAATTAGATGCATTTTTGTTTTAAAATTAAAACTTCTTTGAAGAAATTAAAAAAAAAAAACTTTACTGCAACTTGATTTGTCATTCAAATAGTCGAATTAAATTTATTTTTAGAATCAAAATTTATATTTAAAGCGTACTGATGTTGGCTAGAATAATTAAGAAAACAATGAATTAGTTATAGGTCACTAAAATAGCTCAAAATCTGATGACCAATCTGTCAAAATCTAGATGGCAGATGCAATTTCCTTTAAAAAAAATAATGAAAAAGTTTCGTTGTCATTCTATTGTGCAGATAATTATTTTCCATCCTATAATGTAGATAAATTTGACGAACATTCCTAAAACTGTCAAAATTTGTCTTCAAAGAATATGCTATGTATATATATAAGGGAACAATATGAGCATCTTATTGATATTCTTATTAAAAGTGAATTTATTTATGCAAATTCCTAACATCCTCTGACTAATATGCATATATTAAATGTGAACACGATTAAAGTTGAGTATTTAAAGAGAGTGATAATGAATGATGAATTGTATTTTAATGTGACAAAGAAGGGTTGGCTTTAAAGAACATGTTCTGTTTCTGAACATGTTCAGCTAGTCAATTTAAAAAGTATCCTTCTTAAGGTTTGAAGTATGCAACCATGAAAAGTTTTTTGATTCATATTACATCTTATATATCTTAAGATAGAGTTAGTAATTTATTTTTTTTATTTTCCAATGTATTTTGAAAATTATCAAATTACTTTAAATACCACGACGCTAATAAAATAAAATGCAATTAAACTCAAGATTAACATGTCTACATTAAAATATATTATAATTAATATATTTTCTAGCCTATATTATATCTGTAACAAGATAGAATTTCAATATAGTACATCTTTTAGGAAAATATAAAACTTTTAAAAAGTGCTGAATGATATCTGATTAATTCTTATTGTATATTTGAATATATTTATAACGAACACTACTGCATATTTCAATATTATACTTATCCTTTGAAAGTTTTGCATTATATATAGTTTAAAATTAAATAACTTTTGAACAATAGCATAAAATAATTATATAATTTTAATGATGTAAGTAAACAAGCAGGTAAATAAATCTTGTCGTTTTTGCCTTTGCTAGATAAATACAATCAAATTTAATTATTTTTAACCAAATCTATAAAAATACGCTGAGATTTGATAATATAATGAAGTCATAAAGAACAAGGTTAAGATAATGGGAAAGAGAAAACGTTTTACTAGTTTAACAATGGAATCGTAATTCCAAATTAAACTTTTTCAGTAGGAAAAGCAAAGTTTCAAGAAACTGCCTATATAAACACATTTTTCGTTTATGCTGGAAGCCTCCTGTAATTTTTATGTAAACTCTAAGAGATTTGGAAGATCAAAGTATTGCATAATTTGTGGTCAAAATGAAAGTCAAGTAAAATCAATATCGTTTTTTTCATACCATTTATAAACTTTCATTGATGTAAATGGTAGAAATATGTGTAAAAACTGATTCCATATAAACCGAATTGTAATTCTTTGTGACCAATAAATATTGTTTTGACCTCTTTGCTGCCTTTTTTATGAAACGTAAGTAAAATATAGGAATTGTTACTAAATTTAAACCAGGTTGTCACTTTGTATGTTATAACGTATTAGTTGAACTGCATCAAACCATTGAACTAAATGCTGTAATTATTGTTATAATGCAGTAAAAATAATTCAAATAATCTAAAAAAAAGTTGCGCCAAGTGGCAAACTTTTAGGTACTTTCCTCTCAGTAATTTGTCAAAAATTGCTTAACATTTTAGGTAGTATTTAGGTTGATAGAGAGAAACTAAAGCATAGGCCATTCTCAATGATGTATAGCTTCCTATATATTTCTTTTTATTTTACATTAAATTGAATAAAAATAAACCCAATTTGAAAGAATAGTTAGATGTTATAAGGATTTCATAGATAAAAATAATTATTTTTAAATTTCACCTATTAACGGGTCCAACACATCTAGTAAGCTGAAATGGAATGATACCAGACAAAGTTATTACAACTAGTAGGATTACATAGTTAAACAAAACTGCATCTTGATATTAATCTTTTGTCAGCTCGAGGTTACTGCGTTTAGTTTTCGGAACATTTTTTGTTCCGAGTACCGAAGTCTATTCGAATGTTTTCGCGTCATTGTTTCCCATATTTCACAGTTTTTCAGAAAAATATTCACGAATGTTTTACAATGCATGTGTTTTTGAGCAATCTTGAAAAAAAGGTATCTACAATATATAGTGGATAACTTCTAACACTCTCAGTCCAATATATATGCATTCATTTTGTTCAATTTAATGTTTAAAAAAGCATTGAAAAAAAAACAAGACATAATTTGCTCATATAGCAATATTTAAGCTTATCCCCCATGAAACTCTTTTTTCCTTCCTCCTCCAAAACTAAACTTACGAATTTATACATTTTCCCCAAAACTACTAAATGGCGGGTGTTACTTAACAGTTTGCTACGTATTGCAATGCAATATGTAGCGAGATATTGCAATGCTGTTTCATTGCAATATCGTCAGAACTGAAATTATAAGATATATAGGACATTGTTGATAGTTTTTAATCTAACTATTTGAGTATTAATAATTACGGTATCGATAAAATTTAAATTTAAGAAACAAATCTGGTGTTTCTTTATTATCTGTATAATAAATATGGAACAAAAAACCTTTTGATTTAGACCTTAAGAAAACCTTAACTGGATTCTAAGATTAAGAAAACCATAACAAGATTACCACTGGACAGGGAATTTTCCAGCTTGAAACCTGCAGGAAAATCTGAAAACAAAATGCATAAGTTATATTGAATAGTACACAACGCACAAATCAAATAATGGTTATTTTCACATTGTATTATTTTTTAATAAAACTATATGTGATGTGAAACTCAGTATAAAATGTCCCTGTTTGATTCATTCCACAACCTCTGAAAAATAAGTTCAACATTGAACCATAATATCGAAATATCGAACAAATAGATAATGCAAATTTGTTATAACCTTAATCAGGTGTAAAATTGGTGTCTTCTTTTCCTAGTTAAAAATTGAGAACAAGTATCGCTATATTCAAGTGAAAATGGTTTCGATTCTATAAGAATATGGTTAAAAAAATATGGTTTCATGCTGTTATGGTTGCAGCAAATTAAAACAATACGCAGCAAATTTGCGCAAAATTTGAAAACAGTTTTGTGACACTGTTTCTAACAGTACAGTTCAAGGAAGTGTAGTTAAAATTTAAACAACGAAACATAATTTAAGTTATTAAATTTAGAAAAAGATGGCTAGGTCACATCTATAGAAAGGATAATAGTGACCCAGTTTAGAAGCTGAATTTTGGAAAGTTTACAGGCAACCGATAAAGGGGAAGACCAACCACCAGATGAATTGATTTTGTGGAATCAGATCTTCAAACTATGGGCATCAATAGATGGAGAAACCTAGTGTCTGATAGAGCCAAGTGGAAATGACTCGTTCAGGCGGCTCTGATGGCCTGTACTAGACTGTCATGCTGATGAAGGAAAAAGTTTAAGGAACTTATGGAAAAAAATATGTCGTTGATTAATTACTCCTCATAAAACAATTTTTATACAGCATATGATTATTTTCCTTAATTATTGCTACCTTTTATCTTTTAAAACTATAAAATATGAGAAATATGTGCAATATTTAGTGTAATTCAAATTTAAGTTTAATTTTTAAAAGGTTATGAAAAAGGAGAACTGGTCGTTATGTCGAGATATTTCCATTGAGTGTACACGAAGTAATTTAATTCCATTCGCATAGAAAAATAGTTCAAACATTTACGGATAGATGGAGCTGTACTCCTCTTAAGATGTTAAATAATTACTGCTTTTAAAGAAATTAATTGCAAAAAGTTTAATAAAGAATAGGCGTGCGTCTTGAAAATTACCTGGATGGGGAAAAGATGGGATGGATAAAAGATGGGGAACCTAGTCACCCAATATTCATTTTTACAATACAGCTTCATATGTAGAGCCAGATCCTTCAATTATATTCATGATATCTCACATGCATAAAAACAGAAAATGTACCTTGCCCGCCTTTTAATCAGAAATGTAATTTTCGGTATTTAAAAGAAATATAATTTAAAAGATATGCTAAAAATTAGCATATCTTTCAAAACCATCGTTTTCAAGCATTGTTTGAAGAGTAGAGTAACATCTATCGATCATATTTTAAACTGCTTTTTCTTCTGTAAAACAAGTTTCCATATCTTTTCATGTTCTGAAGATATCGTAAGCATCGTTTAAGGAGTAGAGAATCTTATATCGATCCACTTTTAAACTATTTTTCTCTTTCTGTAAAATAAATTCCCATATCGTCATGTATACTGAGATAAAATATTAGATCATTCTGACTGTTAGTTTTTCTTTCATTGTTTTGAAAGTTAAACTTTAATTTTAATTCCCGTGTGTTTTTCTTCTTTCGTAGTTCTTTATACTTATCTTTGAAATCTATCTTTACAGTTTTTCCCTTTTATTTTCACTCTCAGCATCCTTTTATTTCCATCAATTTTTTATTCGCAAATTTTTTTTTAAATCTAAACCTTTTTTTATGTATAAAACTACTAAAATCTTGATTAAAAACCCTGTTTTTTTCATATACTGAATAGTTTGAACTTTTTTCATGTTTAGTTTTGTAGTACTACTTACTTCCTGGAAAATAAAAATATTTAAATGCCTTCTCGAGATATAGTTGAAGTTATTTCTCAGATGTTATAAACATTTTTAATTCTGTATAGTTTAGCATATATCGAATTATTTTTTATTTTATCACATTCTCATTTATTTAAAAAAAATCGATTAATCTTAAAAAATATGCATTTATTAAAATAGCACTATCACAAACAAAACTTAGCAAGGAATTTGTGTAACATTTTATGAACCAAACAAATATAGACTAAAGATATTATGTAAATTTTGAAACTTACACAATAATTAAATTACGAAATATTAACTGGAGCCTGACGAATAAACAAAATTTACTTTTCTATATTAAAATTAAGTTAATTTGTAATCAGATAAACTTTATTCCTTTTCTAATTAACTAAATATCTGAAGTTCTCGCTAGTAATTAATATGAGAGTAATGATAAAATATTTAGTATTTTATTTTATCAATACTCTCATATAAATTGCACCCTCAAAAAAGCATAATATTCGTAATTGAATATTATTCGAAAAATTGAATAATATTCAAGGTATAGGTGATTTTAATTAGCACTTAAAAGCATTTTAGCTAATATTTTGAATATACCTAGCTATACTTATTGGGCTTTTATTATGTATTGAATAAATTGCATTCAAAATATTAAAAAAATTAACCTTCACAATTTCAACTTACTGTAATAACTAGAAAACATTATTTTCCTGTAGGGAGATAGATTTTTTCTAAGAAAATGCTATATGTAGAATTTGAAAAACAAAAATATGCGTGCAAATTTAGGCTTTTAATTAAAAAAATTTCATAAAACTAGGTCTTCATGAAACATCATAAACTTTACCAAGTCCAGATGGGAATAAAAAAGAACATTGTTTATAGATGTATAACCATTTTTCCAACTGATTTTGCACAAATTATGAATTTTTCATACGGTCATATATATATATATATATATATATATATATATATATATATATATATATATATATATATATATATATATATATATATATATATATATATATATATATATATATATATATATATATATATATATATATATATATATATATATTGTTGACTAAATAGAATTATTAGTTAGATATTTTGGTACTATGAAAAACTTAGAAAATAAAATAATTTCAAGTTGAATGTTAATGAAGAACTTCCAATTTGTAGTATTTGCCACAAAATTGAATTTTAATGCATTTGTACTTTGCCATACGCCCATTGAATGTGGACTTATACCTTGCTTGCAAATATACATAATTGTACTGTAAATACAGTATAATTGTAAATGACTTCGTCAACATATTTCCAAATAAGCATAACATTCGAAAGCACTGAATAAAGCTTAGTATAAAAGTATTATAAGGCACTAAGCAATGGTGTAAAAAACTGTTTTTATTAATATGATTATCGAGCCTCAAGATTAAGGCTGAAGTGGCAGAGTTTTAAAATTTCTTAACACCAACGCTTTGTAATCGAAAAGTGATACTTTTAAGAACTCAAAATGGAGTTGGAAAAGCTAGACAGTGATGAAGAAAGTAACATGCCCCAATAAACCACTGTTCCGATCTAAAAAGTGTTAAGTAAAGCCTAATCTCTGGCTCGATAAAAATTTATAAAATAAACTCCATCTTTGCGGGATGCTACTTTTATATACTGAAATATCATTTCTGCTCTTCTTTCAGATTTCCCTTGTGAGGATCAAGTTTCAACAAAATATAATATATATAAATAAATAAATAGGTGTTGCCATGTCATTTAGAAATTCGAATCTTCTGTCACTGTAAGCGTAACCGTAAAAGCTGAACAGTCGTTTTTAACAATATTACTGAGCACATTATTCTTTTTCATGCTCCCATGCCCGTTATGCTCTCCACGGAGTCATATGTTGGCAATCACTTTGTATATCAATTATCTGCTGCAATAAAGGCACTTTAATATCATTATTATAGTTAAAATCCACTAAAGCAGAACTTTTCAATTAAGGCATGGGAACATTTGTATCACGAAAAAAAACATAACCACACGCATAGCAACAAATGAAAATGTAAGAAAAAAAAACATGAAGATATATATTAAAAGCTCACACAGAGGAAACAACTCTGCTAAAATTATGTACTTCACTGTAGTAACATTTCTAGTAGAGAAAACATAATCGTGATTAATAGAAGCAAACTACACAGTGTTTAAAACATTTGTTATTTTTTTTGTTCATATTGTAATGGTTCACCTGAAATTCTTGTTCACAAAATCATAGTTCTTCTTACCGCAGATTTAGTAAGAAATACAATATTGTAAAGTAAATATAAACGAATACATGGTTTTTATGCCATACTCTAAGGTATCATGATAAAAATACTAAATTTTACCACATAAACTGAATATTTTCACGTATTAAACAAACCATATTTTATTGTTAACACATTGTTGACCGGAACTAGTTTTTTTATGCTCAAACATTGTTACCGATGGCGAGTTAACTTGCAATTGCATTATTTATTTCAATTGAGAAAAACCAAAGTTATATAGAATATCTCATAGGACTTTAACTAATTCGGAAATTGTATTTTAACTAAGATTTATTGTAAATGGTCATAGCAAAGTTCTATTAAGACTACAATTCTTCATTATATTTGCACGTTGTAAATTTTGATTGAATTGAACGTTTTTTTTTGTATTTTTAATTGTCAAAATAAATTATTGTGGTGTTTAAAACTTTACACTTCATTTTTATTGGTGTTGTTTTAATTAAACGATTCTTGTAAATTGAGAACGTTTCACTGAAAAGGTAGTGTTTCATTGAAAGGTTCAAAACACTGCGATGGCTACATTTGTTTTTAAAAGTTGCACATAATTGCATAGATAAAACGTTCTATTCAGATGAATATTGTATGGTAAGTACATTCGTTTTTGCTTAATGTTTTATCAGTTAACGACAAAAGCAATTTCTAAATTAGTCAACTGTATTGATGTTGTCACATTAGAAAGCCGTATTCGAAATCTCGAGCCTATCTTGTGACCTTGACATCGAAAAAAAATGTCTTCAACCGTGCTAATTCGAAGCACATTATAATAAAAGCTGCCAAAACAAAATGCACCTCAAGCAATGTCTTATAATATAAACCTTAGAAATAAGCTTTTTAAATACAATAAGAAATTCAATTAACTCGAAAAGACAATACACAACAATTAACACTTACTCCGAAGAAATTAAACTGATTAAAATTAACTCATAGAGCCTATCTTCTGGTAAATTAATATAAAGATTACTTTCAATCACCAACTATTCGATGAATCAATATGACTAGCATTTTCTGATTACATACTATTGTTTAATAAAAAAAAGCAATCTATATTCTTTCAATAACAGCGGTGCTATAATTATAAGAATAATTAACTGTTTACATAGCAATGTTTCAAAAATGGAAAATGGAATTTGAGCTAGAATTTAATCATATTATTTTTTATGCATTAAAAATTTACATTATAAATTACTTTTTTACATTTAGTTTGGTGTCGCTTCCATATTTGCTTTTTTTATGAATTTGATATAATTTGTAAAGTTTTATTCTAACTATATAATTTACGAAAAATCTAATTTTTAGAAAACGACGCTACACTTACAAGCTTTTAAAGGTATAATATAACTCTCTCATACTCATCCAATTCGAGATTTTATTATAAAATTTTAAAGTCAGAATAATAGTTTAAATCTAATGCTCTATTTTTAGAACGTTGGTATTTCAAGGGTTGTATTTTAGATTTCAAGTAATGCATTGGATTATGCTGCGTGCATTTCATTCAATTGGTATTATGACACTTATACAAAATAAATAATGATGTCTGGATAAAGAAGGCGAGATGTAAGTGTTTAGGTTCAACTTCTTTTCTTATTAATTTGCAGGTGATTTATAATTGAATGACTGAGAAAGAATACTTAGAAAGAAGCAAGGTATATCCTTTCATACTCAGCGTTTTGCACCTTTTTTTTTAAAATTTTTAACAACTGAAGAATATTAATCGAGTGTAAAAATCCTAGAATTAAATTCTAAAGTCAAGCACAAATAAAAGAAAAGAAACGAAAGCCCGATTATAAAATCGGATAAGAAAGTGAAATTTGATAAGCTGACAGAATTGAAAAAGCCTAAACCAATTTCGATAAAAATGCTTCGAGCGCGTGGATTGTGCTCCTCTTGAAGTATTTTAAAAACTATTCTTGGAGAATATCTATAATATCTGGCGTATTTATGAAATATATATTTGCCTGAAAAAAGATTTAACCTGTTAAGAGTTTTCCGAAAATGATATTTTTTCCTTTTTATGTTCTTCGAAGTGAATACCATTTTGTCCCGACCGAATATTTGCACTGGAGCGCAGTTGAAGCAATCGTAACCGTCTTCTGTAAAAAAGCTCCTAACAATTGCCATTGATCCAAAAATGGATTATCTATAAAAACGCACTTAAATTTTCTGCCCATTTTTTTTCCTTACATGCTCTTTAGTAGTTCATTTATCAAAATTCAAGTTATTGGGTTTACCCTTCCTTAATTCGTCATTTCGAAAGCATTGTTGAAGAAAAAGGAAACTAGAGTTAATTATAGGAAAGACCAGACAGATCCCATTTCCAAAAGAAAATTTTCCCGGATGGCTCGTGTAAGGATTGTTAATATTACGAGGAAAAACATTTATAATACTAAAAATCAAAGTAAGGTTAAACTAAAGCATACCCAAAAAATCAGCAAATTTTAAGCCACTATAAAAAATATACTTGGAGCTAACAGGGCTTTATGTGAAAAAAAATCATCGAAAACATTTACGTAATAGTAACAGAAAGAGTGGTACTTTATAGCATTAAAATCTGGCATAATGAAAAATAAAAAACAATAACAAATAAACTACTGTACATACAAGGGTTACCCTTTATAAGCTTTAGCAAATAATGTCACTTCTACTCTTGGATTACAGACTTTGGCGGGGGAACTGCTCCTTGACCTCAGAGTCTTCATTGAATCTGAAATCGCAATAGCATCATTTTTAAATCAAGATATCTTCGCAGAAAATTCTAAATACTTAAAAATAAAATCAAAGGAAAAAGGAAAAAAATTGTGATCTCTTTACTACAATCATAAGTATATTAAAATCGCGATCAAGACAGTAATTTTAAGTCAATAATAAAAAGAACATAAAAATACTATAAATTATTATCATTAAGATTGACGGCTGGGGAAAATAACTAACCCAAACTTTCTCACTTTTCAATCTCATCCTCGCACAGAGTCATTCAGTTTGTTCAATGTCCTTCCCTTCGGGGTGGGATGACAGTAGCGTCTTATGTTTAATTCGTGATGGTTACAACTTAATTTGATAGAAAAGTTTCAAGTTCATATTTTGAAGATTGAAATTCGCTACGCAAACTTCAAAATTTCACACAAATAGCAGTTTATATTTCTACAAAGTAAAGTAAAATTCTAAATCATAAATAATCAGTAAAAAATCAGTAAAATTCTGCAAAAAAATTCCCAAAAATTCCAAAAAAATTCTAAAATCTAAATCAGTAAAATTCTGCTTCAGACATAAAATAAAGCCGTTCCATCAGTTGAAATTGTGATGTAACTGACAATAACTGTTGTATTTAACTGTAGTGTCCAAAGACTTTTTAAAAAATTTGTGCGGTGTCAAAAATCTTTTTTACGCATATTATACTCAAAAGGTAATTAGCCAATTTTATAAAAAAAATTATAAAATTTAAAATTTTGTCAAAAACAACAAAAATAATACCAGCAAAATTGCGTAAAAAGCTTTAGTATTTTAATAAGAAAAATTGAATAAGTTTTCAGTACTGAGTAGCGACGCAATGAATTTATTTGCTGAATCAAAATAATTAGCTGTTTTATTACACATTTCTTTCATCCATTTCGACGCTAAGTAAATACATTTATCCAATTAAAAAAAGAAAACAATTTTTGTTTTAGGCTGATTTGATTTTTTCCCACATCACTCTGTACAACTGTTATTTTCTTTTCTGTAGTATTTTATCTTAAGGCTAAGAAATTTTGTTCTATGTATTTCCAATTAGTGAAACATTTTTTTTAATTATCTCATAAGAAACATTTTTTTCAGACAAAAGACTCTTATATTAAAAATCAGTTGTTTAAATTGTTTTTCTAATTTGATAGTTTTGATGCATAATGCTTATAAAAACAGAGGTATTGAATTCATTTTGATTTAATTGCTTGGTGGAGCTTAAATATTCTTTTAAATATTTTTTGCTAGCTTAAAGTTAAAAAGAAACTATTTTTTTACTCTCAAGAAGATATAACCTTGCAAGGTAAAATATTTATTTTATTATCTTTCGAATTAGGAAATTAAAATAGCCTTTCAATAAAGGCATGTTGATGCCCATTCATTGATTTAGCAACATTTCATTAATGTAATTTGGCAAAAAGTGTTACAAATCAAAGCTATGTTAAACATTTTTAGTCAAATTTTCAATGTATCTATGTTTATCTATTTTCTATAGTCCCAATGCACTGTTAGACATTTCTCGGAAAAAATGGTTAAATAACTATTGAACTTTTATTTGATAATATTCAAACAAAACAGTCAAATAGCCATAAATAAGATGGTAATCAATCAAATTTTCTCACAGTGAAAAATCGTTTATTAACTGCTTTCACCAAATATAATTATACAATCAGAATTTTATCACGCAAACTAAACTCACCTAAAGCCACTTATTTCCTGGCAATTTTTCCTTTCTATAGACGAAAGGGATAATCTGTCTGATTCATGACCAACAGAACTGGGATTCGAGTCCTACCATTTACACTACAATATTTCTTCCATTTCTTTCAACACATGAAGAGTATTCAGTGGTTTGCATTCTCCGATTTTTTTTCCTACACTCTCCAACGCCCATTACCTAACGAAAAGCCTAGCTGCTATGTTCAAAGTCTTTTTTACGGTTTAGAAACCATGCTAGATGTAAATGGTTAAAAAACAGTACAGTTTTGTATTTATGGTCTTATAACAGTGCTAATTGTAAACGGTTTCAAAACTATAAAGGTTAAAAATGTTCTTAATTTTTTTACATTCTTTAAACTATACGGTAAATTGGATGGACAGACTGCTGTTTATTATTTAACCTTAATTTTAGAATGAAAACTCTAACAGTGCCGCAGAAACCTGCAACATCATGGGAAAAATTCAAAGATTTATCTGGAGGATCCGTTTCTTGATATTTGTGTTTACTAATTTTTGTCTATAAGGAAAAAATAAATCTACAGCAACTGTCACCGTGACAGATTAATTCTGCATTGGAGTCCGTGGTATTACATAATATGTTTAAAAAAAACTGCAGTTTTCCAAAACATTTGGCATGAAAAAATCTTTAACAGCTTTTGGTAGGATAAAATAAAAATAAAAATTAAATATCATTGGAAAGAGTAAACTTTGCTACAGAGGAAGAAACAACAAAATAAGATTGCAATGATTTTTTATCATATGTTTAAATGGTCAAGAGGGCAAAACTTCCGCTGGCTCCTAAAGGCAAGAGAAAAAGAGAAAGGCCAAGAATGCGATAGCAAAAAGAAGCAGGTTTATTTTAAGAAAATCTGATTTAAAGGATTAGAGTAGTGTTTCCCTAACTTATAACTTTTGTGTACCTTTTCTAAATTTTTCGTAACGCTGTGTACCACTAATAAAAAAATGAATGTAATTTTTCAAAAACATGTTTCTTTTTCTTTTTGGTGCAAAGTTTTGTAGATACTAACCAGTGATCCATATTCTACGTTAGGGATAAAAATTATATATTATAAAAATAATAAAAATAAGTAGAATTTATTACAAACCTTTACTATAAAAAAATTGCACCAAAGTTAAAAATCACAACTGGCTGTTGACACCTCTAATTATTAACTGTTAACTCTGCAAAAAATAGCCAATAGAAAAATACGCAATCGCAAATTTTCACGGCTGGTTTTGCTTTTAAATAAAATTTTTTGAAATTTTCGTTTGTTGCAAGATATTTCGTATGAGAACGCTTACCCTCGCTAAACTGTTCCCGTAGCTCTGGGGGTACTCGCACCACATTTTGGGAAACACTGGATTAGAGGAAGGTAGAGACCAGAGAGCTTGTAAAAGTAAATCTAAATTCTTTATGCTTCAATTGGTCAAGAACCTTGGAAAGTATGAAAGTTTAAACACTTAAAATATACTCAAAATTAGTAATGTATTTCTCATTCACACATATGTTTCGTTTATAAGTCATATTTCATAGCAGTTCCCGTTCAAAAATGATCACCGCAATGTTAAAATAGTTATATTATATAATGGAAAAAGAAGTTCAGTCGTCAGTTATACGTCGTTTTTTTTTCTATTACTACGTATAATTTAAATTTTTTTTTCGCTAAGTATTACTAAGTGCATGTCTGCCAGATGTTCATCTGCCGACAAGCCTTTTACTATTTTTGAGATTTTATCGAGAAAATTACTTCGTTTTTATTCCTAACCAGAATACCAGAAACTGAAATGTTTAGGAAAAAATCTACTCCTATAACGTTTGCTGCAAAAATGAAGTGAAATGAAACTGCTGTTTGCAGTGACAAATTCGACTTCCAGAAAACTTATCTAGCTTCAACATTTCCAACGGAAATTCATTAATATAATAATTAAAAAAGACTAGTTCTTAAGTTCAATTAAAACAAAAATCCATTGGGGTTTAAAAATTAATTCAAGAAAAACTGTAACCATTCTAAGAAAAATGGTGCCAAATTGTATTAAAATTATTTAAAAAAAAACTTTTTTTAAAGAAAATAATGCTTACTACCGTCTTCTTTTCTTTCCGAAAAATAAACTCTCTTGTCAACATAATGATATGTAAATGAATTCACCTGAAAATTTTCCCCATCTGTAGACTTTCTAAAGAGCAGCAAATTAGCATACGAAGACCTTTAATTCAGGAATTAAGATATTAACTTTGGTCCTTCCAAGTTATACTCAGTTTTTAAATGTAACAATACAAGCCGTAAAAATAATTGCTAGCAGATATATAGTAAATAGTTGTTTTCGATACCTGTTTTCTGAATTAAAATCGCATTAAATTGAATAGCAATGCTAATAATAAGTATATTTTGATAAGTTTCATTGGCAAATGTATATTTGTTAGTGATAATGTTTTGTAGTTCAAATTTAAGCGTAAATCTTTTGTAAAATTTAGGAAGCTTTACTTTTCTTACTTTTTGTGCACTTTTAGAATTTTCATTCCGTTATTATGCTAAAATAGCCGGCAGTGGTCAGTCCATCTCAGTAACCATAAAGTTTATGGTTAGGAACATTTTTTTACCTTTACTATTTTGAAACCGCTTACAACTGGTATGCTTAAAAGCTGTGAATGCAAAACTATACGATTTTGTAACTATTTATAACTAGTATAGTTTATATACCATAAAAGTAAAACTTAAGCGTTTAAGTTTTGGTAATGAGCCATTTATGCATGAATGATAGTTTTGCATTTTTAATAGTCCAGCAGCACGCATTGAAGAGTGCGAGACGCTGAATTGAAGGAATGAGAGAAATATGGAGAGGTCAATGCTGGTATTCGAACCCTTGTTTAGCCGGTCATGCGATTGATCGATTAGCACTTTTAGCTACAGTATGCACCATACTGCTCGGAACAAAATGTCTTCATAAGGTGATTGGCCTAGCTTCCGCGGATAGAATTCTGGTTGTTACACCGCATTAGGTAAGAATACTCACTAAACATTTTTTTCCCTCACACTTAACAGTTTAAAGATCTTTTTAAAAAGTTATTTGACTGCTTTGGTTGAATATAGTAAAAGCACACATAAATGATGGTTTATTGCATCGATATAAATATAATGTTAGGTTTCAAAAATCATTACTGGTTTCAAAAATTGAAACTCTCGGAACTCCTGTGAGCCTTTCGCAGAATCCCAGGGTTCCACGGAGCACAATTTAGGAACGGCTGCTCTAGATGGCAGACACTTCTTCTAATATTCTGATAAAACTATCTTTTGTAACGAAATTCTGATTTACAGGATATAAGATAAAATAAAATTTATTTTTTTATCTCTTACAAAGGTTTGTTACGTAAATTTTAATTAACGTTTTTGCTCAATCAATTGTGATGCCAAATTATAGAACTTTTAGAGATTAAAAAACATAATTTATTGGTTAAAATGCATCTTTTCTTAGTAAAATGCACTTAAATAGTTTAATTGAAAATAATTCTAAAAGAAAAAGAGAAATAAAAGAAAAACATACTTTTGAATATCATCAAACTAATGAGTTTTAAGCTCTGATTCTTATAAAAGTCTTTTTTTTTTCAACATGATTGTAAAATCATTTTAAGCAATCATTGTAGTAGCAAATCAGATAAATTTAAAAAGGAACAGATATTCGCTCATTAATAAAATTAAAATCCTTTACTTTTCTACTTGTAATGACAGTTTTTTTTATTATAAATTATTTGGAAGCTATGAACTAAGCTTAGTATAATGAAGAATATTAAAATAAGCATTTTATTGATAGTAAATAATTTTTCTTTTCATTTATGCAGCAGTTTCATATTGTTAAGTATCACCGAAATTCTCTTTTTAATTATCATTATTACATGATTTTTCACTATTCTTATAAGATAGAAAACTTCAAGATTTTTTTTTATGACTGACGGCGATTATTTTTTCAGTTTAGAATAATCCACTTCATTCTCGCAATTTTGAAAAACAAATTTTATACCCTTGAAAATATTATAATCAATCATTACGCATTAACATGCACCTCTTTATTTACGGATTGTATTTTAAGAAAATAAATAAATCCTCTATAGTTTTTACGTTTTTAAAACTTAAACTTAACAGAAAAATTAATTTAAGTTTAAGAAAAATAGTTCATCTATCTAATTAACTTTCTAAAGAGCAATCAATCTTGTTTGATTACAAATATAAATCGAATGTTTAACCTGTGATTTGAACCCCCAATATCTCAGTTGGAGGAGATGATTTTACCGTTTTACTACGGACGCTAAAAAAAGTTTTTTATTTTAATATCATAAGTAAATGAACTAAAATTTTAAAGGAGCATATTTTACCCCTGTGCCAACAGTAGCGGCACACTTTTGCCCTCTTTAATTTAAGCAAATATTCATTAATTCAATATAAATTTGACAGATGTATAGTGCGCAAAATAAAGAAAGGACCACCCTGGATAACTCTTGATCTAATGCTCGGATATTCACGTTCTGGGACACAATCTTAATTATTCAGGGGTTGGGTAACCTAAGATATGCTAATTAATTAGTGCTGGTGATATTTCAAGATACAAAATCAGACTCATAAACGTACTTTTTCTGAATAAACATACATTTTTTTCGACGAATTTGGATATCTGACCCTCAAAATATTGGGGGAAGTCGAAACATGGGAAATGTTGTTCGATCAGGAGATTGAAAATGTTAATTTTACTTTTTGCGCAATTCACCTTATCTTGAGAGCTTTTTAAACAAATAGAAAAATTTTGTCCACATTTATAAATTATGTTTATCTATAAGTATATTTATGCACAGCAAGTTTAACTATTAGTAACGATTATTGTTATTTTTTATTTAATTATAGTAAAAATAAATTTAAGTCTTAAGGAGTGCTATATTTTTCAACTTTATCAAATAATGAAATTTTACAAGGCAAAATACAAAATTTGGGCGAAATTGGTCGAATTTTGCAATCGTATTTCTCAAGAACTATTCGACCAATTTCGCTCAAATTTTGTATTTTACCATATAAAATTATAGTGTTTAAAAAGATGCAAAAATTGTATACCTTACGATTAAAAGCGTTTTTGACTATTATTAAATAAAATAATAAAAAATAGATTTTTACCAAAAGATATTTTTTTGCGTGTAATAATTATCTTTGGATAAGCAAATTGTATAATTGTGTGCAAAGATTTTTCGATTCGCTTAAAATTTTTCGAGATCTACCGAAATACACAGAAAGTAAGATTAACATTAAGGGGTCCAAACTTTCAACAACTCTCCTGATGTAATTATTAGGATCATATTTTGGGGGTCAGAGATTCAAATCTGTCAAAACCAAAAGGAAATTCAGAGAAAGTAGGTTTCGGTGCCTGATTTTGTAACTTTCAATATCATCTGCTCTAATTCAATCTTAATGGCTAGATGGGTTGACTTCAAATATGGTAATTAATAGGTGCAGACGATATTTTAGGTTACCATTATCGGACACAAAAACGTACTTTCTCTGAATAAACATGCCTTTTTTATTTTGACTGATTCTGGTTTCTGACCTCCCAATATTAGCAGAATCAGCTGCAATCTATGAAATATGGTCCCAGTAGTTTGATCATGAGAACACTTCAACATTTAGACAACTTAATGTTAATGTTACTTCTTGCATACTTCACAATATCTCGAAAATTTTGTAAGCGAATCGAAAAAACTTTTGTGCAGAATTATAAGATTCATTTATCCAAACATAATTTCATGCAAAAAATAACTTATAGTAAATATTTATTATTTCATTAAATGGTCGAAAGAATTTTGAATTGCTAAGTATAAAAATTTTTGCGGCATCTTAAAGTATATAATTTTGCATAAATGTAAAATTTGAGCAAAATCGGTCGAATAGTTCCTGAGCAATCGAATTTTGAAACTTTAAATTTTTTGAAATTCAATTTTTCAGGAACTTTTCAAACGATTTTGCTCAAATTGCGTATTTTGCCAGATAAAGTTACATAATTTGAAAGGACAGCAAAAATTCTTAAAATTTAAAATTTTTTCGACTGTTATTAAATAAAATAATAAAAAATAATAAATACTTACTAAAATTTATTTTTTGCACAGAATTATCTTTGGATAAACAAATTTTATAATTGAGTGCTAAAATCATTCAATTCACGTGACTCTCAAAAATCTCAAATCTTTCAATCTCGAGACTTGTCAAAATACATAAAAGTAAAATTAAAATTAAGCGGTCCAAGCTTTAGATCTCTCTCCTGACCAAACCATTTGGACCATATTTAATAGATTATGACTATTACCTATTTTGGGGAAGGGGACAGAAATTCAAATAATTCTAAAAATTTATTTGTTCATTTAGAGAAAGTACGGTTTTGTGTCCGATTTCGTAACTTAAAATATCGTCTGCACTTATTGTTCCATTATCTTTTTGATCCATTAATATTGATTCTTAGAACATGAAGTTCTGATCATTAGATCAAAAGTTACACGGGGCAACCTGAATTTATTTTTTGGACTTTACACTTAAGTAGAAAACTGCTGACTTTATTACCGCATCTCTGATTTTGTGATAAATTCAAGTATTTAAAGTAATTACTTATACGTCCATGGGATTACAAAAGGTTACATATATTTCAGAAATGTGTGTATCATTTTCAAACTTTATTTCATTTGTGAATTTTATTAATTAATTATTCATAAATTTTATTTGTGAAAAACTATTTGGAATAATGTAAAACTATTTTTCCGTATTTATAACTCTTCGTATAAGTCGAAACCTATTTGATTGTATGCAAGACTATTCAAAAATTAATAAATTTTTTCTAAAATATGCAAAACTATTTTTAAACCTAAAAAAGGGGACGTTTTTCAAAAATATTCGAATGTGTGTTAAGCTTTTTGAAAATGTGTAAACACTTTTGTTAGGAAACTCTAATTTTAAATGTAGAGGATTAATTCCAGCAAATTCTATTCGCTCTAAAAATGAATATTCTACTCATTGTTAACATAAATTGAATACGACTTAGTTTTACAAAGATTAATTAAAAAAAAAGAAACGTCAAAACATATCCTAGAATAAAAATAAGATTCTTATAAGATTATTATAGCCTCTGAGAAATGTCTTGAATTACTATTATTTACATTGAATACAACTACTTTTGACAGTTTTACAATAAACAATGGTCTGAAATATTTGATCTGCTCTTCTGCAGATAAATCCATCTGACAAAAAATTTACCACAACAAATTATAAGGGAATCTATATAATTTATTTCTTTTATGCAATTTGAATCGATATTGTTTAACTGAAGCTGCATTTCAATTATTAGAACATAATTCACTGTTATCTTTTGTTACATAAAATATATTCTTAGGCTTAAACAGAGAAATGTAAACCTTTATTTGCTGCTATATATAAAATAAATAAATTAAATTAAAAGCGATCAAGAGAAGAAAGAGAATTTAATCAGTGTTTACTTTTTGCTCCTCTATTGTAAGAATAATTAATACGGTTTGTTTAGTTAGAAAAAAGGACAAGAATCAGATTTATTTATCTTTGGAAGCAAGTATGTAAACGAGATTTTAATTTTGATAAAGCTAATTTGTTCAACACTCCTGTTTCTGCGTTATGTATTTTGATATAAAAATAATATGGACTTTTTTAGATACTGAATTTTTTATCTGTCAACTATTTCCGTATTTTGAAAGAAAAAAATAGCCTTGAATGACTTTCAATTTTTTAAATTATATTCAGCCTCTTAAAAATAATTACACGCATTAAAAACTGCGATTTTTTTATTTATAGCTATTAAACTGTTATAACTACCAAACGTCTGAAAAATGAATGTCTAATTTTAAAACAGAATGAAATAAATAAATAAAAAATATTGGAAAGATAGATGTTTGATTTGCCTTCACTCAGAACAACAGCAAATTTTATTTTACAACTATTTTCTTATTTTGAAAGAGAAAAAAAAGCGTGCACTAATTTTTTTTCAATCACACTCAGCCTCTTGAAAATAACCTATACAAGCGTAAAATACAGCAAAACCTTATTTAGAGTAATTAAACTGCTGCTATAATTACCAAATGTTATTAAACTTTTTATAAAAGTTTTAAAAAAACGTTTGGAAATAGAATGGGTCTAATTACTTAAACAAATTAATGCTGAATATTACACAGGTGACACATGAATAAGAAAAGTCTTTATTCACCCATGAGAGCTAAGGTTTCTCTATTCCAGATTGTTATATAGCCAAACTAAAACTTCCATTAGTTTATTACTTCTGAACACATGGGCATCATAGTGAAACGTCCTACATTATGTCTAGAGATTTCTCAAACGAGAAGAATCACTTGTAGCAATAGCTCTAATTCCAGAATGTTTTGAATGGTTTAGTATGTTGCCAAATTAAAAATAATGCCTCGTTTATTTATTAATACACTTACTTATACATTTATGAAGCTCATACATTTATTAGCATAAACGAAAATAGTTATTTCTTTCACAAAAAGAAACCTTGAGAACTTATGGATTATATATTTAAAACAGTAAAGTTGTCAATTTTTTATTCGCAATAGTTTCAACACTTTTTTAGTAACAATTAACCACGTGTTCTTAAGTAATTAATTTTAATTCGCTCTTAAAAAAGCGCATTGAGAATATTTTGACATGCAGATATAAATTTGCATACATAAAGCAAAACATTTGACACTTTCTACTGAAATCATTTAAAATATTTTTTTTCTTTTCCTCTTTAATTATATAATCAAAATAGTTTTATCATAAAAAATAGATATATAGATAGCTACGTTTTTACATCTATCGATTTAAAAACATTAATTGAATTTTATTTTTTATTTTGAATCGTAAGGGTTTGATGGAAAATCTAAAAAGTTAGGAAAGTTTTGATGCTGTAACTGAGAAAAAAGATCTTTATACTAAGCTAAACAGGCATTACTTCACCAAATTAATGAAGCTACATGGAGAAAGAAATTCTAGTAAAAATGTCGTACTGCATACTAATGACATTTCTGGTAAAAATAAAACTATAATTCTGGTTAATAAAACTAAAGTAAGAGATTAAACGTGTACAATTATACTGTATTAAAACTAGTCATTCGATATTTTTTTCGTTCATATGGTAACGGTTTACCGGAAATTCTGGTTTTCAAACTATAGTTCTTATTACCACACATTTTGTAAAAATTACAAAACTGAAAAGTGAATTTAAGTGAATAGGGTAAACCAACCAGTGAAGGAACACTACCCAGTGAAGGAACATTTCATATATATTCATTAAAAATAAGAATTTGAAAGTTTTTCTTTAGATTGATTGGTAACAGTAGCTTACTGCCAAACAATAGGAAGTCATCTAGCAATATTTTGGATTACCTGGTCAAATAGATTTCTCTGAAAAAATTTTTGAATTTGTTATTATCTCTGCAACACCTTGTTTCGTTGAAAAAATTATAAGGTGAGTGTTTGTACTTATATGTTTGAAGTGGAATTAATTGCATGTAGTAGTCTTATTTTTCTCACTGTGAAAAAGAGAATTCAAAATATAGTTATTGAAGTTACGTTTTATTTTTTTTAAAGCACCATAGCATAATCAAGTACTGAGATAAGGGGGTGTTTATTCACTGGATCACCAAACGATGAAAAACCAGTGAAGGAACAAGTGTTCCTTTACTGGGTTTTTCTCCCAGTTAATGAAAATAAAAGAAATTTTTTAATTTTCTTGTACTTTTAGTCATATTATACATCAAAATTCTGTTTAAAAGACAAAAAACAACTTCCAACCAGTGAAGGAACAGGCATGTTCCTTCACTGGATCACCAAACGATGAAAAACCAGTGAAGGAACAAATGTTTCTTTACTGGGTTCATTTCTCAGTTAATGAAAATAAAAGAAATTTCGTAATTTTCTTGTACTTTTAGTCATATTATACATCAAAATTCTGTTTAAAAGACAAAAACCAGCTTCTAACCAGTGAAGAAACAGGCATATTCCTACAGTGGGAATACTTCCAGTGAATGAACAGTAATGTGTGATATATGATTTTACATGACTCTAGGATAAGTAATTCTGCTATATAAAGGACAACCGAAATTTTGTTAAAAATTGTATGAATAATTCCTGAAATAATTTCAGTTCAAAATGTTAATTTAATAGCTTAATTTATGAAAAAATTATAATTTATATTTATTAACGGGGTGTGTAGTTACATCAAATGTTAGGCAACTTAATAAACTATGTTTACAAATCGAAAACTAATTAAATACAATCATAAAAATAGAACATTTTTTCGCTGGCTTTTGCACCAGAACTCCTAATAAGCTATCATTATAGGATAGCAACGTGATTATATAATTTATAGAAACTACTTTACAATGTTAGAATTTAGAAGTAAGTTCCTCAACAAAAAACAAAGTTAAACAGAAACGATACTCAATTTCTTCAGAAGCTTGAGAGGGAAATCCCTCAAGATATGTTGTAAATTTTTAACACAGCATTGACGGAAGAGTATAATATCGAAAATGTCCAAGAGCCTGTACTTTTTCCAATATGGAAGAAGCACGTATTAAAAGAATACCACTTGCTAAAGTCAAACTTAGGAACTGAAGCTAGTATTGATAATGAATGCATATTAGATATCGAATTTGAAATGAGTCCTCATGCTGATTCTCTTAGTTGAAAAAAGAAATGATTCTGTAAGTAAAATCAGTACTTCTAAAGATCCTCTAGATATAAGTCAACAAGAGATGGATTTGCCTCAAACTTCAAGACACCTTTCCCCCGTCTATTTTCGAGAAAGGCATTCTAGAAATGTTGCTGAAAAATCAGAAGAAGTTTGGAAGAGCCATTTACATTGGCCAAATATTGATGATAAAAAGAAAGGTCAAATAAGAAGAAAAGCGAATAAATTACCTTTTGCACTAACTTCAGAGAAATGGCAAAAATTTCAAGAGGCTGAAAGATCTAAAAAACATTAAAACAAGAGAACATGGAAAAGAAAAAGAAAGAAAAAATACTTAAAAAAGAAAAAAAGCTTCAAGAAATAAGAGGAAAAAGAGTAAACAAAAAGGTGATAAAATAATAATGATAATAAACAGCATCGGATGACACAATGATTTAGATTTGACTGTCAAATTATAAGAAAGAACGATTTTTTTTTATTTATTTTGTATTTAACATCACTTTAATTTCTAGTTCATGATTACAGAAAAAAGTTAGCATTTTACAAGTACTTGTATCTCATAATTTCACAAATAGTCTTGTTTTTAGTCGGACCTCTATTTAACAAAATCACTTAATACCAATAATAAGCTCGTTATATGGAAAATTCGTTAAATAGAAAATCACCTCTTAAAATACTTAAACAACACAAAACAGGTTTTAAATTCTTAAACATTAGACATAATTAAAATAGCAATTGATACACTTTTATCTTGTAAACTAGTATCTACTATTTATCATATAAATCTCAACCATAAAAGAAATCTGCATGGAAAGCAAGAATAGAGCAAAACATTATCCAGTGTTACACTATCATGCTATATACATTTTCAACTAAAAAAAGTCTAAATTTATGTATAAAAATATAGTTGCATTTATTATAAAAGTAATTTTAAACATGCATTACCACTTGCGTTAAGTTAAATTGCTACGGATGAAATCCGTTAATTTGAAGTGAGTTTTTCGTTTGAAGTGCAAACAAAAAGGGAAAGGAATTTACTGCTTTCTCTAAGATAATTTTTAGACAAAACAGTAATACATTTCATAAAGCAGTGGCTTCGAAAATTAATTTAATGTCATTTCCCCCATAAATTGCTTTAACAAGTTTAAAATGTTAAGAAATATTTTGGAAAATAGGGAAATTGGATCTCAATGAAAAGTTCGTTAAATAGAAAATTCACTTCGCTATATGGAAGTTATTTTACAAAAAAATTTCCAAAATGCTCTTGGTTTCTCGAAAAAATTCGTAAAATAGGGAAATTCGTAGAATGGAAGTTTGTTAAATAGATGTCCGACTGTATTTGTATGGCTAAAAAATTCATAAAGAGCATTAAAAAATAACCAAAATTAAGTGTTCCTTCACTGGGCAATTTTGTGTTCCTTCACTGGTAAGAGCTGTTCCTTCACTGGGTCTTCTTACTACTTGTTATTTGAACCTCCAAAACTTTAAAACAATATTATGTAAGTTCTCTGCAATTTTTTTGCATAATTTGCAATTAGTAACAAATATGTTGACACTGTCATTTAACTGAAATTACGAATTTTGAAATTAATATGATTTTTTAAAAGGCAAGCGAAGCTTAAGTGTTCCTTCACTGGTTAGTTTACCCTATATGATTTTTATGCTATCGTCTAAAGTATCATGATAAATTCACCGTCTTTTCCAAATTTTATCACATATTAAAAAACCATATTTCATAATTAATTTTATCAAAATCATTACCAAACGCTTCGGTATTAATTACCTTAAGTTCTTGATGTTCACGTAGAGTCAGAAACACTGTAAATTTTGTTATATTATCGCAGTTTTAATCAAACTTTTTTTTCTCACTGTAAAGCTGCTTTTCCTAACTACATACAGAGATGTGAATGAACAGAAGATGCATACAGAAGATGTGCTGTCCATTTCCATGGAGATGGTCCAGGGTGTGTTGGATGATGAAATATAGGATCACATCGCACTGAGAAAATATGATTAGCATCAGATGACGTGTTTAATGGGTAAACGTGAGGCTGCCCTAAACTTTATATAACAAAGAAAAATTATGCTTTGATTTTTGAAATACTAAATTTCTGGCGTTTTGTAATACATTTTTCACAATTCTCGTTATTTAAAATAACTGCCATTTGTCATGTAAGCTTTCTAATCTTCATTTAAGAATAACACAGCAAAATACACAGAAAACATAATGTAAAAAAATTTTTACAAATCTCACTCTGAGAAAAATTCATGGTAAAAACTATCAGAAAATGATAAAATTTACTTTGTTTCTGCCTTTATGGAAACACTAAACATGGAATGTTTAAGCGAAGCTCTTTGGTAATGATTTTTGACAAAATTAACAATAAGATATGGCTTTATAACGAAGTTGTTTGGTAACTAATATCATAAAATTTAGTAATTTTATCATGATACTTTAGAGGATGGCATGAAAACCATTTATTCGATTAAATATACTTTTCATTTTTTTTTACTAAATTTATGCTAATAAGAACTATAATATTGAGAACCCGAGTTTCCGGTAAACCCTTAATATACAAACGGAAAAATTACCAAGCGAATGGTTAAAACATGATCTTTTAGTTTTATTGCCAAAATTACAAATGTTATCAGAAATATCATTTACCATACAACTACGGTAATTTTGCAAGAATTTTTTTTTCTTGCACAAATGTTATGAATTTAAACACAGTAATTATGAATAAAAAAGAATTATTATCGAGAAGTGATATGTTTCACATTCAATAAATAGAAAATGATAATAATATGTTCTGAAAAATATTTTTCAGGGTGCATATTTTGATTATTTTAACAAATTTCAATTCTGAATAGAAAATTTGTACTTTATTTAATGTATTAAATAATTTTAGAGTCCTTTATTTATGTATTACTTACTCATTTGTTTAAAGTAGCAATTAAGTATTTACTAATAATGCATACCAAAAGTTGTCTTGTCTTCTTCAAGAATATATTTTTCATTTACTTTTACTGTGTTTGAATTTTAAAAGGGAAAATCATACATCCTCTTTTTTTAATTTTACTTGAAATCTTTAGCAAAAACTAGTTAATTGCTGAATGTTGGTAAAGTTTAGTCTTTCTTACCTACTCAGAATCAATAACTATAGCTATGAATTTACATATCAAGATATTACTCATCCTCTTACAAGAAATGTAGCATTTTTTGTGAAAAATTTAAATATAAAAATTTATACGCAGTATGAATAAATCTCTTAAAAGATGATGAGTGCGGAAAAGAACACAATGAAACCTTATAAGTTTTCTTCAATACTTAACTTCATCTATGAAAATGTATTAAGCTATAAGAAGTTTTTTTAAATGCCATCAATTTTAAAGATCAAGGCTGGAAATTATAGCTTGGGTACGTTTTTACGTCGTCACTTCTAAAAGTATCATTAATCACACAAACTCTAGATCATTTTACTAAGAATAGAGTTATTATTATTTTTTTAAACTTTTTTCTCACAACAAATATAAATGCTTTCGAACATTCTAACTTCTTTTAGAATAATCAATTGTTTGACGTTAGAAAAATATAATTGCATGCCACCCATGTCCTTCAAAAGTATCTAAGGAAGGTACACAATATTCCATTACGAACAATTTCTGATATTAAAATAAAAAAAGTTTTATTTGAATTTTGTAGTTTGTGAGATAGAAAATTATTTTAAGAAAAGCTGAGGAGTGTATTTTAATAACATTCTATTAAAACGGCAATAAAAAAATTTTCATACATTTTAAACTTTCATTTTTTTTTCTCTTTCATAAATGATTCACGATTTACTTAAAAATAGATCAAGTAATTTTGTTTGCATAAAATCATTAAAAAAATATTTAGTGTTTCAGCTCTATTTCATAATATACGTTTACAAAAAAATAATTCTTTGCTTTTTGTGTTTACAGTTTAATAAGTTTAATGAAAAAGAAAGAACACTATAAGTTTTCAAGATAACATTTTTATTCGTTAGCAAGTACTAAATATAATCATGATAAATGTCAAAATCAATTATAAATAAAAAATCATAAATCTAATTCAAAAATAGTGAACTGATAAATCACGAATAAAGGAAAATAGTGAAACACTTAGAATGTTCCTTTACATTACTTAGTGAAAAGTAGACGTCTTCTAGTTTGTTATTCAGTAGCACTAAAATTTATAGTTTCAGTAAGATATGATTCACCTCCGAATGAATAAGTTACAATTATACAATATAAATCAAGAATTATAAATTTCGGATGCATATATGCAACATTTTTTAAAATAAATTAGTTTGCTAATCAAATATACACGCAGTACAGAGAGAATATCAATATGGAATCTAACTAGGCATAATATAACCGAAGTGAATAGAAATTAAATATTATGAAATTTTTTTATGCAATTGACAGACTTCGTATAAAATCTTCTTATGAAAATATAAAAATTTTAATATACAACATACATGCCTTATATGACAGTTCAAATGATCAGTTAATCAAATCAATACGACAAGAAGAAAGAATTTAATTAGTGAATAATCGATCGCAATCAATATTTTAGTACAGTGGGTAAAAAGGATTGAAGCTTAATTGATAGGTAAGCTTACTTAGGTTCCGGGGATCACCATCATGGATCGAAAATTAAAAAAAAAAAAAAGCATTGTTTCTAATGACACTTGGTCAAGCTAAGCTCGCCTGTCATTGTCGTTTTTGCGAATTAAGTCATGAAGGTGCTACTTTCGTTTGCCAAGAGAGTTCGGCAGGAATGAAAGTGCGACTTTGCTCTGAAACATACGGACAGATGGCAACACCACTCATTCGTGAGGACACTTCTTTCACTTTAAAATATATATGAAGAGGAAGGAAATTTTCTCCAGATCCCTGTACTCACGCTACTATTCAACGAATGACCCCAGGACAGGATTGCTCAGATTATACGAGCTCGTATATTGCATGTGCTGGGTGGGTCTTAACGGAAGCCAGGATCGAACCTAGATACCTTTAGACCGAAGTCCGATTATCTAAACAGTTGTCTACCACTCCCCATAAAAAAGTTCATATCTTCGGGAAGGAAGTTGATAGGTAAGTAAGCTCTCTCATTGTCTAAAACTAACCGTAGGTTATAAAACCACATTTTAATGTTAATTTTATCAAAATCATTAACAAAGAACTTCGGTAAAAATTACCGATCATTTTTAGTATTCCCATAGAGTCAGAAACACGATTAATTTTATGATGCTCTAGTAGTTCTGGCCATATTTTTTTTTCTCAAATTAAAATTTTAAATATTATTCTATTTACCGATAGTAAAATTTTTACTTACATAAGCACATTTTCAGACGTCAGAGATTTTTCTAACTTGTTGCAGACAACGGAAAAAAAGGTTCCGTAGCCTGTTTCTTTTTTGTTTCAAAGAATTTTCTTACATTTTTTTCTCGTATACTTACAAATGAATTCTCCATTCTATATATATATATATATATATATATATATATATATATATATATATATATATATATATATATATATATATATATATATATATATATATATATATATATATATATATATATATATATATATATATATATATATATATATATATATATATATATATATATATATATATATATTTATATATATATAGAATGTATATAATAATATATACATTCTATATATATTTATATATATATAGAATGTATATATTAATATATATATATATATATATATATATATATATATATATATATATATATATATATATATATATATATATATATATATATATATATATATATATATATATATATAAGAAGAAGGTCTGACTTATGAAGCTACATTCTGGAATGTGTTAAAATTTATGTTTCAGTAAGCAAAAAATATTCATGATCGATTCTAATTTCGGAAATGTTTCCAACGAAAAATTCCATTTTAAATTACAAATGTGATGGGGTGGCTTTTCGCTTCAGGGGATCGCGTCAATTTGTTTGTTTTCCTTTTTTAAAGATTTAGTGGGACTCATTATTACTTCTATTCTAAAAATAGATTGAAGAGGGTGGAACTATTTTTATTTTTGCGCATCGTATGGAGTCACATTTGAATATTCTTTTCATTTCCATCCTGTTGTCGTGACTGTTTTTTCCTTTTATATTTTGCTCCGACGAGGCTATTTTATTTTTAAAAAAAAATCTCATTCTTTTCTCACAGATGGATAATCATAGCTAGGAATATTCCAGAAAAGTTGAAGTTCAATTTCGATTTTTGGCGATATTTATGATAGCCTAGAGATTTAGGAAACAAGATTCAAATAGTACAAAATAATATTCTAGGTTCAGTAAATGTATAGGAAACAGTGAAATATTTAAAATCCATAACGAAATTATTTTATAAAAACAAAAATTATTTTTTTAAGAAATACCGCTTCATAAAACAGACTATAACAAACCACCAAGATATAACTAATAAGCTGGTTATAACAAGTTATGCTTTAATATAACTGTTGTCTAAACAAGTTATATTATAACTTAAGATATAAGTTAGTTTTTTCTTAATGCTTTAGCGAAAAAATAGGATAGGTTTTTTTTATAAAATCCTTGCTTCTGTTTTAATCGAGATAAAAAAATTCCTCAAACTTTTTCCATGTGCTGAGGAAAAAGTGTGATTAGTAATATGCATAGCGAACCATATTTAGTCATTTGGTAATTTTACCATCTATATGGTAATGCATTCCAGAAAATTCTGGTTTAAAAAGTTATACTTCTTATTACCACATATTTGATAAAATTACAAATTTAAAAAGTAAGTATTACAGAATTAAAAAGTTTTTTGCCATGTTCTAAGATATCATGATAAAACTACCAAATTTTATTACATTATATAAAACCATATTTTGTACTTAATTTTGCCAAAATCTTCACCAAAGTGCTACGGTTTTGACCATACTTTGTACACAATCAAACAAAACATATCTTATAAATTTTTCAAAACTTTTAATTACAGAATTCACCAATGATTCAATTTGGGAGTTACTTCAATTTTTCAATTTCTGCTTTTTTGACATTATATGTGTACTAATATTTTTATTTTTACCCCCCCCCCCTCCATATCTATGCTTAAGAGACGGTAAAAGTAAACAGACAATGATTCCGCAAATATTTAATCTGGATTTTGAGTATGGGACACTCTTTATATATATTTTTACCCAGCCTCACAAAGCACTAAAATCGCCCCAAATGAAATTGGAAAGGTTTTAATTTAATTTACAATAAACTTTACACCTACCATATAATTTAATGCAAACAATTATTTACTAATTTTCCCTCATATTATCAAAAAATATAAATATTATTTCAATTTTCATGTTTTATAATCATTTAAATAAAATACAAGTAAATAATCTAAGAACGACTCTAAAACCATTAGTTTTACTGTAAAAATAAACTGAGTTCTCCAAACTACATTAATGCAATTGATGTAGAAAATTTCTCAATTTTGAAGTATTCTTTAAAAAAAATACAAACTACAATGCCGATAAGAGCAAGGAAACTATTTTTAAATGTTATTAAAAACAAGAACCTAAAAATAAACCACAACTCAATGCAGACATAAAAAAATGGAATTGCGAGTTTGTTAAGTGCGTAAAGATTTCTTGTTTTTGTGAATTATACAGAAATGTAATTTATTTTACGGGAACTAGAGCAACAAATAAATTTGTTTTCCTTGCATAAATAACCTATTTTGTATTTTTTAATCTTATTTGAAAAACATAACTGTTTTTATTTATATTTATATAAATATATTTCACTGAGAATGCCATATTTATGGTTTATCAATGATTAGTTTTTGTACAGTACACAAAATGAAAAATATAGCACATTAATAGCTTTTGAAGTTCTCAGACGCCATCTTAAAGGTTCATTTTATTTGATTACTCATATAAATTACGAAATAAGACGCAGAAAGACATTTTCTTTGAGTAAATCTCTTTTTCTTTGTGGATTTGAATTCTTAAATTTTAAAATAAAGGGAAAGAATAACCACATTCTCTAAAATATAATCCCAATATTTTAGTCTGGGCAAAGTTAATTTTACTTTTTGCATATTTCTCCACTATCCTGGAATTTGAAGGGAAGTTGAAGTTACTTTGTTGAAAGAAGTCGATTGTATTTACTATTAGTTGAAATAGGCATTATTAATGAAATATTTATCCCGAAGAGGATGATTAATACTAGCCGAAGAATGCTGATGAATCATGGTAGGAAATTATTATTATCCATTTGTCTAATTCTATCGTACAGCAGAGTCTAAAGATAAACAAATATAACAAACAATCGAATTATGACAAATAACAAAAATTATTTTATTTTAGAATTATATGGAGCTCCAGAGCAAAAAAGCTATAAGAAATTCATAAATTTTTGTTATAATTTTGTTATAATAAATTCATAAATAAATTTATAAATTCAGAAAATGGCCCGGAGGGTGTGGCTTGGATTTTCGTTCAAGGGCGTCCTGGCTGCTCTTAGTTTTAATTTCTTCTACATAATTTGAGCTCTCTCCAAACTAATTTCAAACAAACTTTTAATTTTTTTAATATGAACATATTGAATTGCGTCGCAGTGGCTCAGGAAATAGATCGTTCGCCTTCCAATGAGGGTAACCAGGTTCGATCCCAGTGATCGCTGGTTGATACGAATTTCACCCCCGGCTATCACCGACAGCTGTGCTGACGAAAATTATCCTCAGTGGTTGATGAATCAGGAGTTAGAGTCCCCTTGCCGTCAGGCTAGCTGTTGGAAGTTTTGGTGGTTTTCTTTTCAGTGTAACACAAATGCGAGTAAGTTCCAACTAAAAAGTCCACTACGAAAGCAAATTTTACACAATATTTGATCCAGGAGTTTTTTTGCCTTCTGGTCCAGGTTCAGAATTGCAAGGTTACGAAGTTGAACATTTGTCGCAAACTCAAATATGGTTTGGCTGTTCAACGACAGTGATAAAAAATTTAAAAAAAAGGTTGTATCTACCACTCATTTGATCAAAGAATCAATTGAAGAATTCAAAAGAAAATACACTTCATCAGTAAATACAAGATCAATAAATAAAGTAATTCTAACATGTAGAGTTGAAATCGTTACAGAAAGAATTTATCAGCCATGATTGTTCGGCTTTCAACCTCATCTTTCTTTAATCAGATTTCTTCTACCAAATCAAATTTCAACACGGAATTCGCAAACAAATTGATTGAACAATACGATGCTGAATAGCTTTCTAACACGCTAGAGAATGAAATAATAATTGTTTAAAGTCCCATTTGTTAAATAGAATATTCCGAGATTTATGATTGATTAATATAAAACATTTTATTTCCAAAAGAAACTGATGCGTAATCTGTAATTAAATGAGAAATATCTCCATTTCTATGCAAAGTCAGATTAACTTGCTATATATCTTCTTATTACTTACTACCTGATTTCTAAATAAGGAGTAACACTTGAAATACCAACAACTTCATTTCAAATGCATGAGAAGAAACAGCCTAGTTTTCTACCAAATTAATCAGAGGGGAGAATCACTAGAAACTGACGCATGAGTTTCTAAATTAAGTAACTTTTTAATTCACTGCAGCGTTAACAAATCCGTTTGAGATATACCATGAATGAAAACTTGTTTATGACAGGGTGTAAAATTAATTTAATAATGTAACAAAAATGCAAAATAGTTGAATTTGAATTTTGCTTCAACTGGTATGTTTTGTCCAAATTTGCTGAAATTCCATTTAAATACCAGTTAAAAAGTTATTTGTTAACAATGGTGTGGAACATTTCTTTGAATGAATTAAACAAAATTATAATTTTTGGATTATTTATCGAAAAGTTATAAATTTCTGGAACACACCAAAGCAATTTGCCTAAATTAGGTATTTTTGGTAATTATTTCATCAAAAAAGGAATTTGAAATCATATAAAAAATACATTAAATAAAAAAATTTTTGAATATAATATATATATATATAATATAATGTAATATATAATATACTCGCGATGTCTTAAAATTGAAAGGACGCTAAAATATGTTCGAGATAGCAAGTTTTTGAAATAACAAGTTTAGAACTAAGTATGCTTTCTAAACAGTAGGAAAATATAATTCTAAAATATTGCTCAAAGAAGTAGAATCATGAAACATAAGAATAACTGTACTGTTTTCTCCAGTACATCTCTTTTTGAAGGGTCAGTAAGACACTTAATTCCCCAGTATCGATTTTTAAACTATTTATTACTTAACACTATTATTAATATTTGGTGACTATTAAAACTGCACTGCTGAGTAGTTTTAATAATTTAGAGATAATTAAAGACTTTTCTGATTGGTAAAGCGTAAGCTATTGCTTTAAATTTAACCATAGAAGATTCAGTTTTCTCTTCTGACATGCACTCTACAACAAAAAAATAGACGCACCAAGAACGCACTAAGACGCGCAAAATCGACGCTCGATCAGGCTGGAATGATGCCGACTGGGGACGTATAGTCTTTAGTGACGAATTCCGCTCCAACTGTGTCCTGACGATCATCGAAGCCTTGTTTGGAGATGCACAGTGCAGAAGGGGGATCCTGTCTTCACTATTGCACGCCACACCGGCCCTCAACAAGGCATTATGGTCAGGGGTGCCATTTCCTTTGTCAGCCGGACCCCTTTGGTCGTCATTCGAGGTACACTTACTGCACAGTGGTACGCCGACGACATCCTAAGACCTGTTTCGCTACCGTTCCTTTTGCAGCTGGTTTTTGGGCTGGTTTTTCATCAGGACAATGCCAGACCATACGGCACGTGTTGCTATGAACTGTCTGCAAGCTTGTCAAACTCCTCCTTGGCCTGCCAGATCATCAGATCTCTCTCCCATCGAGCATGTCTGGGATAGGATTGGACGGCGATTACATCTGGCACGGAATGTTGATGACCTCGTTTGACAATCGGATCGAATTTGGCAGGAAATACCACAAGAGACCATCCGAGAGCTTTATCGGTCCATGCCACGCCGTGTAGCAGCTTGCATCCAGACTAGAGGCGGGTCAACACCTTATTGAACTTGTTACTGTAACTCTGCAATAAATTACTCAATTGTTCTGCAATTTTAATCATTTACTATTCTGTACATTGTCTTCCTATCCACCAATTTTCGTTTTAATCGGGTAACTCCTTCTTGGTGCTTCGATTTTTTTGTTATGGAATGTATTTAAAAGATACTATCCCTTATAATTGCTAGTTTATAGCTCTATTTGATCCAAAAATTGTTTTTTGCGCATATTTAAATATTTAATTATTTTATATTTGCTATGTCAGATAAATTCACTGAATAACGTTACGTGTAACACAAGAGGTCTATGCAACCAAACTTATACTTTGAAAGTTATCTGATTCTACTCACTTTTTTTATTTATATTAACTCTTTTAAAAAATGTTTCTAAAAAATTCTAAATTCTAAGTTAAGAATAAAACAAAGAAAAATTATAGACATATGAAGAAATAAAAGGGGGGGGGAAATAATAAGTAAAAAAATAACAAACAACAGTTTAAAAAAAAGGATTAAATTTTATTTAAAAAAAACGGAAAAAAATATAATCTTTTCATCAGCCCACACGATTATATCCGCAAAACATCCGAAATTCGTTTTGGAAAACAGCAGAAAATCGTCATTTCCAGATGACGCTTAATTAATATGTACTTCTGACGTTTATATGTACTGCTAGTATAATCGTAATTGGTGCAGTTTGATTATAAATTTTCAATGGGTTTTCCGCAGTTTGAGAAAATATTGTTTCCAATAGCAAATACAGTGTATTAATATTTTTATGAACTAGAAGGCGAAGAACTTTTTTCTACTACTAAGTATAAATATTTTATAGATGGCAAGATAAAGAAATATTCTTTCTCCAAAATCCTTATCAAGATGTAATAAGAATTAAATTTTTTTTTTTTTAAAAATCAGACTTCAGTTACCTGCCACTGACAAATGTATTTCACACAAAACATTAAATGTTGAAGGGTTATATAATAAGTACCAAATATACTAATATATGCATAAATATTATATTGATATATTTGGTGATTAATAAAACCCCTCCAAGCAGTCTTATTGCCGATTGGAAATTAGCATTTTAAGTCCCCTCTAAAGGGATATGAACCGGAGAAAATCACTTGATAGTGGTAAATTTTGACTATCATGAGTTGGCCACGATCTATAGCAACATGCTAAGTTATGCTAAATACATTTTATGTTTAGTCTAATGGGATGAACTACGGAAAACAAATTTTGCTTGCTTCAATAACGCAAAGCAACGAAAAGGGCAACAAATAATATTAAATAAAAAAAAATAGTTTAGCTGCATTAATTGAAAAAATTTGAAGGAACTAGGTAAGATTCAGTTTCAGAAACAGAAAAAAATGCATCAGAATTATTTTATTACCAATTTTTTTAGGAGTAAGGACTAATAATTATTTGCTTTATTTTATTTATCTCCGCAAAATTTGAAATAAGAATGATGCAAGCATGCTAAAAACTATTGTGGATTAGTTTTATACAGATTAAAGTGAAAGCAAAATCAGATCTGTTACATTAAATATACCCATATTGATGCAACCAATTCTCCGATTCATTAATTCTCGTAAAAATGTCACTTATTTGGTTAGCTAATTAATTGCGCTGGTACATGACTTTCAGCATAGATCATGATTTCGTGGTTATTCTTAGAAGTACTGATTTATTCATTCTTTGCTATTTTCCATTATCTGTCTGTCTGTCTGTCTGCCTGCCTGCCTGTATATATATATATATATATAGATAGATAGATAGATAGATAGATAGATAGATAGATAGATAGATAGATAGAAAAAGACATCTACCATATAGTCAGAAACAACGCTATTTTTTCAGCATTAATATATTAATTAAGTTAAATTCTTAAATTCTAGTAAATACATATTATTCTTTTAAAGACAAGTAAACGAGAAAATATTTCTTTAATCTCAACATTAATCAAACTTTAACATTACATAACTTTAACAGTTAATTATGTCAGTAGTAACCCTGGATCACTTGAATTGAAATACTGCAACAGATTAAATTTAGATTTGCAAGTTCATTAACAGACGGTTGCAATCAAATTCAGCCTTGGTATTATTAAGCGATTTGTGGGTATATTATTTTATAACTAGCGTTGTATAGTCGACCCAATTCTTAGTTCACGTCTTAGTAATGCTCAACTCCATAGCCTTAAAAATTTGAGTCAAGCCCAGAAGACAAGGGAACTCCTGCTTCAATCATTGAGAGAAATTCGCCTCCATGGAAAACTTCTTGATGTAACTAATCCGCATTTGCGTTACATGGAAAGGAAAACCACGAAAACTTCCCTCATTTAGCCAGACGGCAAGGGGCCTCAAGCACATAATTCGTTCTGCCATTGAGAATATTTTACTTCAGCACTGTAGGTGGTGCAAGCCGGGAGCAGAATTCTTATCAACTAGCCAATAGGGATTCGAATCTAGGTCACCTCATTAAGAGGCAAACGTTCTATCCCCTAAGCATTCTATCCCCTGAGCACTGAATCTCCGGAGCACTGTATCTCCGGAGCACTGTATCTCCGGAGCACTGTATATCCGGAGCACTGTATCCCTTGGGAACTGTATCCACTGAGCATTCCATCCCCTGAGCACTCTATCCCCTATCTCTGAAATTTTAATTCCGCTGCTCGATTTGATGTTATAATTCATAAGTCTGCATCAAATAAGATACATATTTTTCATGTAAGCAATTTTTATAATTCATCGTGATAAAGAAATCTTTAGCCTTCAGTAGAGAAGAACCGCTAGCTTTAAAATAAAACTATCCAAAACCCATTTAACTAAAGTGATTTTTTTCGGTAGCATCAAATGATTAGAAATATAAATTTGTTATTCCTCATTAATCCTTATTGACTTCCCTAATTGAAAAATTTTTCAATGTTATCTTATAATGGCCGTGTTACGCAAATTCAGGTTAGTTCCATCAAAAATTTCTTCATGAGGGCAAATTTATCCCATTACTTTTTCCAGGAGTTCCCTTGTCTTCTATATTGAGTTAAAAATTATAAGACTACGGAGTTGAGCATTAGTAGTCATAAACCCAAACAATGGTTTGGCTGCTCAACGGCAGGTTACAAAATAACAAATAGTGAGTTGGCCTACAATTCAAATAACGTTTTCGTCTATCAGTGTTTAGAATTTAATTCAATACTAGGGGGCTGCGCCCCCTGCTCGCTAACACTCGCCACCCCCCGAAAATTGCTTCGCAATCTTATATGGTTTGTTTCGCAAACCCAGCTCGCTTCGCTCGCTGCTAACTTAGGTACATTGCAAATGCACAAAATTCTAAGAATTCAAATCCATATAACAACTTTTTTTAAAAAAATAAAAATTACATCTTTTTAGTAAATACTAAGTCATTAAAATAAATTGGAATTCGAATAAATGACATGTAATTCGTTAAACCTATTAGAAATGTGATATAGTATAAAATCTTAAGATAAAATTTCTAAAACTGATATCTCTTTAAAAAGCTTAAAATTTTGGCTATAATTAAGTCTATTAAAAATTGAAATAAGTGAATTGCAATGGAAAATCCTGCATAAACAAATAAATTCTAGTAAAACAAATAAATTCGTGATATAAATCAAAAATCGTCAAATAAATTCGTAATATATAAATTCGTGAAAAAAGCGCTTTCGACAAAATACTAAAATAGACATCTATCGACAAAGATTACTCACTTCTGCATAGCTTATGCACTCTCCGGTTATTTCAGTTTCCGTTTTTAAGAGCGCTATATGTTGAGCCATCTCAGCTAGATTTGGCAAGTGGCATTTTTAGCGGCAATCATTGGTCGATTTTCTAGCGTTACCATTCGGGGAGTTGTAATGAGGCTTTTTTTTTGTCGCCGTGTAAGAGAAATATATATATATAGATTACTTCCAGTATTATATTTTTAAAAATATCTAACTATATAATAAAAGTCTAATGACAATTTCGCAGTTTTCCATTGTTGTGGGTGCATTTTTATTGGCAGGAAAATCGCATGGTGGGATCTAGTTTTCCCAAATTAATTTTCATATTGGTTTGGTTGTCATCAGCATAAAATTTATATAAGTCTTAAAGGTATTGTTTTCCGATAAATATGCTTGTTTCCCTAATTTAAAGGTATTTATATGCACTGTTATTATTACGCTTTTGATTTTCTTTGTTTTCTAAATTAGCAGTTTAAAAAAATTGACGTCTTACTATTATTATTATAACGTAATTTTACGTTACATTTTAAGATAAAGTTATTCAAATCAGTGTCTGATCTTTTAAACAGTTTTACAATTATTACTTTTGGTGCAAATTACATTATACTATTATGAATTACAGTTAAAGAGAATCGTTAAATGATTCAGAACTTAACTTTTAGATTCATGCACAAAGTGATGAATCCAAAAATTGGTTTCAAAATTCATCCATAATTATTTTTAAAATTCATAATCAAAAATATTAAATTACAATTGTGAACTCACCAAATTTGTTTGTATAATACAATAAAACAATATGCTTTTAATATTAAATGTCATTTCAAAACAAGATTACTTAGAAAAATAATTTATGCTTACTCATAGATCTAAATAGTATCATAAAGGAAACATTTAAACATGGGAAGTGACGGCACAAGTGATCCTTTTAGTACATATATTTTTAGTTGATTAATTTCAACTGTTTTCTGCCAAAGCCAAGAAACGGCCATTAATTCGAAGCAATAAGGTAAAGCAAATAAGGCAATAAGGTGAAGCAAAGGGGCTGATGAGTGTCAGTGAGCAGGGGGCTTAGCTCCCTAGTATCACATAATTGCTAATATCTCTCTGAAAGAGAACGAAAATATATACATTTTAAATTAAAAGGATATTGCTTGATTTTCACTTTAATTTACTAATTACATTACTTAAAAAAACATATTTCAGAGAAAATTAGTTTAATGAGAATTTGTCAATTTTTCCATGTCTATCAGAAGTAAACTGCTTCACTTTGCAATTATTAGATTTGCCTGAAGAAGAGGCTTTTAGTATTTAAGTAAATAAAAATGGAAACTTTTCCCCGGATTCTTAGCATTATTAAATTATGAGGATAAATTGGTTTAAGAAACGAAGCGCAAACATTTTATTAGAATATAATTTATTAATGTTCTTCCTTTTGAAAACAAAGTGTGGTGTGTAATAGGAAGATAATTCGAAGATTACTTTTGTATGAAAGTTAAGAGATGTAATATGTCAATCTATTTGAAGTTATTAAAGCAATTAATATAGTTATTTTAGCAATTAATTTGCTAAATGGATTTAAGATTCCTCCTCAAAACTACTTTCAAATTACAAAGAAAAGAAAATGCTTTTTTTCTGAAGAGATTGAAAACATTTGCTTTATCATTGTATTCATTACTTCAAATACTTTAATTGCTATATATTGTTGAAAAAATTAAAAATCTAAATTACTGTAGTAATTATTTACATAGTTATAATTAAGAAAAAGCTCATGTTTAAGAATAACTACCGTTTCTTAAGAGGTTATGATTCTAACAAAGTTTCTCAACTTTCAAACTATTATTTGACGCATTAAAGCTATAAACGAAATTCATCGTCACGTTTCTTAAGAGGTTATGATTCTAACAAAGTTTCTCAACTTTCAAACCAATATTTGACGCATGAAAGCTGTAAACGAAATTCATCGTCACGTTTCTTAAGAGGTTATGATTCTAACAAAGTTTCTCAACTTTCAAACTAATATTTGACGCATGAAAGCTGTAAACGAAATTCATCGTCACGTTTCTTAAGAGGTTATGATTCTAACAAAGTTTCTCAACTTTCAAACCAATATTTGACGCATGAAAGCTGTAAACGAAATTCATCGTCACGTTTCTTAAGAGGTTATGATTCTAACAAAGTTTCTCAACTTTCAAACTAATATTTGACGCATGAAAGCTGTAAACGAAATTCATCGTCACGTTTCTTAAGAGGTTATGATTCTAACAAAGTTTCTCAACTTTCAAACTAATATTTGACGCATGAAAGCTGTAAACGAAATTCATCGTCACGTTTCTTAAGAGGTTATGATTCTAACAAAGTTTCTCAACTTTCAAACTAATATTTGACGCATGAAAGCTGTAGACGAAATTCATCGTCATGTTTTTTAATTTTTCTAACGGGGAGGAATTAACGGGAGCAACTCTAATACCCATTTCCTTAACAGGTAACCTTAGCGATTTTCTTTATAATTTGTAGTGAATGACATCAACATTAGATTTTATTATATAAATAATCATTTGCAACTTCCATAATGTACGCCATTGTGACTTAATTTAACATCATCATGTAGCTATCATCGGAAGCTGGGTAACCTCATTGATTTATCCTGTTATTGTGCAAATTAATCTCTCGTGCATTGAAGTATACGGTTTAAAGATGGGCACAGCAGCGTTAAATCATATGATTCAAAAAATATAGTATCGATATAATGGTTCAAGCTTATGAACTAATTTTTATGAAATCTTCATAAATTATAACTCTTTCCTCAAACAAAAGCAAATTCCTCTTCATTTGAGTTTACAAGAGCTGGTAAGCTAATTAAGCTTGGGGACGTTTTGAAAAGTATGTAATACCTGAACTGCAATGTAATACTAGACTTAACTTTTCTCAAAATTCAATCCCAAATATTTCTGTTAATTCTAGCACATACATAACATGTATTCAGAGATTTTGAATTTTTTAAAATCTCTCTGTCACAGTATGGTGACGGAGTCATGAATATGACCATAGCACCATACTTCCAGAGTGGCATCTAAGGTATTTTGGTAAGTACCCATTTACCATAGGTAGGTTTAGGTATAAAGGTATCCTTCGGTAGATATAAAATACCTCAGTTTCTCAAAACATGAGAGCATTTTAACGTGTCTAGAAGCATTATTTGAAGAGATTTGGCGAGAAAGATTGCGTGCATTTTATCAGCATTTGAAATGTAACAATCGTCTAAGATAAAAAAAATAGAAGTGCAAAATTTTAAAACTTTACTTTTAATAAAATTTAAACATTATAGTCGCAATTAATCCCCTTTAAAATTTAAGGAAAGATGAAAAATAATAAAGCGAAAGAACACGCTTATAAAATAGTATAAATTTATATATACATATTTCATTTATTTGAATTCAGTTCAGTTCGCTCCAGTCTAAACTGCAGGTTTGGTATAAAAGCCTATAGGTTCGACATGCACACTTGAACTTCAGTACTTGAATCTAGTATGTCATTGATTCCACTACAAAATTTCGGACCTTGAGTTTGGTTTGTCGTTGATTTCCTCTCGGAGAAAATGAAACTCCATTATCTACAGAACTAATGTATAATAAGTATGATTGAAAAGTTGGTGTTTTGTTTAATCAAATATTTTCGTTAACAAGATCAAATAATATACTATTGAATTTTGATCTTCGAATTTCTAATATATATTTTATGGATTTCATTATTATTATATTTTAGGAGTTTAGATGTCTAATTTATCTACATTCAAACAACTTGAGAAGGGTAACACTGGCCCTTTCATACTATCCTGGTGTTAATATTTTCTCTTAACATGTGTTAACATCTTTCTAGTGTGGACCTTTCTTGTTCAGTTGAACATTAATTCTTTCTTCGGTTGGGCTTAAATAAACAGCTGTTGTTTATCTACAAGGATTTCAACAATATCATTGTTAGTTATAAATCACGTCATGCCTGCATTCCAATTTTATTTGGAAATTTCATTTATAAATTTTAAATAAATCTTCTAATAAACATTTATTTATGAATATAGGTTTTCTGTAGCGTATTGCAAACATGCTTTGCATTCCTTGTGGTATTCTCCGTTTATTATTCAGAAGGCAGGAAATAAGAGCATATGTAGCACGTGAATTCCAAATGTCAATGGGGGCAAAAGTTTACTTTCTGCATTGGAGCATTTCTTTCTTCATTATTATTAAAGGAAATGGTTAGTCACACGCTAATATTGAAGTGGGATTTTGTGGAATAAGTTTTTTAAGGCCAATTTGGAAAATAATTTTACTACATGGTACGAAAGTTCTTCAACTACAACCACAGAAGTTTGATTAACTGAATTTATTTTTATTCCATTGCCGTAGTGTTTCTATAAAAAAAAGAGGTCAAAATATACTATTGCGAAAACTGAAACAGAGCTAAGTAAGAAAAGATAATTTCATTATTAGGCGTAATAATTGTTTTTGTGCTATTGTAAGGATTTTAACATGAATGGTTATTGAGAGTTGTTTGTTATTGAGCTCATGTTGGGCACAGGGGTAACGAGGAGGCTGATAATTTAGCAAAAATAGCTTGTTCTAAAAACGAAGTAGATTTAACTATCCTTCAAAATCTTCAGTTAGACACGAATTATATAAACAAAATATGATCACTTGGCAAGAGCGATGGGAAAACCAAGCTCGTCACACATTCGAACCAATTCCCAAAGTTAATCCTAATTGTATTTATTCTAACTTTTACGTAAATCAATTTTTGACAAATCACGGAACTCAGGGTACTTATCAAGCTAGATTTCATAAAAAATCTGCATTGTGTAAATCATGTTTAATTAACGATGATCTTAATCACATTCTTCTTGCTTGTCCAAACTTTTCAACTATTAGAAAAAATTTCTTTCCAAAAAATCTTTCGTTTGAAAATCTTAAAAAACACTGGGCTGCTCCTAAAATTAAAAACGGAATTGAACAAATTATTAAAGAACACTTTATAAATAATACCCCTGTCCTTTAATGCTTTCTTTTATTAATTGTGAATCAATATCAGAGGGGTTGACATGGTTTCTCTGGATATACTTTCGTAGGCGGTAGCCTTATGACATGGACTAACTACTTGCAAACATTCTAAAACGCATTTTTATGTAGCGAAGATCTTCTTTCCCTCTGTTTTAGATCGCATTTACCCCTCTAGACTGTAAAGTTTTGATTGTTTGTCTTGAATGTACACTGACATCTATAAAATTTTGTTATGTGGATCATCTTTTCATCTGTAACTTCACGTTGTTACTGTATATCATTTTCATCAGTATGGTTAGAATACTATATATTCACACTTGTTCTATCGATTCGTACTGGGATGTATGTACAGCTGTTTAACAAGACTTACTGTAACTGATATCATCTATGCATCTGTTAATATTTTCACGCAGACACCACTTTCACTTTTCAGTTTCATTGTTATATAACTCACCATTTTAATTCATATACATGCTGTGTACATATATACTTGTGTAGCTGTTCCATCATATTCAAAAGTTGTGTAGTTTATTTGCACACCACCTTTATAAAGATTTTGTTATTCTAGGGACCCCTTCGACTAGCTACTTACGATCCTTCTAAATTGTATTATTATGTAGTGAAGTACTTCTTTTCATCTGCTGTAGATCGCACTTACCCTTGCAAACTGTTAATATGTGATTGTTTGTCTTTATTGTTTCCCGGATGTCTTTATTGTTTTCCGGTTTGTCTTTACTGTTAAAATCTTATTGTTTGTCTTTATTGATAGCCGGATGCCCCCTTTGGGGGCGGGACGGGGATTAGCAATAAAATGAATGGTTATTGTTTCTTTTTTTCATCAGTCTAATTATAAATGGCGCTCAATGTCGCATTTTCTTTAAACAGCTTCTAATAAAGTAAATTCGATGTTATTTTGATTTTCGCTTATTTATTTTATTACAAAAGATCAAGCAGATATTCTAATATTGGATATTATATATCATTTATTGTGTCCTTGTGAATTGTACGAAGCAATCAGTGATGGATTTTAAAAATTTCTTTTGGTATCTACGGCATTCTAATCAGAATTTTAAACAAGTTAAACAGCTATTGCGGTCTATTTTTAAAAATTCCCTGAACACGTATATTTAAAAGAAATTTCCTAACTGTAACGTCTATTTCAGGATTAGTGTGATAAACAAATATTAGCATAAATATATGCAAAACTGCTGAATAGCTAAATTGTATGAATTTACGAATCGTTTCGTTTAAATTGTTAACTATAAAATCTTCCAAAACTTTTCAGTATTTAAACTTAAATTAAGCTTATTTTCTTTAAGTTTTCTTAAAGTTTTATTTAAAGTTAAAAATATTTGCTGTGATATTTATAAAATGTTATTTCATTAAATATTTAATTTTCATCAATTACTCTGTTGTTAAAAGATTCCAATCAATTTATTTAAGAAGAAAAGAGTGCCTCATAATCTTTGTTGTAAAAAGAAATAGATTTAATTTTCGCAACAAAATACCAACAGTCATTACATACCTTGGATATTTTTATCAAGTTGATAAAATAAAATAAAATAATATAATAATACGAAGTATATTACCTTTAAAAATTCATGAAATAATGAATTCGAAAAATTCGAGTTAGGAATTTTAAGACTGCATGTTTGAAAATATTTTACATTCAATTTTTTTTAACAAATCTAAGCAGATTTAAAAATCTAATTATAACGTACAATCTGAGTAACTGAAATTTATGTTTGAATTTTACCTTTCAAAAATAGTTATCAATTTAAAAATCTATTTAATGGAAGTATTCTTATGATAAGGATAAAATGACGGAAGTTTTTATCAATGGGAATTTTATATCAATGGGAAAAATAAATTTTGTGTCCCAGTTTCAATTACTCAAAGTCTTTTACAATATTAAAAGTCGGCTTGACAAATATGTAATTTTTTTTCTAAATAAATATTAAAATTACAGAAGTCAAAAAGGACTAAATAGTTGGAATACTTAAATACTTTACAAGATTTTTACTTTAAGAAGAGTACCAATATTTGAAAAGAGTGAAACTTCTCAGTTTCTCTCTTTTTTTAAATATTGGTAGTTAAATTACAGACAACTCCATTTATTGAAATAAATATTTATTTTCTCATTTATTTACAGACCAGAATTTAAAAAGAGCCGTGATTTTTACTGCTTAAAAAGAAAATGAAATTCAGTATAGAGTACAAAGGTATTATTTCTTTACTTATTTTAGTTTTAACTTTTTCATCTGTATTTGTCGTCCTGCATTTTTCTTTTAAAACTGGATAAATTAACTGCATAACTCATTTTCATAACATTAAAAACAAGTTTTTATTTGTTTTATTGCAATATAAGGGCTTCGTCCTGTGCTAAAGGAACACCTCCGAAAATGCATAATTTTCTCCTTAAATTTTGAAAAAAATACAACACGAACAGAATCACCATGATATGATAATTTTGCTAAAAAAAGCATTTAAAAAGTTTAGATTTTTTTCAGTTAAAAGATCAGACATACTTCTGAATTAGAAATAGCAAGTTAATAAAGATTTGGCTTCCATGCCTTTGGTATACATAGATTCAATACATAGATGCAAGAATACGATACATAGATTCAATACATAGATGCAAGAAGACGATACATAGATTCAATACGTAGATGCAAGAAGACTATGGAGATGTATTTATTTCTGGTCCCATTTATGTTAAGATGATGGAATATTAAGGTGTGGGTGGAAGTTAGTATATGGTTATACTGGTCCAATTGAAGATAGTAATGAAAACAGAAGAATATGAAAATAATACTTGAGCCGGATCAGAATTAATAAAAAGCTTTTATTTCATAGTATTTGCAGAGCTCGAGTTACCAAATATAAATATCATCCATAAGAATTTCAGTTGAATCAATTTTGCATATTAATATTAATAAGGACAGGCCATGGGAGACAAATCCCCCCCCGACCTGCCTAATCAAAAGCCAAATTAAAAAGTACGTGTAATTTGTTCCCAACGGACACAGCATAAGCATGGGTAGGAAATCCAAAATTGGCGATTTATTAAAATATAACATAGCCAAAGCAAAGCCATCCAGCATTATCAATATAGCGTTAAAATAATACCTTGGCGATCATGAGTCGCCAACAAATTTATGGGAATTATTACAACCATGCAACTGAAACATTTCTGTGGTTAGAAATTTAAAAATAAAAGTTATAAATATATTTTTGTTTTCGATTAAACTGACAGTGAATTAATAAGTCTGCATTAGTAATGAAATAAAAAGTATCCGTTACATTGATCTGTAAGAGAAGAATAAATATTTTATGTTCGTGTTCGTTTCATAAAGATTAAGTCTTTGATTTGCTTAAAATATCATTTTTCTATTCATAAAATAAGCTTAAATAATAAAAGATATTTTAAAAGATAGAAAATAAATATGTAATGCCAATTGTGGCATCACAAAGACGATACATAGATTCATTCAATAAGTTTTCCAAACGTTTCCTAAAAGTGTTTCTATACAATGGCGAGAGCTCTTTTTAATTCACTAACGTTTCCTAATGTGCTTTCACGCTTTTTCCCTAAACATCTCAAAAGTACTGAATAAAATTTTTGATAAAACATTCAGTTGACCATTTCCGACGCATGCTGAGCCATACAGGCAATAGCACAATTTAAAATGTGAGAGAGGCAATTGTCCTTATGAAATATTTAATTCCAATGCGGATGAAAGTGTAATATATGCAATTTGAGGTAATCATCTAGCATTTCTACGTAATGAATCGCATGTCCTATATTTTATTTTATAACTGTCGTTACTAATACTCAACTCCGTACCCTTGCAATTTTGAACCCAATCCAGAAGACAAGGAAACTTCTGGATCAAGTATTGGGAGAAATTTGCCTTCGTGGAGGACTTTTTGATGGAACTCACCTGCATTTGCGTTACACGGAGAGGAAGAAAACGAGAACCTCCCGCGATTAGCCTGGCAGCAAGGAGATTAACCCATGATCCATCAACCACTGAGGATATTTCACCTCAGCACTGTGGTTTGTGCAAGCCGGATGCGGAATTCGTATCGACCAGCCATAGCCGGAATCGAACCCCGGTTCACCTCATTGGAAGGCGAACGCTCTATCCCCTGAACCATCGCGGCTCTAATGAATCACATTGAAAAAGATCGTCGCAAGCACCAAAGATGTCTTGGAGGATGCACCCTATATCATGATTAATCTGGTGCAATCTTGTACAACCAGGCATGCAGGATCCCAGATTTTATAAGCCTTTGACGCCATACTAGCAGCCTTCTATTTAGGTGCAGAAGGCGAATTGAGATTCATTACTCCATGGTACTCGTTTTCAGACCTATGGAGTTCTTTTTCGTGTTCCTCAGGTGGCACGAGTAGGTCGATAGCGCTCATTGAGCAATGGTACACTTGTTGGTTACTCCCTCTTAAAGCCTATTTCATGAAGCAAGCTATTTCATTTAATAATGGTTACAATTTGCTTTTTCGTTGAGACATAGATAAATTACTACATCTTATTAAGCACCATAACTCAAAATATAGATTTCTAAATTTTAGCGAAACTCAGTTTAATGCTTATTTCGCTCAAACATTTCCAAAGATGTGGCAACAATCTCTCATTTTGTAAATAGAAAATTAGGAAGCCCAGTATTTTAAACACACACATAGTCCCTTGATTATACACTTTTGGAACCGTATCTTCTAGATTGCAACTGTTCCCATAATTAAGGAATGAAAAATATTTATGCATTGATAAAGTTTGTTTATGTTAAGAAAGAATGTTTTCCTAAACTAATTTGTTGCTTAACTTATTTAATGATCTAATAGTTTAGAATATCATAGGTAGGCCCCTCAAACCATAAAAATACATCTAAGTTAGTCAAAATTCATTTTATTCTAGAAGTATTTTTGAGCTTCGTAAATTTTGTTATTTTCTTTTGAAGCTCGGAACTTACTTAACACAATATGTAATCAGTTTAAATGATTCAAAATTTCCTTATGTTATATTAAATCACATTCAAGCTCTGATTATATTCAGGTTAATTTTTCTTGATACCTGTAACATTCAGAATTTGAGAAAACGAGACAGTGGGTAGTTTATTTATAAAAACTTTTTTGAAAAATACCAATGCGAAAAAAAACATGTATGACTTCCTGCGTGCTTTAAATTTTGTTTAACAAAAATTTTATCCAGAATAATGCGACATTTCAATATAGTTCAAAGTCTACAACAACGCAATTAACTGTTTATGTTTTAAACTACTATTTCATTTTGATAAATATAAACTGAAAACTATTTCATTTATATTAATCCTCTAAGAACAATTTTCAACTACGTAGTGTGAAAGGGTTCTAGTATACGATATGCTACAAAGTAAGCTTTAAATGACATCTTTAAAATAGTTAAAATATTTACGATGTTGTATGACATTTACTATTTTAGGAAAACAAACAAAGCGTAAAAATTTGAAATTGCATTTTCCGCTTTAGTTATATTCCAACAGAGATAAATTTCAAAAGTTAGACAGCCATGTAATTAGCTAAAGTTCATCGTCTATAAAATTCAGATTAAAATCAAACGTGAATGCTTATTTTCTTAATAATGCTTGTTTTACAGTAATGTTACCCCCATGTTTTATTCTTTCAATTCAAAATTTATACTTTGTATTTAAAATATTTTTAATTTAAAAATTAATGAAATTCATTCGAAAGAATATTTATACTGTTATAAAAAAGTGCATGTGCAAAAGCAATAGCTAAGGCAAATAAATTAAGGAAAGTAGATATTTAAAGGAATGGTTTAAAATAGGGCATTATTGCCTTAGTTCAGTTAATTTAAGAAAGTTTGCGCAGTTTTTTAACATCAACTTCGATAAACCAATAATATTTGAAATTATTTACAACAAAAAATATTTGAATATATATTTGCTGATGTAACCGTATGGATTGTGATGAGATATTTTTCCGCCGTCAAATTTTTTAACTTTCAATTATTAAATTTTTTGTATTAGTTTGCATAATTTCTGGTCCTTTCTCACTAATAATTATATATATATATATATATATATATATATATATATATATATATATATATATATATATATATATATATATATATATATATATATATATATATATATATATATATATATATATATATATATATATAATATATATTGATTTTGTTTCATGTAAAGCTAATTACTCTAATTTCTTATGAGGTTCAGTATCATTGGGTTAATAATTCTTGAATAATCGTTTCTAATATGATATCAAAATATATATAATTCTGAATTTAAAAAAAGAAAAAACTATTTATCAGCAACAAATATGTGACTACCATATTTCAAATAATGAAAAATTACATTATTGAAAACTATAAAGAGTTACTCAATTTGTTGTTGTTGTTCATTTACGTTGCACTAGAGCTGCACAATGGGCTATTGGCGACGGTCGGGGAAACATCCCTGAGAATGATCCGAACACATGCCATCACAATTTTGATCCTCTTTAGAGGGGATGGCACCCCCGCTTTCGTAGCCAGACGACCTGAACGTGAAGTCGAGCACTTTACGATAGAACAGTTTTACGAGGACCAATACCGCACACCCTCCGTCCCTACGCATACTAATCTGAGTGGTCACCCACCAGCACACTGACCGCAGTCAGTGATGTTTGACTTCGGTGATCCGCTGGGAGCCGTGTCTTAACGATCTGTCCACTGCGGAACTACTCAATTTATCTTTAATATATGTAACTAGATGTAACTTAATGTATGGTTATCAATAATCACCACAAAATATTATTTTGTAGTTCCTTAATATTATCCTCGATAAAATTTTTGAGATAATTAAAAAATGCAACATATAATACAAATTACTGTTTATGATACTGAATATTACTTTTAATTTGAAGGTAAAACAATACCCATTAACATTTTAATAGTTTTGGAATAATAAATTTTCCATTTCTATTTTTCAAATGAAATAAAGAGTTGAAATACAATTTTTTTTAAATTCAATTCTTAAAACAAAATATTTTCATTTGCATATTCATACTACTTTTACAGATTAAAACAAATAATCAGTTTATTTTTTAAAAAAAAGGATTTATGATATATTTAACAAACATGCTTTTAAATTAAATTTAATTTCAATTTTTTAAATAAACTCAACATGTTCTTATTCATACCGGCTCAGAAAGTTTCACTAAGTTTTCTTCACAAGACTTTCCCAAACCAATAAAATCAATAAGCAAATACATATCAAGAACAAAATATCACCTTCAAATATTTACTTATTTTGCTTAAGAAATTCAGGAAAGAGATATGTAGTTTCCCAGCAAACTTTTGCATTAGCTGTTTAAAAAAAACGATATTAACTAGCATATACGTTTGCTAAGAGAGTCGTGAATATTTTATTAGCTATGCAATATTTTTTTCTCGGTTATTAGCAATGGTCGAACTGTATTGACGGCATTCATCCTCCCTAGAGATTTAAGGTTTTGGGTTAAATGTATTGCTTGATTTGTTTAGGAATTACTTACACGTAAAAATGTACTATTTATAAAACTAAATAATTCAGAGAAGAGAAGCCCTGAATACAAATTTTTGAGTATCGGTTGCTTTTATTTTGATATTTGATTTCTAGCTACTCCTTTTTAATATTTATCAAAATTTTCATTATTTATCAAAATTTTCATTATTTTTCATTATTTTTTAACTTCATTTTTATTTCTTTTATGATATTTTAAAGTTGCCAACCTAAAATTAAACATCTTCTTGCTAAAATTAAAATTAAATAAAAATGCGAAAGCTTATAGGGTATTTTTGAACAAAATTAAATATTTCACCAGAAAATTTTTCTCTATTAAGAAACATTTTCCCACTATTGAAAAAAAAATTAACTCTTCTTTAACAAATTATTTTTAACAAAATCAGACGACCCGAGGTATTGATCTCCTAAAAATTATTCCAGCAATCATTTATATATTCTCAATTTATCTTTTTCATCATGGAAATAAATGCCTACAAATTGTGGAATTTTAATATAAAAATTTAAAAAAAATTGTTTTTTCAATAAGAATATGAAGTATTCTATTTTCACATTTTAGCTGGTAGAAATTAATAAGTATTTAAGTATCGGTAAGAATAAATATATTATAATTTTTTTAAAACTTTAAACACACTCTAAAGACAAAGTACTTGTAAGACAAAGTATGCTTGATTTGATTCCTAGAAACAATTAAATTTTAAAAACAATCACAAGACTTACTTTTATATTTTTCTGTGGTCTAAGCTAACACTTTAAAAATTACTGTAAAGCTTACGGTTAAATATTTTGCTGCAAGATAAATTTTACGGATAATTCACGCAAAGAGGAGGTACTTGGTACCACAATTTGATCTGGAATTCTATACGGTGAGAAAAGAGCCTAAAACAAACGTCAATATCTTTATAAATGATTTAAATAAATATCATAAAATCCAGCTTATGAAAAATTGTAGAATTTGCTTACTAGGTCATTTCTTTAGCATAAATCAGTCTTTGAAATCATGAGGAATATAGCAAAAATTACACTATCATTACAAACATTTCTAAAAAAAAATACAGGTATGTGGTGAAAACAATTTACTGTGAAGTAATTTGATGTAATGATTTTACCGTAAATAAATTTTCCAACGGTAATAAAATGCATGGTTAAAACTACCAAAATATGATAAAATTTACCGTTTTTTGGCAGTATGGGAACACCAAATAGCTCCGTAATTTTTACAGAAGTGCTTTTCTAATGATTATAGTAAAATTAAAAAGAAAATATGGTTTTATAATGTTTGATATAGTTTGGTAAATGCGGTAAAATTTAGTAATTTAATGATGATTCCTTTGAGCATGGCATAAAAACTATATACTTGGTTTAATTTAACTTTCAGGTTTGTATTTTTTACTATATGTGTGGTAATAACTATAATTTTGAAAACTGGTGGTAAACCAACGGAAAAATTACCAAATGAATGGTTTTAATTCCAGCATTTTTATTTATATTATCAGTATGCACTTCAATTCTAACGACCTATAAAATTATGTCACAAAACAAAACATTCCAAAAAATAAATTTTGAAGCTTAATGAAAGGAAAATCTATAGCAGTAACTGATTTGATATGAATAAAATCTTCATAAGTTGTTCTTTCAATATGCTCAATCACTTTGGACCCTTTCTTATAATTTTAACCAAAATTTAAAAATATCAGAATCATAGTTTTGAAACATAAAGAATCGTTTGATCAGATTTTAATTATTTTGAGGAACTGTTTTTATCATCTTACGAATCAATCTCTCAAATTTCCTTCTGGTGACGATCTTCAATTTAAATCAGTCAAATAATACTCTCTAAGCAATAGAACTATTACTTATTTGTAGTTACAATTGTTTATTTGTTAATCTCGGATACAGATTTAAAAATGTAACTATGCAAAAACATCATTTAAATTTGTGGAAAGCTTTTTTTATTCATGCACACATCGACAGTTAAAAAAAATTCTTTTTCATTCATATGGACTTTGATTTCAACGTTTTGAACAATATATTTTTGTTTTTGTATATTGCATAAATAATTAACATTGAAAAATTAGTAAATTACGATCTTTGTTCTCAGATATTTATGTAAATGTTAAATTTTGAAAATCTAAAATGCTTTTAGTAGCTGACATATAATAATAATTATTAAAAACATATTAATTTTTGTACGTCTTTGAAATTACGTATCGAAAAATGATTTGGAAAGCTGGAAATGAAATTTCTTTACGCAAATCTTTATGGTAAAAATTCCATCGAATTTTTAAATCAATTCAATACCCTCCCATAAGAAAGAAGATATTTCATAAAAATATGTTTCGATAAAATTACTTAGAAATTCAAACATTATTTGTAACAAATATATAATACGAAAACTAAAATTGATTTAACAATGTGTTAAGTGAATTAATTCAAATTTCCCTTGCGTTAACTTTCTCTTCATTTTCAAATTGAAGTATCTGTTTTATTGAAGCATTTTCTTACACAATTGGATGTAAACAAATATTTAAAACAACAAATATTTCCAAGAACTTCTATAGTAAACGTTTCCTGGAAGTGTTTACTCGGTAATTATTATAATGGGAAACTGAAACGCTTTTGGCTAACTGAATTATCTCATTAAAATTACAAAGAATAATTTTCTAAACGGAGTCTGTAATTAAGGAGGAAATCATTTATTAATTCTAACAATATTTTTTACATATAATTGTTGAACCGAATGTATGAGAAAAATTTGATGAGATATCATTAGATTAAATAGTTTTAAAAAATAATCTTAAAAATTTTTTTAGTAAGAGATTAGAAATTCGATGTTTTTCAATAAAAAAATGCATAAGTTAATAAATAATAAATCACAAAGGTAATCATAAATATAACAATAAAATATTTTGCAAATCGTCATTCGTTGAAAGGAGTTTTTGAAATTCATGTTATGTGGAATGTTTCATATTTTGGTGATATTTGTTTACAATACATTCAATTTAGGTACAATGTATTACTCGTGACCATCATTGCTCCCTTTCGTCAAATTATATCATAACTAGAAGCCGTCATCTAACGCAACGTAAGCATTATCAGGATCAAGAAATATTCATTTTTAATGAATATATCAATGGTCAGATTTCTGTTCATAAAAATCCACTATTTATAATTCTTAAATTATTTTCATTCATTTCTTATTTCTTATACTTATCCCAAAGTGCTTATTTTTCTTATTATTATTATTTATACCATCTAACACAACGTTTTATTTTCTTTAGAAGTGGTGGACAATTTTTTCAATAATATTAATCTTTATTTGATGGATTAGCATTATAAGAGTATAATAATGGATTATGACATGAAATGATGGATGTAGTTTGTCCACCACTATCAAGCATTACTTGACCAGCATAATGGAAAAAAATCTTATGTCCAGATGCTGGACTATGAAAGTAAAACCTCACTTGATTGTCTACCATTATAGCATTAAAGCAACAGTTTCCATTTCGCAATGATGAAAATTTGATGAAACATTAAAACTCATCAATGTAATAGTAGTTGCAGTATGATGGATTTCAAAGTATGCAGCAACATAAAGAATTCTAAACCCAACATAAGACATCAAAATTCTTTGATAGTACCATCAAGAATTTCGTCTTGGATAAAGGAAAAAAATTTACTTCAGAACATGACACTTTGAAAAATATAGCAAAACATAATTTTTAGACTAAAAACATTTTGACTTCAAATCAAAATATTCTTGGAAAACTTCTTAAATGGTGACAAATGTAACCCCAAAACAGATTTTTTAAAAATAAAAACGATTTTTTTTCTTCTAGCTGGATGCTTAATGAATCAGACAGTATGCAACGTTTACATGACTTTTAATAAGTAAGTAGTAAGTAGATGCCAGCCTCAAGTAAGTAGATGCCAGCCTCAAAAGAGTTCTACTTTTCACCAGATCTACGAGTTTTAATTAAAAAAAAGTCCTGATGATTAAAAAAAGCATGACGGTATTTTTCAGATTTGTACTGGCAAAAAAGAAAAATTACGACTACCATTTCCGAAATTTTGTCTGCTTCCTTCCAGACACTGAATAAAAAAATAGATAAAACTTTATTTTCCTAAATTCAAATTTTTTGAGGGTTAATCAAAATTAGTGAGATAATACTTAATTTTGGAGGATTAATCAAAATTAGGAAGATGTTACATGGAAATTTTGAATTTTGATGGGATGTTAAAAATTTGAATTTAGCGGCCAAAAAATATTTAAACAATCCAAATCACAGAACTTATAATCCGTTTTCTAGGTTGAATAAATTAATATGTATTTTTGATGAGAGCAAAAAGGTCTGTTTGACATGAAAAACAGGTCTGTTTTGTTTTGCTGCCTCTCCGTTTTTTAAAGTGTTTTTTCTTTCTAACAGTGTACACTCATATTATACCTAATTACACCACAGATTTTATTGCACCATATGAGCATTATTGAATGGAACGGATGATTTCATGCATGCGCTTTTAAACTTCTCTGTACCTTTCGTAATTTATTGAACTTTAGTATGAAGTTAAGTTAACCATCTTATCTTTCTACCCTTGATTTCAAGATATTGAACTTAGTATCGTTCTATTCAAGCGGAAACATTGTTAATTTTAACTCTTTATTTGGCTAGTAGAAAATTTGCACGGTATGAATATTTTTTAATGAAATGTATCTTTGTTTGATATACTGGTATTTCGGTTCATCTTTGAAGCAATGTTCTTATGGTGTCTTCTAAACATTAATATGTTTTATAATTTCATTCGTCTTAAAAAAATCAAATCAAAGCCTGTTTAAGCAAAATTTTTATTTCGTATAATTTTTCTAAAAACTTTATTGACGAGCATTTTAAGTGAATTTAAAGAACTTGTTAAATTACCAGTTTCTTTACTTAAGTAAAATACTTCAAATTTTCTTCTTTTCTATTCGTCAATAGTTCTGAATGTAATTCACAAAAATGTGATTTTATTGAGATAGCATTATCTAAAAGTCATATTAATTGGTAGAATAAATTATCGTTTCACAACTCATTAATGTAATTAGTTATGCAAATGCAAGTTTTTACCTCTGCCAGACGCTGAAGTAAAGTCTTCCGCCAGCTACCTCTAATTAAATTGCACTAAGCTAAGTTTTATAAGGCGTTATTAATTTCCAACTTTTTTCTCTTTTATGAAATTGTGTAATTACTTCCACAGCTGTTGTCATAAAATTGGAAAAATGAAACATCTAAGACATGATTTGTGTGATAAATCTTATAATTGAATTATGAGATATGATTTTTTCTTTCATTGGTGTGCAGAATATACATGCGCATGAATGACTTAAAATAATAGATTAATAAAAAACAATAAAACACATACAGGCTAATTCAAAATAGCGAGACCAAAGTGAAAGGGAAGGGCAGTCATATAAACAGAATCAAAATTCACCCAAAAAAATAAGAGCGCGAACGCTTACTAGCATCTAGAAAAGGTTTTTATTCTGCGTATTATGCAAGGCACAAGGACAATTAGAGGAAATCATTTACTGTTTTGTAACCATAAAGTTTAGTACAGTTAAATAACCATAAATATAAATCTATGGTTTTAAAAATTATTTACAGTTACCGAGATAAAAAGACTGAAATTACTAGAGTTTATGGTTGAATTACCGTAAGTGTCAGCATTTACTGTTATTACCACTGGCAATTAAAGATTACAGGAAACTGGAAATTCCTTATGTTTTAAAGAAAGGGGGAAAATATGACTCCCACCCTTATATTCGAGCCCCCGTTCTGACCCGTATGAGATTGACAGATGAGCCCTTCCCACTAAAGTATAAACCAGCAGCTTAAAAATACTAAGTGACTTCATAAGGTATTAAACACAATACTCCTCCTCCAATGAGCTGAGAAAACCTTGAGCTGGCAGACGCCATGTTTTGATGCTGATTTAAATAACGTTGTGGTTGAATTGTGTTTTGTTTAGTGTTGTTGTTGTTGTTCACTTACGTCGCACTACAGCTGCGCAATGGGCTATTGGCGATGGCCTGGGAAACATCCCTGAGGGTGATCCGGAGACATGCCATCACAATTTTGATCCTCTGTAGAGGGGATGGCACCCCCGCTTCGGTAGTCCGACGACCTGCACGCGAAGTCGAGCACTTTACGGTAGAGCAGTTTAACGAGGACCAATACCGGACACCCTCGGTCCCTACACAGGCTGATCTAAGTGGTCACCCACCCGCACACTGACCGTAGCCAGTGATGCTTGACTTCGGTGATCTGCTGGGAGCCGTGTCTTAACGATCAGTCCACTGCGGGACGTTTTGTCAAGTGAACTACAGAATGTGATTTAATATGTTTATGAGTGATGCCATAAATCACGAGGGAGGGAAAATACTAGATGAATTTTTGTTAAGAAGTTTTGTGTTACTTCAATCTATGAGTGAATGAGAAAGTAGCTTGTTCCACAGTCCAGGATCACCAATTGAGGGATAAGACGCTGGAATATGAACTCCAACAGAGAGATCATGAGATCCACAAATTAGCCCTTCCAACCAAAGTATGTTCCCATTTTCTGGGAACTAACAGGTTTCATGAGGTGTTCACCACACACTTATTACTAAAATATTTTTATAATTCGGTTATAGCTAAGTATTAATAATAATTATTAACTAACTACTGGCAATAAAAATATATATATTTGTAATCCTTATCACATGTCTTAGCTTCCAACTATTGTAAAATGTGCTCTTGATCCTCATTGTTGCGAGACCTTAAATTCTGAATGTTTAATCGTATTCCAAATTATTAGGTGAAATCTGTCAATAAAGGATTTTTCTCTCACTAAACAGTTTGAATACTGTCATTTTCTGGTTATATCACTGGTTTGGATGCTTATGGTAAAATAACAATCAAATAAATTGTTACGTGACTATTTTCTGCAAGAAATCTATAACAGTGTAGGTAGAGGAGGAAGAATCAAATCTCTGCCCAGTAGTGTCTACTGATAGTGGAATGATTTAGTTCTAGATATAATTTTGACTAGTTGATATTTGATTGTTAAATTAGATTGCCCGATACTTGAACCTCCGAATTCATAAAACCTTTCATATATACATCATGTAAGAGAGTTTCTTACATTTTATAATACATATTATAATATATAATGATGGATTATAGTACGATATGTTGCGTGTTAATACTAATTTATTAATAATGCCACACAGTAAAAAAATTTTGGTCTATAGTTCATACAATTTTTATTGTTGATAAAAACTAATTTTTTTTTAAAGTGCATGTAATCCCGTTTTATGTTTACTTTTGCACAGCTATAGTTTTGTTTTTCATTTTTTTTTAAATTTTGTTTTGTTTGTTTGCTTACTGGCCACTGATTTTAATGAGCACTAGAATCAATTTATTGGCTACATAGCAAAAGCGTTTTGTTAAAAAGAAAATCCCAGTAAAATATTTCTTACAAAATTCTCTTTAATTCCTTCTAACACTTGTAATTGAGCCGCGGTGGTTCATGGGCTAGAGCGTTCGCCTTCCAATGAGGTGAACCAGGTTCGAACCCCATTGAAAGCAGGTCGATAAGTGTCGATACGAGCATGCGTTAGAGTCCCCTTGAAGTCACGCTAACCGTGGGAGCTCTTCGTGGTTTTTCTCCCTATGTAACGCAAATGCGGGTTAGTTCCATCAAAAAGTCTTCCACGAAAGCAAAATGTCTCCCAATCCTAGAGTTCCCTTGTCTTCTGGATTGGGCTCAAAATTACAAGGCTACGGAGTTGACCATTGGTAGACGTAAACTCAAAATTAGGACGGCTGCTCAAGGACGATTACAAATCACAGAAAACACTAGTAATTTTGTCAATTTAATATAATTTTTGCGCGATAAGTGCAACTCTGTACTAAAAATGGTTTTAGCTTATCTCAACACCAAAAAAGATGTAAACAATACACCAAAATCGCTTACCGTGTATTTAAAAATGTGATATATAATAATGCTACATACAATAATGTGATAAGCTTTTATACAAAATGACCCTCTCGTTTCATTATAGTAAATAACTATAATTTTTTCAAGCATGATTATAATACGAAAAATTTATCCTTATTGTTGATTCAGAATAAGTACACGTGGTATTCAGAGTTTCTAAATTTTCCATTTGATGATATCATTAAGCCTTAACACATCTCATTTCTTCAATTATAAAATATGGCTTATCGAAGTCTTTCATGTTTCAGAATATCTAAATTTTAAATGCTACTTTAAATGTCCAACTTACTTTCAGATCATTGTTAAAATAAGTAGTTTCAAGGATAAATTTACTTCCCATTAACTACGTTTGCTAAATACATTTCAATGGCCCAGACTACTTATAGTTATTTTTTAACCATTGCATTTTTTATTAGTTTAAACTTTGGATAATCCGATCTATTTGACCTTTTCCTTCAATTTCACAGTACATATTAAGAGTTCACTGTATCATGAAGTCGAGAATAGAACTTTTGCCACCAATTTGAACTGCAGGCTCATTTCATAGAACTATTTACTAGTTTCATGAAATTAATTTCAAAATTCTCATTGTCCCACAATTTATGCACATTATAATTGATTTCATATAATCTTGCCAAATCGTTGGAATTTAGGGATTTATCGTTATACCTTGAAACTTATTTCACTAAATCAATTTCACTTGTCAATTAATATGCCATTAAATTAATTCCATTACTATAATTTCCAAAAGTTTACAAATTAAACAAAATTAAACATTATAAAATTCGAATACATTTGAATGATTTCGTAAAACTAGTTTTAGGGATTTACAGGTTCTTTAAAAAAATTTTATTTCTTGAAGGTATAATTTGAAGAAAACTTATTTCCTTAAAACTATTTCACTATTATTCTTTTGCAGTAAAACAACAGATGGGAAAACTAAATCAACAGTTACAGTGCCCTGTAGGAGTTTAATACTTTTCATGCATTTCAGGTTGATAGCCAAACACGTAATATTTTATTACATTTAATTTAAGCACTGTAAGATTTTATGTTCACGTTTAAATATTTCTCATCTGATTACTGTTTTATATATGACTCCTAAACTTCAACACAAATTGAATTTAAAATGCGTAAATGATTTACTCATTTTATAGAAAATTTAATAGAATTTTTACAACTCAAGCAGACTGAAGAAAATTTAGTTCGTTCAAGCAGCCATTTCAAATAAATGGGGTTTTTTTTCAGTTCTCTTTTAGATTAAATTAAAATTTTTACGTTGATTAATTTTTTTACCGTGGTGTGTTCTTAAAAATAAGGGAAAGTTTTTTTTAGATTATTTTGGGAACTAAGACTGATCATTAATATTTTAAAACAAGACTTTTTTATTTCAAAGCTGGAAAATTGATTCATAAATAAATAATTTGTTTACTGAATGAGATTTTGTTGTATAAAGGACAATTTGGTATAAAAATTGCTCCTGGATTCACACAAGATGTTATAGCTGGAACAAAAATATTTTAATAAACAAGGATAAAACAGTTGAAAAGCTGATATACCAGGGCTTTTAAAAACAGCATTACGCGATCTTTTTTATTGTTGAGTAATGTTTTGATTAATCTATTGATAATTTTTGTTAATCTATTGATACATTAATATGATTTTATTGCAGTTCATATTTTTTTTTTTGGACGTATAATTTCCCTTTTTGGTTATCTGAATTGACCGCGCAGATAAGGCAATTTCAACAATCTGGGACAATCAAAGAGTGGTAATTCTACATCTATTCTCATCTTGAAGGGAGAAATTGGGCGTAGTATGGACAAAATTCAGTAGATTTTATGCAAAATGCTCCTAAGAAACAAAAAGGCAGTATGGGTCATCAAATCTGAGGTGGTCGTTAAGTATGATGCGCTACTCTATACGTATGTCTATACTATATAATTTATGTATCAATAGAAAATCTGTGTTTAACATCAAAATAAAGTTCTTCACAAATTTTTGGACACTTAGTATTTGTAATTACTTTCTTTTCATTTCTAATAATTTTCTAAACTAGTAAATTATGCTTCTAATATATATATATATATTTACTACATTTAATAGTTTAAGAATTCTCCATGAATTCAAGGTTATTTTGTGGATAATTTATGTAAAAAAAATCATTCAGAAACTCTTTCTCTAGAGTTATAAAAATCTGTATTTTATCTCTAAAGTTTCTTCTTTTAGAATGAGTATCAATGTTTTTTCAAAAAATAGTTCTTCTAAAATAGTTCTTTGAAGTGACTTCCCCTAAAGATATTTCATAGAAATGATTTTTTTTCGATGCTGCAAGTTAAAATAGGAATTCTCATGAAATTCCAAAAATAAAATAAAATACTTTTTAAATAGAAGAATAAAATGTATTGTTTTACGCTACTATTGTGTCTAATACAAAAGCGCTTGTAATTTTTCACATATTATTGCTAAAAACGCTTTTTATGCATTTCAAAATAAATTCAGTTTATTTTTATCAGTGGATTTTTTCCTTCTTTCTAGTCCCTGCGGTCAATTATCATGAAGAATAAAAGCGAAAATCAAAAAAAATATCACATTTATTTTATGATTAAAAATTCCAGATTCAAAACATAAAACTGGAAATTTTTTTAAGAAGATTTAATTTAAACTATGATTTTTTTTAATTCATCTATATATTTTAGATTTTAATCGCTCCTGTAGTTATTTTGCTTGTTCAACTTAAAATAACATTTCGGTTTTCATGCTCAGAAAGTTTATCACTTAGGTCCGTATGACTTAAAATGTACAAAAATTTCGTAGAGTTTAAAATGGAATAAAAGCTTTTAACACTACGGGTCAAATTTGACTTATCGATTCTTTTGTTGCTCTGTAACTCAAAAACTAACTTACTGAAAGTGTTGAGTATTTTCAATATTTCATAATTTAATCCAATTTAAGTGCTTATTTAATCATTCATGTGTTAGCCTTACAGAAACATATATAGAGACTTATGCCTAGAATAATAGTTGGGGCAAATTAGGTTATTTTGTAGATAAATATCTCATAACCTCAAGTAGTTTTAGGTACAACATATATATAAAATCCACAAGTTTCATTAAAAAACGAGAGTATTTCAACGTATGTATAATTATTATTTTTAGAGAAATGGAAACTTTCCTAAAAATAATAATTTCCTATTTCTAAGAAACTAATGTATAAGTTTCATTCAAAAGCCAGTGTTCCGTTTAATCCAATATTTTCGTTGTAACCAAATACCATATAGTTTCGATTATAAAATCTATAACATGTTTTAATTAATGTAATTATTAATATATTTTAAGATTTTGAATATTTATTTGAGCTTCACGCGAAAGATCTGGGCACGGCCAAACTGTCTCTCAAAGCACGCATTACTCTAGAAATTCACTGAATAACTCTCGGTTTATTAATTGTTGAACTTTCAGTTAAAAAAAATATGCCGACTGAAGATGTTTAGTTAAAGAATTTAAATTTGATGTGCTAAAATAAGCCTGTTTGCTGGTTAACTTGCTATTTAATATGTTTCGAAATTCCAACTTGTTCAAAATTATCTCTCTTAAGACTTGCCCTTTTTTTCTCCATTTTCTTATGGTTAGTTTAAAAACTGGAGTAAATCGGTCTCTGAAATAAAATCAAGGTTTGCCCGTTAATGTCACAGATATACCACACTAGAAACTATAACTGTATGAAGATCTGAGGAAAATAAAAAAGAAACTATTTAAGCAAAGGAGCTTGTATAAATATGTTAAGAGCTTGAAAAACCTGAAAAACTAGAGAGAATCTAAGCTGTTTCTTAAGCTGGTCAATAACACAGAGAATGCAAACCAAGAACTTTCAAAACTTTAAATTTTTAAAAGTGAGAATGGGGAGCTTGTGGGGGAACTCCATCAAGTATTAAACATATTGAAAAAATTTCCGATCTGCTTGAAGGAAACTTGTACTACAGTTCGCATTAAAGTATCTAGCATATGTGACATGTTCACAAGTCCATTTTCCACTTATGTTTCCCTATCCCCCCAACATCGAACTAAACTAATTTTTATTTATTATTTATCCCCAGATGATGTGTCTAGCTCCAGAATTAGTTGAAAGGTTCCATGGTCTGCGCCTAAGCCCACCAAGATTTGAACACAATTTTTATCCGTAGTAAAAAATCAAGAAAATCAAACATTTTAAAGTTTATAAAATTTAGATATTTTCCACAATACGTTATGAACACTTAGACAAAGTTTCAAACATCAAAATACTCAAAACAAACATGTATACTGAACATGAAGATTGAAAACACAATTAACAATGAAGATACAAATATTAGTTATATCCAAATTAGAGCAAAATATATGTAAAATATGAAACCAATAATTGCTCATTGAGTTCTAAATAAATGTTCACAGAACACAGAAAGAAAATAATATAAGAAAGACTACGTCTCCTCTTGCATTTAGCACGTGTTTCAAGCGATAGAAAATCTATACTTATGCACGTTTTACAATGTTTTAAAATGTCGTTATTCATTTTCGCCCAGGAAAAATTGCATTTAATACACTTTTTAAGCTTTCGAAAACCCAAATGACTCGCGAATACTGATTCTTGTGCTAATTTTTAACACGTTAGCAAGTCTACATGAAAGCAAAAATAGTTCTGTTAAGCCTTTATTAGAGAAACAATCGTTATGAATCGATTAAGCAAATTTTGTTTAATCGAACAATCGATTAAACAAAAATTTCCTTTCTTTATTTTATTCGTCTTCATAATTATTTTTAACTAGAGATCTCCTATTAATTGACTATATTTTAAATTTTATTTTCAGACATATTTTCGTTTATTGATTTTGATTCGTGTTAATTGCGTCATTCGATATCTCCCTGCTTTCTTCTGACAAAATTTTCCTCATTTCACTTTCGAATGTATATTCTTTTGAAAACAAATCGTCAAAAAATCCCAATACATCACTTCCTCTCGCAAATCTATAAGTCCTTACTCTCTTATGCCAGATAAAACTCTGGATTCTCGTAGCCTTAACTCTGCTAACTCTGGATATGTTCACGTAGCAAGTCTATGATCTGTGGAAGCATTAAACATGGATCTCTCAACTCAGACGTCATGGCAACTTCAATCGGCCTTGACAGTTTTTAGTTTGATCGATAGGTGCCTTTACCAGCGAAGAGGTAACTTTATTACCAAAGGCTGAAATTGAATGTGTTTTACCCGATACTTGTTTAAATTCCTCAGAAATTCACTTTACATTATTAATTGCTCCAATATCGAACAAAGCAGAGACGTGATTATTTTCTACTTTTATCGTTGTGTAATTCAACGTTCATATTGACATATTGCTTCCTACGCATAAGTACTTAAAATCGACTTTTGAACTTATTATTTCGTTATTGTGAAACGATGGCTTCGATTTATTTATAGTTGAATCATATTCCTTGTCTTGATTTTTAGGACGGACAGATTTTTATCATAAAATTTAGTTAGGTGACTCCCGCCGCATATATAGCATTCTTTATTGCATGTAATAGTATCAATGGTCATATACTTATCGGTAAATGTATGTTTAGATTTCCATTCTTTAAGTCAATCTGTATGCACTTTGGCCAAAGGAGAAATTTTGTTTTTAATTAACAAAGTTTCTTTCGTAAAAGTGAAGCAAAATTTAAAGTTTTACAGGGTAACCATTGTTTCATTTATCAGAAATAATTAAGGAAATTAAATCACTAAAATTTTGAACTTGCCTTGATTTTTAACAGAGTGAGCCAAAATATTCGTAACCTCGAGGCAAATTGTACATGGGAATCATTTTCTAATTTTTGGCATTATCGGAGTTAATTTTTAAATCCTGGGGGGGTCATTTTATTTTCTTCTAATAATGTTTTCTTTTCGTAATCTTAGTTGCTTAACTCTTCTAACTTTAAACTTAATATTCAATTTCCCATTTTTTCGTTAAGATATGGTTGCATTAAATTCTCTTAAATTTTCTGGTTTATTGTGACTTTCGAATATCTTTTCAATATCATCGAAACATGAAGGTATATTGCTACGAACGTTAAGTAGCTTTGGTACTATTTATCTTAAAATTTTAGATTATTTATGTAACAAATATTCACTTGAAATTGTATTTTCTGCTTCATAATTTCCCGCAGGAGCGTTTTTATTCTTTCTTTTTAAAATCTGGTTTTCGTTTATTTAAATATAACTCTTATGTTTGAGGTTAGTGTTCTACCATTTTTTTTTTGTTCTAGTCTTTTTAACGTACTCCCTACTTTGTTTAAACAACTGCTTTAATTTCTTGTTAATAAAGTTCTGCTTTTAATCGTTTTGAAATTTCAATACTAAATAAAATGAACAAATAATAACAGATTAATCAAACAAAATCCTACCTTTAAAAGGATGATTTCGTTCAACTTCCGCTTTATTGACAGATTTTGGATTTTTCCTGCGTATTCATTCAGCACAAAATTTAGCACACATAATCAAAATCGCTCAATAAAATTAGTTTCTGAATCATTGATTCCATGACAACTCAATATAAATTAAATTTCAGATAAAATCTCCAACAAAAACCACAGTTATTCCCGTCGATGATAATTCAGAAAAAAAAAACATCGACGAATACACAGCTAAACAAGAATAAGTCATGTTCTACTAATAAATCACATCAATTTCTATCCAAATTCAAAACAAATGCTTCGACCATAAATGATCAGAACGAATCCACTGAACGAATTAAATTGGCCCTCTAACTTTTTTTCGCTATTATTCCTTGAAGTTTATTCGATGCAAATACCCCAAATTTAATAATTCCAGTTTGTTTCGCATCAAGTTTCGATTCAAATCCTGGTGACAAAAGCCAATGTTGCAGGTTCGATATGAATACACAATTTTGATGTGTGGTAATATCACAGATTATCATTGAAGCATTTAATCAAATAACAATTTAATATTAATCTAAAATGATCCAATACATGAGTATTTACAGTGGTAAGATAAAATATGCATGGGATCAAGGAGTAATGCTTTCTTACGTCCTCAAACTTCCACTACTGGGCATCAAACTCATCTGTTTATTACTTATTCATCCAGATTAAATATATATCATCAGATATATATTTATTCATCTGTAGATGTCTTCAGCTTCGACTGAAAGGCGTAATGGAGGACGGCGAACCACGACGAATGGCCTCGGAAAATTGATAATACGCTGAGAAAATTTTTTTTGGCAACATCACCATACTTGTATGGTTATGACGCTTTTTGTTAAATAAACCTCAATTAAAAAAATTAGACATAAATATAGAGTATTTAAACCATTCATATGACAATTTTCCTGTTCGCTAATGTTACAGTTTATTGAAAATTCTGCTTTTTTGAAAATTACAGTTCTTATCACTATACACTTGTTAACAAATACATATCACAAAAGTTTATCTAACTGGTTTTTGTGCCATGTTATAAATTATCACGAAACAATTACTAACATGATATCCAGAGCTATCAGTCATTATCACAATTATTTCTTAATTTCTCAACGATCATTAAGGTTAAAGGTGCAAGAATGAAGGCTTCAAATGTTTAATTAAAGTGTTTTATAGATACTAAATTCAGTTTTATCAAACAATGGTGACTGCTTTTTCCATCTTTTAAGAGGTAGTGATATTTATTTATTTATTTACGAACATATATTTGTTTCTTTGTGTATACAAAGAACGGCTTAAAAATTATTTTCAGTTAGAAGAACAGATAACACAATTTTACGAAAGACAGTAAGAATATGCACGGAATGTTATAGTGAGATTCGCATCAACTATATGTAACAGAGCTTTTAGAGGAAAAGCAATGCTGCACGTTAAGTTAAAACAACCAGAGCAAAACAATAATGTATTATTAGTATCTCCATTGTCGCAGGTTGTTGTCGTTCTGTCAAACACACTGAAGCATAGAGGTAGTGGGTTCAATATTTTTGTGCCGTTTTTCTCATTTTTATGTTGTCTGTTCTACAATTTGACATGAGGAAAGCAAATAATTGTATTAAGCAAATATTTGCTTGTTTACACGATCCTGTATATGTATTTAAACTAAATTTATTTATTTACTGTTATACATTCTTGGTTACACCTTGAAACGGACCCTTTACCTCCACTTTAACTGTCGTTTTTTGGAAAGACGATACTGGTGAAAAAATATTTACAAAGTAATAATAATAATAATTTCTCTTCTAAGAATTTCTTTTTTCTATTTATTGGTACGCATACATATAAGGACTTGTGATGTCAATAAGATTAAGAAAGGACTGCTTAGTTAAGGGGAAAACATTACAAAGATACATCTTTTGCAACATTCGTATAGCTGGTTTGAATTCTAGCATATCCATGTGTGAAGAAGGAGGATTCAGGGTGCCATTTATGTTGAGATGGTGGAATATTAAGGTGGGGATGGAGTTTGTATTGGTATGGCGTATAGTTGAAGATAGTAATGCAAACAGAAGATGATGAAAACAATACTTGAACCGGATCAGAATTAATAAAAAGCTTTTATTTCATTTATTTGCAGAGCTCGAGATACCAAATTTAAATATTATCCATAAGAATTTCAGTTGAATCAATTTTGCATAATAATGTTAATAAGGACAGGCCATGGGAGACAAATCCCCCACGACCTGCCTAATCAAAAGCCAAATTAAAAAGTATAGTTCGTTCACCAGGAGTTGGCACTTGGCTCCACCTCCTCGGACGCAGAGTTCATTTCAGCGCGGCGGAGTAAGAGGAAAAACATTTTCCCGCTCGAAATCGAGATAAAATCTAATGCGCGCAAAGCCTCCACACGGTTTTTTATATGTAGTGCAATCAGACCACTATGAAGGCAAACCAGTTTACGAAAGAGCACTTTAATAGAAAATCTAGTTAAAAATAAGAAAGTGGTAGCAAATATATGTCTAAAAATTTGTTTAATTTTTTAATCTGATTAATTTGTCTTATTTACTTGTCTACCGCTACAGATTCAATTCTCAAATGTATATGGCAAATTCCTTTCAGTCACTTTTAAAATAGAATTTGGTTTCATGCGCTCAAACTGTTCACTTTTTAAATAGTCTGCGCAGACTACGAAACCTTGTGGAGGCTTTCTGATGTAGAAGGTGATGGCCAAACACAAACAGTGAATTCTTTTTCAGTCACTTGCTTCGCTTTATCATCAGCTATTATACCTTTCGTTATTCTAGCTAACTTATATTTAAAAACTTTTTCCCAGCAAAATATCACAAAAAGAACAAACTATTCAGTAAAAAGAGAGAAATATCAACAAGTTTATGAAATAAAATGCACATGTTCAAAATATGCAAATGAAGATTGCGAAATAAATATTTTTGTCATACGATCGTCAAATAGCAGCCTTGTTCACATCCTTCTCCCCAAAATAGCAAAATTGTATCATCCGATACCACGTGATGAAGGCGGAGCCAAGTGCCAACTCCTGGTGAATGAACTATACCCGTAATTTGTTCCCAACGGACACAGAAGCATGGGTAGGAGATCCAAAATTGGCGAATTATCAAAATATAACATAGCCAACCAGCATATCAATATTGGGTTTGAAAGAATACCTTGGCGATTACGAGTCGCCAACGAATTTATGAGAATTATTACAACCATGCAACTGAAACATTTGGCAGTTGGAAATTTGAATAAAAAGTTATAAATAGATTTTTGTTTTCGATTAGAGGCGACAGTGAATTAATAAGTCTGCATTAGTAATGAAATAAAAAGTATCCGTTACATTGATCTAGAAGAGAAGAAATAAATATTTTATGTTCATTTTAAAAGATTAAGTCTTTGTTTTATTTTAAACATAATTCTATTAATAAAAAAAAGCTTAAGTAATGAAAGATATTTGAAAGGATTGCAAATAAATATGTAATGTCAATTGTGGCATCACACCATGGCTGAATGTGCGTGTTGTCTTTCTGTATCTTGTGCAATCTGTATATCGACTTGACAAGTGCATATTTGACGATCTTTGTAATGAGTACGCAAGCTTGCATACATGTTCATATCCCGAGGGTGTGCCGGTATTGGTTCTCGTTAAACTGCGCTACCGTAAAGTGCTCGACTTCGCTTGCAGGTCGTTGGGACTCCGAAGCGGGAGTGCCATCCCCTCTGCAGAGGATCAAAATTGTGATCGCATGTCTTCGGATCATACTCAGGGATGTTTCCCAGACCGTCGCCAATAGCCCATTGTGCAGCTCTAGTGCGCCGTAAATGAACTACAACAACAACATGTTCATATCATTAAATAAATAAATATATGCTTCCAAAGTTACGATATGATTTGAATCCGCTTCTATTTTAGGATGTCAAGACAGCCATGACGTAGTACTGACTTAGTAACAGTTAAGCTACTATTACGTTCAGCCTTGTTCAGTGGTTTGTACATTAGCATAAGCATATATTTTTATGATTTTAAATGTTGGTAGAAGTTAACTTACAGCTCACATTGATAAAAAAACAAATAGCCGATGAGAAACAGTAAATAAACTAAATAAAATAAAGATTATCAAAATGAACATTTTTGAGCCATTTCAAACTATATTGTTAAAATTACTGACTTTTGCTTAAAAATACTTAAATTTTCAACATTTACTACTAAATAGTTTAGTAATAAAAATCATATTTTATTGTTAATTTCACCAAAAAGTCATTACCAAAGCGTTCGGTAAAAGTTACCTTGTTCCCATAGAGCCAGAAACATGGTAAATTTGACCATATTCTGATAGTTTTGACCATACTTTTTTCTTAGTGGAGGTACCGATTTTTGGAAAATTTCTATGTTCCTGCAGAAAACAAAGAAAATGACTTAAGTGGAGCTTAAGTGTAGATTTTCTATTAATAAAATTCTGCGATAAAGATAAAATGAAAGTGAAAGATTCCATAAGCTCTAAGTAACAGTGTCCAATTCAAAATATACCTTATTCTACACTCTTTGTGTACCGCAGTGGACTGATCGTCAAGACACGGTTCCAAGTAGAACAACGAAGTCAAGCATCACTTTCTGCTGTCTGTAAGCGGTTGGGTGACCACTTTGATCAGCCTGCGTAGGGACAGAAGGTGTGCGGTTTCGGTCTTCGTTAAACTGTTCTACCGTAAAGTACTCGACTTCACAAGCAGATCGTCTTGCTACCAAAGCAGGGAAGTCCTCCCCTCTGTAGAGGATCAAAATTGCGATATGGCATGTCTTCGGATCATCCTCAGGGATGCTTCCCAGACGGTCGCCAATAGCCCACTGTGCAGCTCTAGTGTGACGTAAAGTACCTCCCTACCTTCCCTCTTTGAAGCACACCTCTACCAATTCAGTCTCTTCAAATTTAATTAACTTTAGTTAATTTTTAGTTAAGTTTCCTTCACAGTAATACCAAGGTGCAGAAAGATTTTATGACAGTTAATAATGTTTTTCTTATTTTAATTAATTATTATGAATTTATTTATTTCACTTTTCCAACTTGCGTTAACATGTGCATGAAAAGAGCAATTTAACGGCAAAATGTGAATGATTTAATTCTAATTTATTTTTCTCTTATAGTTCATGTAACGTAGATCGCTAGGTTTCAACTCTACACACCAGAGCGGGCACTTGGCTGGTCTGGACGGGGTAACTTTATTTACAACCTCCAATAATATAGTTTAAATTAACCACTTTCAGAAAGCAAATCAGTTCCATGGACTTTCTTAATTTAATGTGGTTTGGAAAATCTTTCAGCACATTTAAAAGTTATACCTCAGCGTAAGAATAATGTTTTAGCAAAATAAGAGTAAAATTTTATATTTAAATGCCTACGTCATCTATAACATTGTATAAAGTATTGATTATAAAATATTAATTGCATATAAATTATTTGTCAGGTAAATATAAAAGAATCTCTTAATGCAACTTAAAAACTTTGATTAAATCAGAATGTATTTTTTCTGTGTATTTCCTACTTTCTCTGCTTCGAGAAATAACACGAGAATTCTTTAGAAAAACTTTGCCTATAGAAATGTTTCACCCTGAATACTTCGGCAAATATTTATCTTATCACAATACAAACTCACAAGTTCAGCTTTATTTTATTTATTTTTTGCACTTTCAATTCAAACTTTTTAGTTATTTCTGTAAAGTTTGTTTGAATAAAGAAAATTCATACTCAGAAAAAAATACAAATGAAAACTTCTTTTTTCATTTTTACATAAAAAAATGTTTGAAATAATATGTTGCTAATATTTTCAAATTCTAAATACATTAAATATCTCTTAAGAATATATCGACTAGTTTATATATATATATATATATATATATATATATATATATATATATATATATATATATATATATATATATATATATATATATATATATATATATATATATATATATATATATATATATATATATATATATATATATATATATATATATATATATATATATATATATATATATATATATATATATATATATATATATATATATATATATATATATAAGAAGAGAGTGGTATGATAACACAAAGCCAATCACAGAAGAGTTCTGGTGTTAGAGACGCACAAATCAGCCAATCAAAATTGAAAACGCATGTGTGCGAGAAGGTAGTAATTTTTAATAATGCTGTCTACAGAAACGTTACAACTAAACTAAACAGCAAAATCTTGTTGCAATTTTAATTTTGTATTGAATGTGTTAAATATATTGAACAGAATTTACTTCAAAATACTTAAATCTTTTAGAAAAAATAGATCACCGTTAATATCTTAGGCGATATCAACAGCGACATACGGCTGAACATAATTCAGCAGCATAAAATTACCGGGAAAATAATCGTAGTGCTATCAATACGCGACAGCGGAATGCGCGGCGAAGAAACGTTGAAGAATCAAGACATTTAAATGAGAACGAATAATATGGAAAAGAAAGTGATTAAAAATGTTGTATATAAGAAGGTTTTGTAAATAATTTTTAATTTTATCATTGCTTTTCCTTACTTTTAATTATTTTTTACTTACTTTGAAAATATCGTTCAGCCAGAAATATTAATTAACAGTTCATATTTCTTTGAGATATTTCTTAAATAATAAATAAAAGTGCAAATCATTGGTACACAAAATTATGTGAAAAGAAAAATCAATGACAAATGCATATAGCTAGGATTTGTGAATATTCAGAGATCAAATAATTTTTAATTTTGTTGTTTTCACCTTATTTTTTTATAACAATTCAAACAAAAATGTTTATTGATCATTCATAACAGAATTATTTCACATTATATTTGTTTTTTTAATTAGTATTCAATATGATATAAAAATTAAATTGCTTAATTTCATTTGTCGAATATCAGTTACACATGTTTTTATTATATAATTTGCTTTTTATATGATTGAAACTAAAATATTTTGTCAGTTGACAGTATTGAAGTTAATTGGGAAATTACTTGCAACGGTTTTTGCTTTTGAAATATTACTCAGCATCTCTTATTAATATTACAAGTTTTAATTTGTTTGCCATATTTTAAAGTTTTTTGTCATTAGGTTTTAGTTGTTTTCAGTTTAAAATTTATATTACTTGGGAGGGGGGAGATGAAGCTTCATATAGGGAGCGTCTGGCATCCTATAAGATCAACAATGATTTGAGTTAGGGGGGAAAATATACTCGAGGGTGCCCCTTGGCGACATTGGCAACTTATGTGTGACACTATTTCTGTTTGAGCGGAACACCTTGGTAACAAGAATGGCTGAAAAATAAAATGATATTTCAATAAAACATTGGAAAATTTCAACAAAACATCGACCAAAACTTAATAAAATTGCAATGGACAGAAAGAAAAGGAAAACAACAACTCACTTCTTCGTTAAGCTTGAATATCCTCAGATTTAGGTGCACCGAATTCTCTAATAGCAGATAGATACTGTCTAAATTTTTCATGAATAGAATCTGTGTACCTCCATCGCCACATAAATTCGGCGAAATACGAATCGAAAATGACGTCTTTGGTACCGGACTGGCGATGACATCTGTTTCTAAAGTCCCTTTTATGACTGCACACATACCTTAGACCTTATTAACCAGAGGAAAAAGCTACCTTAGCAGCCGGTATCAAACGTAGAACAAACGGACCTCTGAAATGACATATACCGTTGAACATTTAAAAATAACACTAAAATCTAAAGAAATCAGAATCACGATAGGGTTTCAATATCGCCCATCTTGGCGATCAACCGCGACCACAACTTGGCGAGAATCAAGGGGCACCCTCAAATATAGTGTACCCGAGTTAGGCTCTGCCACGCGTGTTTCGGATACGGAGAATAATCTTCGGCCTATAGTAATGCGTTAAATAATATTGCTTCCTCACTTTATATAAGTTTATAATATTGTTTGTATTAAAATTGCTTTATATTAGTTTATACTGCTGGTATTAAGGACCTTTGACATTTTACAATCCTGTCATATTCTCTCTATGTGATGCTGGTGCTGAAAAATTGCCGGATAATCTCCAGGAAAACAACTTTAATTTTGTTCGCGAAGCAAACAAAAATGTTATTGCGTAGTAATTATCGGGGGTTGGCAAGCGGTAGCGAGCAGGGGGCGGAGCCCTCTAGTATATATATATATATATATATATATATGAAGGCATTCATTAATTTAATATTTAAGTAATAATATATATATATATATATATATATATATATATATATATATATATATATATATATATATATATATATATATATATATATATATATATATATATATATATATATATATACAGTCCATGGCAAAATTATTAGACGCACTATAAAATTCTATGTAAAATCGTAATTATCAGGTGATACTATACAGCTTTATTGTTTTTACGCGACTGAAACCGAAATCCTCTTGTTTACATTCGTGTATTTTCCTGCTGTTTACATTCGTGTATTTTCCTCTTGTTTACATTCGAGTATTTTCCTCCTGTTTACATTCGTGTATTTTCCTCTCGTTTATATTCGTGTATTTTCCTCTTGTTTACATTCGTGTATCAATTGGTCAAATTAGGCGATATATAATATAAATATTACAATTGGATAAATTAGACAATATATTATATAAATATAGAATGTTTATTATATCAGGCATCATATTATCATATTGTATTAATTAGATAATTATTAGACGTATTACAGTTTTCTTATAATTACATGTTTTGAGCAAAATTATATGCAATACTTTTATGTTTAAACACTCATGTAATGGGTTTTTATTCAGGAGATTTCTTAGTAAACTTCCTATTTGTATTTATTTTCAACGTATTGCATTACAATGTTAACCAATTGATACACGAAACCGGATTCTGCCGCAACAAAACAATAAAGCTGTATATTATCATCTGATAATTAAGATTTTACACAGAATCTTACAGTAGTGCGTCTAATAATTTGACCAGGGAATATATATATATATATATATATATATATATATATATATATATATATATATATACAACAAAATAAATAAATACAAGAAAACACGAAGAAAGTTAAGAAAAACAATAAGTTTCATTTATTGCGCATAAGCTGCAAGTAAACAGAACTTATTAGATAAGCTCGAAATGAAGATAAAACAAAGGAAATTTATAGACGTATGCAAAGGGGGGGGGGATAATAATGAAAAAAAAATAAGAAACGACTGATTAAAAAAAAAATATTATGAATTTTTAAAAAAAAAAACCGATGAAAAGATATAATGATAAACTGATGAAAATATATAATCTTTTCATCAGCCCACACGATTATATCCGCAAAAAAGAGATGCGGAGATTTGCGGATATAATCATGTGGGCTGATGAAAAGATTATATCTTTTATTTTCCGGTTTTTTTTTAAAAAAATGTCATCATTTTTTTTTTTTAAATCAGTCGCTTCTTATTTTTATCATTATTATTTCCCCTCGCCTTTTTGCATATGTCTATAATTTTCCTTTGTTTTATCTTCATTTTGAATTTATATATATATATATATATATATATATATATATATATATATATATATATATATATATATATATATATATATATATATATATATATATATATATATATATATATATATATATATATATATATATATATATATAAAGCACATTTCTTTACGGAGGGAATTTGATGGAAAATATATTTCTCATATAAACAAAATAGCGTAAAATATATAATAAATAGTGACATTTATTCAAAGAATTTTCCTTTCAGAATGCATGGTTTCCCATTGGCTTTGCTTTCGAAGCGAATTGATGTGATCAGATAGTATTCCATGGAATCAAATTGTTACACGTTTCAGTTAATAAGATTTATCTTTAATGAAAGCTTCCGCAAAAGCCGCATGTGATCCCCATATTTATTCAGTTTACTCTGGGCAATATGAGGCGATATTAGAAATGAGATTTCAGACCAATATTGGTTGAGCAAAGGATTTGGCGTTGAAATTGAAACGAGTTTAATTGCTCGTCACTCTTAGTATAATTTGCAATCCACGTTTGTGTATAAACATAATTTCTATTCGTCTGATTTTTAAAAGGAAAAAAAAAGTAGTTTTCTAATCCATAAAATGAGAAATGATTATTTATAAATTAAGCCACTGTAATTTTAGACTCTTTTAAAAAGTCAGTAAATAAAATTATTAAATGAAAAACTGAATATTTAAATAACTTTTAATCTTATGATTGGATCATCTCTTATTAAGATGCAATCGTGAAGAGATTTAGGATTGGATTGAAAAAATATGTAACTTTATATTGCAACTCAAGTTTATATTGCAACCGAGCTCATAAAACTAGTGTGAAAAATGTGTAGCATGTGCTTATAAATAGGGTGCAAAATAAATAAAAAAAGGAACTCTTTTATAATTTTCGATATAATAATCGGATTGATTATCATAATTATTCATTCACGAACTCAGCACCCTTTCTGAATGTTAGGTTTAAACTCTACATTTGTCTATCTTTGGAAAGCAGAAGGCACTCATGCTATTTTTCTGAACAAGTTTTAAAGTAAAAGTCTTCTAATTAGTAATCGGAGGATACTTTTTTACTCCTCATACATTTTTCTACACAATTTTGTTGAACGTATACACAAAAAATTCAGTGCCGATTGGTTCAGATTTGCAGATTTGTTTAAGATATTACATACACACATACATATAAACATTGTGCTTTATTTTAATGCCAGCTGAATACTCACTCGTCATACGGGGGGGGGGACAAAAGAGAAAATGATCAATAAATCATTATTAATCAACATTACGAAATTATGCACGAAACTGATAGACACATACCAACGCATATAATTAAGTCAAAACAATTCCAAATTCTTTATTTTTTTGATTTTTTTGCCTTTCTCGGTGACTTTATATTATATTATGCAAAACACGTTTTTAGAAGTTCATCCCCTCAAAATTAAGATAATTATATTCATTAGCATTTGGCATAATGCTCAAGGTCAACTCCTGGTACTCTAAAAATCACCATAATCAGCAATTTCCTCTTATACATATCCCTTTCGAAGAGCTTTAAAAACTTATTTCCACAGAAGAATCTTGGTACCAATATTAGTATATTTAGTAAAAAACATCAATTAACATAACTGCAATATTACCCATTAGTTTTGCATCTTTGGCGTCAATAATAAGGCGATGTTTCATGATTATCTTAGATGATGACGTATTTTTTTCTCCACTTATTTAGTTCTTATTTTCAAAACTCGTTTGTTCAGTTCAACTTGAACCTATTACTAAAATGAATTAGGCATCATTGGCGTCAATAACAATATGGTAATTTCTTTACTGTTTATGTACATGAATAAGTACATTTCCAACCAAAATTGATTAATTGCGATTTTCGAAAACGTATTTTAACAACACTAATATTTTCATAATCAGTTTTGGTGAATGAACGAAGATTGGTACTTTTTTCGAAGATTGTAAAAAAACACCAAACTACCATTGACGCCAGCAATGCTTAATTAAATAAGGTATTAAATACTACTGCTATTGCGCCGTTGTAAGTAGTGATAATGATAACCTATTATACCACTGTAGGTTTCATAATATAGGTACTTTAGATAATAGGTTTTCTACCACACTCCGAAAAGAAAAACTACCCTATCATCACAGTACTACACTTACAGGGCACCAATTATACCCAACCTTTATTTTTAATTATTTTTTGTGTATACCGGTGCGTCTTCGTACTATTAGATTTGTCAAAATATGGTGATGCCATTCCTGTAAGCTACGAAATTATTAACGTCAATTTTACTTGAGAGAGACTGACATAGGGAACCCAAGGAATTAATAAGAACTTGCAATGAAACATTTTGGTTGATTAGAGCTGCAAGCTAGCACATCACTGCTATTGTAAAATATATACTAATTTCTATGGAGAATTTCTTTCCTTGAGGAACGTACAGTCGGCAAAAAAAAAAAAGATATCACCCTGAATAATTTTCGTTCTAATGATCGGATTTTCACGAACTAAGTGTTAATCTTAATGGTTCCTGGGGGTGACCTCAAATATGCTAATTAATTAGTGCTAACTATTAATTAAGTTACGAAATCAGACACAAAAACGTACTTTCTCTGAATAAACATATATTTTTTCTTACATATTTGGATTCTTAACCTTCAAAATATAGGGGGTAGCCGCAATCTGGGAAATATGGTCCCCATAGTTTGGTCAGGAGAGCGATTCAAAGTTCGTACCCCTTAATGTTAATTTCACTTTTTACGTTTTTAGTCATATTTTAAAAACTAATAAAGCAATTCGAAGAAAATTTCACCCAGTCATAAAACTCATTTACCCAAAGATAATTTCACGAAAAAAATAATTTTTAATAATTGTTAATTATTTTTTATTATTTAATTAATTTAAGGATGAAAAATTTTTGAATTATAAGGTATGAATTTTTTTATACCATATTAATCTACATATTTTTCAATTGAAAAATCTAAAGTTTCAACTGTTTTTATTTATTAGAAGCTGAGAAAAATTAAAATTAATTATTTTTAAAAAAATAATTTGGCGACAATGAAGAAATGATTAAATGGAGCGATTAATATTAAAATGTGATAAACTTGCGAGGAACTTGACTTCGCGCGCTTAGCATAAAATTTCATTCATATTTTTTTCGCTAATAATCGTTTGCTTATCTTTTCATTTTTATTTTTTAAGCTATAAAATACGATGTTTCTTCTTTAGTCGTCTAAAATTCTATTTGCAATTTAGTAAAGAAATTTGAATAAAACATTTTATTGAATAAAATACATTTTATTCAGAGAATGTGGAGTTTTATAAAAGCATGCTTCTGATAGAATATGATTATACAACAGATTGTGCTTCTTTAATGTGATTTTTTTTATTTTTATTTTCTCAATAACTGATAAAATTTCAATAATATACATACGAATGAATAAATTTGGAATAAAATATTCATCAATTTCTTGAATATATATTTTATAAATATTAATAAAAATACGTAGTCAATATTTTTAAGCATCTCTCACAACATCGCAAATTTCTCAAAATCTTATAGGGTAAACTAACCAGTGAAGGAATACTTAAGCTTAGCTTGTCTTTAAAAAAAATCATAAAAATTTCAAAATTTGTAATTTTAGCTAAATGACGTTTTTGTTATTAAATGCATGTCGACATATTTGTTATTAAATGCAAATTATGTAAAAAAAATTTAGATAACTTACATAATATTGTTTTAAGCTTTTGGTGGTTTAAATAATAAGCAGTAAGATAACCAAGTGAAGGAACAGTTCTTAAATTGAATAAACACTAAATTTTCCAGTGAATGAACACTTAATTTTGAGAATGTTTGATGCTCGTTAGGAATCCTTAGGCCACACAGATATCTGTCGCCCTGTAGATGCCTGAATTGACTGATGTTAACACAGGCGGGCATTAGGAAAAAAAAAATCTTTTAAGTTTTCGTGCCCCCATTTCAGTATCTTAAGGGCCTTACGAGCTCTGTTTAAAAAGAGAGTATCATATCAGATATATATATATATATATATATATATATATATATATATATATATATATATATATATATATATATATATATATATATATATATATATATATATATATATATATATATATATATATATATATATATATAACATAAAAAGCTTCAATTAATCTTTTTATGTTAGTTTCTTTGCTATAAAACTTCATCCTAATTAATTATTCTAAACGAAATACTTTCTCACACTTTTAAAAACCACATCCTGTTCTTAAATCTATTTTTGGCTCAAGTATGCATTTAATTAAGAGCAGGACATTTTTCCCTTTGCTCTTGTGGGGGAAACGTTCGATCTATTTCATAAACCAATAGCAACTACTAAGAGTTCCCTCTTTCCCTAAATTAAGACATATTACGGATTTTACTTTGCAAGATTTTCCTTAACATATAACCAAGGAGCGCAACTTTTCATGTGCACTTTCACTCATTCTCATGACTGCTCTTGTCTAATAATTACTAATAATTAATAAATAAATTTTGTACCCTCCTTCCCGACCTATGACCTGTTTTAATCCTTCCACTCGGCAACGACGTTATATATATATATATATATATATATATATATATATATATATATATATATAACAAAAATAATCATAGTAGCAGTATTTGGTGGTAAATGTAGCTTATCGTAATTGAAGAATATGCTGTGCGACATTTTATGGTGAATTTGCGAACGTAAGTTTCAGAATGTATCGAAACATGTGGATGCTATTTGCTAATCATCTTTATCCAAAGAAAACCATGTAACGTAAATATCTAGCAAAATGAAGCAATTTTTTAAACAATGAATCATACAATATGCAACATATTATTTCTATATCTTATTCTTAAACATAACATATTTCAATGTTTTTAAAATGCCACTAAACATTCAGCAATTCATTGAGTTATAGAAAAAAGAAATCGTAAATTACAGAAAACCTTGTGAATGTGCATTAGAATTACTATACAATCTACATTTTATTTTTCATGCACTTTTTTTTCCTTCAAACTTTCATGCCTAGAAGACTCGATTAAAGCTGTAAAAATCATTATCCCTAAAATTTTGTATATAGCTATTATAAGTTATGTTAATTTGATTTTAGTATGAAATCCTCGAATAAACATAGCAAAAATAGCATAATCTAAATAATATCAGATAAAAAGTTCATGTATTTAAATTCTGAAAACTTATAAATCGATTCAAATTTTCTTTTCAAAAGAGATTAAAATAATTTTTTATTTTATTTATTTATTTATTTATTTTGCTTTTTGGACATAAATGAACTTAAAAATTGTCTATTGCCTAGAAACTTCGAGGTGTTTTCTATTAACTATTAATTAAACCTCTCAGAGCAATCACAAAACATTATTTCAATTTTTTTACAGTCAGAAATTGGTTGCCTAGCAACCTAGTAAAATTGAGCGTTTCTCTTTTGAATCAGTCAAGGGTTATCTTAAAATATTTATTTGCGCAGGCGACTTTTTTTGGCGGTATTCTGGACTATCGCCAAATATATAAACCTTTATTGCAACCCAATTTACGACCCAATTGTTTTAAAATTTTGTCTACCCCCCCTAATTCAAGTGTCTAGATTCCAAATATGTAAAAAAAAATATATGTTTATTCAGAGAAAGTGCGTTTTTGTGTCTGATTTCGTAACTTAATTAATAGTTAGCACTAATTAATTAGCATATTTGAGGTCACCCCCAGGAACCATTAAGATTGACATTGAGTTCGTGAAAATCGGATCATTAGAACGAAAGTTATTCAGGGTGATATCTTTTTTTTTTTGCGGACTGTACGTACGAACCAGTCATTAGAAAAAGTTTCGAAGTATACAGTTAAATTTTTCCTGTCTTTCAACGTAAACACACCAAATTTGGAACGAATTGTTTTAAAATTGATGATTTGTGTAACATATGTGTACAGAGCACAAAATAACAAACGGACCAGCCTAAATAACGATTGATCTAATGAACGAATCTTTACATGCTTGAATTAAATCTCAATGATTCGAAGGGGTGACTTCAAATATGCTAATTGGAGCAGACGAATTGGTACTTTTACTAAAAAATGCACTTTCTTTGAATAAATGTACCTTTTCTTCCGATGAATTGAGATTTCTGATTCCCAAATTACAAGGAAATCTATGTGGGAAATAGCGATCCTAATAGTTTGGTCAAACCAGCTGTCCAAAGTTTGGACCCCTTAATTCTAATTTAACTTTTTGTGTATTTTACCAAAGTTCGAATAAATTTTAAGCGAAATGAAACGAACAGAAAACAACTTTTCGTAAATGTTTATTTTATAACTATTATAAATAGATAGATTATACTCTTATAAATGTTTTTAATTATTTGGATTTTTCCTTTTTTTGAATCAAAACACCATTTATAATTTCTATCAACTTAATGTAATGCTAAGTTGAATCATCTGATCTTACTTATATACACCGAAGAGCCATTACATTATGACCAACCTGCTAATAACATGTAGGACCACCTTTAGCCCTCAAAACTGCTAGCACCCGCCGTGGCATTGATTCCACAAGGTGCTGATAGGTTGTCTGAGGTATCTGGTACCAAGCGCTCACCAACTGATCCTGCAATTCCCTCACATTTCGAGGGGGTAGAGTGGCAGCACGAATTCGGTTTTCCAAGTTGGACCACAAATGCTTAATTGGATTAATGTCAGGTGAATTTGGGGGCCAAGACATGGCTTGAAAGTCACTGGAAAGTTCATTGAACCAATCCATGACGATTCGACCCTTATGACATAGTGCATTATCCTGTTGGTAAATACCATCCTCCGCAGAAAAAACTGCTGCCATAAATGGGTGAACCTGGTCTGCAACTATGTTCAAGTAGCTTACAGACGTCAGGAGTTGCTCTATGAGAATTATGGGTCCTAATGTGCCCCATGAAAACATTGTTCCTGGGAGAGAAACCATGAAAACCTGAGCGAGCCCATTGTTATAGATGGAGGGTGGTCATAATGTAATGGCTCTTCGGTGTATTATACTTACACGATACTAAATATTTCTACTTGTACGGAAATATATATGGTCCAATTTAATACCTAATTAAGGTTGTAACAAATTCTCAAATTATTATAATACAAGTTAAGACCAATTTTTATGAAAGTGTAGTACAATTATTTGAATAAGGAGTGTGATGTATTTCAAATTATTTTATTTCCATTACAACTGTCTGCTTCAAAAAATATACATATTATCCTTGATTTTTTAGCTTTTATTAACTTCTTTATTTGTATTATGCTGACTTTACAAGCATCAGAAATAAAATGTTTTTTAATAAATAACTGATTAGTTCACTTGAAATCAAAATAATCTTGAATACAACTGGATAACTTTGTAGTTTGGTTTAAAAAAAAAACGCGTTTAATCATGCTGAATGGCGGTGAAAATCTTCTTTGAAGAACTTATTGATACACAAAGAATATAAACTTTACTTTAAAAGTTTTGGAATACATTTTTCATAAATCACACTTTTATACGTTTTAACGAAATAAAGAAAACAAAAACACTCTCGAAAATAGAAATTTCAAGATATTTAGAACTCTTGAGCGTGAATAACAAAAGTTTTTATTTGAAATTAAAACTTCTTTTTCTCTGTAGTGCCCCGAATTCTGAGCATTCGAAACATTTTAACCTTTCTTTCATTTCAACTAAGAAACAAAAGAAAATTTATTTTTAAAAAGTATATTTCGCTTCTTTCTTCTCAAGATGAAATAACAAAATTCTTTGCAAAATTCGAAGAAATTTGATTGAATGAGTTTCACAAAGTTTAACACTCTTCATAACGTAAAGTAATAAATAAATATTTTGAGTTTTGTTTCTATATTTGAAAGTAATTACTGAACGTATTTTTTGTTAAAACATTAAAAAATTAAAAATATTAATCCCATCTGACGTTTTGATAAGAAAAAAATTTGCTATAGTAGTAAAAAAAAATTATATTTAAACATATTTAGCACCTTTACTCTGCTTTAAGTTTCTCAATTGTTTGAAATTTCCATTTTAACAATCATGCAATGTTCTCCTTAATTAGGGAAGCATTAAGACATGGGTAGATTTGTTGAGGCATATAATTATAATCAAACATTAGCTGGATCTGTTTCCCGATAGAGCAATATAGAATCTAAAACTGAGTGTGTAATGCGTTTCAATTCTAATTGTAAGTTTTAATGCAAAGTTTTAGTGTTCTGTAGTGATCTTGCAAGATTAATGGACCACCTCTTTCAGTAATTCCATGTCAATCGAAATAAACTCATTTGTTACTTATTAGTGAAAATCATTATTAATGTTCACTTCTCTGCTTAATTACAAGATTCTGATTGGAAAATGGAGAGGTTTACTGAGAAACGTGTCAATTAGCTGTATTTGATTAATTTTCAATTCAGATTACTTCAAAAGACAAAGTCAACTCCTGTTAAGATCTTATTATTAAAGCTTTTTTATGTTTTTAAATATTAAGTTGAGGCATTTCGAATACTGAATCATTTTATTTAGGACGCATAAACTAAATTCAGTGGTGCGACAGCCCATAGAAGGCCAATGCCTACTGCGCCCATCTCAGTTTTCTTGACCTCAGGCTCTGGGATGCAGCAGCAGGATGTTCGGATTTGATGATCAGCTGAACTCGAAACCCCCAGTGTTTAGTCCCCAAACAGGTTCGGTACTCATTTTATGGATCCACTGAAGGGATGAAAGACTGAATCAAACTTGCCCGGTCTGAGGATCAAGCCTGAGGACCTGTGGTACTAGAGTTTGGAGTGCTACCACTCAGCCACCGAGCGTATATTTAAGACACATAATTCTCATTATTTGACTTTCGAAACATTTACCCATAATAACCCCTAGTGGGTCAATGAAGTAAGTGGTTTCATTTTTATTTTCAGACACAATACCAAGTCTGTTTGTTATCGGATAAAGAAACAGGATTTATAGGGACAAAACATTTATCACTATGTTTTCATTTGTGCGACCGCTAAGAAGTTAAGACTATAAAACTAACATAAATTTTAAAGTAAACTGACTATTTTGAGATATTAATAACATCAAGACAATTAAGAGATATAATAAAGTCTAAGGAGCATAAAAATTCATAGTTTTATATACCAGAGTTTCAGGTTATAGATCAAAATATCCCAATAGAAGGCATTTCAAATTATTTTGACCCTAGCGTTTACATTGATTAGTGACCAATTGATGGCGGGTTCGACTGTGAGCCACAATTCTTTTGCTCAGTTGTTTAGTTTGCTGACAGTTTTGACCAATTTTCGTATTTCACATTGAGACTCTGATGACAATATAGTCAAGATCCCAATTGAGTAATTTTTAAGTGGGAACATAAATCGTTAAAATATTCTAAAGCACAATCAAATATTATGTGGCTCTGTCGTTCTAATACGAATTTAAGAAACTTTATCTGTTTTGTCTTAAGCTGTTTGTGCTTCTTCAACCTATTTTACAAAAAGGCTTATTTTATTTAGTTTAACTTCTAGTATTTATGAACTAAGTTTGATTAGAAAAAAATGCACAACACAATTCAAGCAAATCATCCAGCATGCCAATTAGAGGACGTAAGTACAAACTCTTACTAACTACAGAAGAAGGTAGATATTTAAGCATTAAAACAATTTGATTGCTTTAAAGACAAAAGTAAAACACATTAAGATACTGTTATGGGAAATACCTCTAAGTTTCATTGGACGAAAAACCGGCCTGATATTCTTTTATCTCGACTTCATCACAAGTGTTACGAGATATTTCGTTAGTTATTTGTTTCCCTCTTAAGTATTATTTTAACCATTTAAAACTTTTAACCGTTTAAAAGGCAAAACAAATAACTTCAAATTTGCGAAACTCATTAATTAAGAGCATTTAAAGACAATAAAGTAAAAAAATTAGTAATTTTTTTAATGATGTTCTATTTTTGGAAAATTGGTACTTGACAGGGGTATTTTTACTGACTGTGGTCAAAATCACTTCAGATGTGCTCCGGAACTTATCTTTGACTAGATCGAAATAGTATCCACTTTGTAGCTCATGAACATTTGAAATATATTGGAAAGTAAATCAATCGTTTAAAACTTTTTAAACCATAAAATGATTATATATTGACGTGATAATCTACATAATCTAGAGTAATAGTTTTTTTTAAATACGTCAAGAGCAGAAAAGTTCATGTGTTAATTATATTTTTATAAAATTGATTCTGTCTTTTTTAATACTGTTGGCTTATCAAATTTTACTTTCTTATTCAATTTAGCATTTGGGCTTTCTCTTTTTTCGTTTTTTTATTTGTACTTGAGTCAAAAATTTGATTTTTCACTTCATCATCTCGAATATTGTTTTTAAAAACAATATTTTGCAGATATAGAACGGAATAAGAAGCTGGAAGTTAATTTCATCAATGTTTTCAGCATCAACTGAAACTCCTTGTTCATTAGACTCTAGTTGAAAAATATCAAGCTCTTCCAAATATTAATTTGAAAATGTTTCTATAACAAGGCTTGTAACATTGTATACATGGTGATAAGAGCAAGCAAAATTTGAAAATGAGATAAATGAAAGAAGGGCACCCTTTTATTTAACTCACAAGAATCTAACAATCACTAGGATCAGAAAGGAAAAACCATCAACAGCAAAACTCAATTCAATACCATTGTTGAGAACATATTGAAAACTTTTTTTGACATTAATTTTTAACTCTATCATTGTTAAATAACGAAAAATGATGCATAACAACACCTTAAAAACCGTCACCTTCTAAGAAAGAATTTCTTTTTTTCAGTTAGAATTTCAACAGAAGAAAAAAACACTGAGTATGAAAGATTGTCTATCTCGCATTACTTTCTAAGTAATTCCTTCTAATATAATTAATAATACATTCTATCACTATCTATCTAATATCAACCACCTGCAAATTTATGTCAAGAAAAGTTGACCACATCCGCATTCAGCCCTTCATTCAACATTCAATCACATTTATTTCATTCAAACAACTTTATATATCTTGAATAAATATCATAATGCGGATTAAATTAAAAGAGCACAACATAACTCTTGAAATTTATAAATATAACTCTTGAAACGCCAGTGTTCCAAAAATGGAACATAAGGGTTAAAACTAATATTTTGTAATGATTTGTAATAGTTTGTATTATTATAAAAAATAAGCAAGAAAAACATCAAGTAGAGAATAGATGATTACATAATGCTCGGAAAAGGTAGTTTATGAATCTATAACTTTGAACTAAATAAAACTGTTGTTTTTTATTCATCATTTTTGTTTGCTTAAAACAGAAAAAAAGTTTTCCTGTAAAGTTAGGTGATATTTTCTTTTCATCCAAGACTACATAGTTAATTTAAATTGCTTAAAGCATTATTCTTTTGTTCCCATAATTACTCAGCATCTCAAATTATTTTTCTTTTGTAACTATAACCCTCTCTAAAATGGCAGGGAACACGATGAAAGGACGCTAACAAAAGTATTTAAAATTAATTGAAAACTCATTAGTTAAATTAGATAGATATTTTAATTATAGAAATGCGGTCAAAAAGAAAAATAATCCTTTGAGTTTTTTCTTCCAAAGCAACTTCTATTTAAGAAAATGTCATCTCTCCCTAATTGATCGCTTTCAATGATGATAAATTGAATTTTTATTATTTTTTTAAAATTCATATTGAGTAGAGTTTGTTTTTTAAATATCTATGAAGCCTTTCACTGTTACTTGTTTCGTTTAACATTGAACTTATATAATTAATATCTAAAGTATTGTTTCAAAATGAGAAAAATTTGGATTAAAATTATTTTAGCCTGTGGTTCCCAAATGAACCCACGAAATCTCAATTGACCTTTTCTTTAAGAGCTTGGTCAACAGAGTAATAAACATTTATGTTTCGACAGTTATTTTCATAACATAAAAGAGAAACAGACTTTATATTCTTGATTAATTAAAATTATAACAGTACAGGGTTATTCATAATTCCCTCCGGGTTTTCGAAGCGTTATAGTAAAAAAGCGAAGACGAATACAACAAAAAAGAACATATGAAATTATTCCGAAAGTATTCAAGTTTTAATTTAAGCAGTTGCCGGTAGATGGCAGTAACATGTACCACTGAAGCCAGTTGTAGTGAAGAAAAATGGCGTTTACAGGTGAAGAGAATTATGAATAACCCTGTTACTCATTCAGTGTCAAATTACTTCTCTTTACATAAAGAACATTCGTATAAAAAGCAATAATTGCTAGTAGTCGCATACTTCTGACATGCTGTTTACAGTTACAGATAAGATTTGATTTGGCTGTAGACTTTAAACTTAACAACAAATTTTCAATTAATTTCTATAAAGTCTATATTTTTATAAAGTCTATAGTCTTCAATAAAGTCTAGCAACGCAAAAATATACCTAATATTTCATTTTCAATTGACATTAACAGAAAGTGCTATAAAAAGTTAAATTTGTTTAAAAAAAAGCATACAAATTAATTGTTTTACCTTATAATTTTTAAACTTAAGGTGTAATTTAAACTTCTTCATTTAGGAATCAACTTCCCGAATAACATCCCTGTGTTCCTTGCTTAAGCTTAATAAATAAGCTCATTATTCAAATAATTGACAAGTTCTATACCATATATTTAAAGCTATACTTAGTAGTTCAAATATACATGTAAACTTAAGTGTTTATAACTCAATGTGTATAAACGCAAAAATATGTAAACAAAAATGTATGTAACTCAAAGGCTCGTACTTTCAATATTTTAAATTAATTTTTTTAAGATAGTACAGCTTTAAGATTCATCTTTTCTTAAAATAAAAAAAGTTGATTATCATATTATTACTCTATGAATTCTCTTTATTCAAGAGATATGATAATTAATAAACAAGGTTAGTCCGGATTCAATCTACAGCTTATACACTGCTTCGTCCTATCCAAAGAGTTTATCCATTGTAGATTTCAAGTGCAGCCAATCTCTCACCTCAAAATTAAAGTCTATAAGTCACATTTTGAGAAAGAGGAGGAAAACGCGCCTGCAAAAAACTCTTTATAGTCATTCAGAAAAAAGAATTATTGTACGGAGAAATTTTTTTCGGCAAACTTAACATCCTGTACGGTAATAACATTTCTGGTAAAATTAATCATAACTAGTTAATAAAACAAAAATATACGGTATTAAACCATTCAACCATTTGGTGACTTTTCCATTTATATGATGACGGCTTACCGGAAATTATGGCTTTTACGTTCTTAGTACCATCTACATAGTAAAAAATACATAAGTAAAAAGTAAATTTAACTGTAAAAATTACTTTTATGTCTTGGTTTAAAGTATCATGATAAAATTACCAAATTTCACCACAATCACCATATTTTATCAAATATTTATTTTTTTATTTTATTTTCTTTACATGGCGGGCACTTAGGATGTATTGTTCCATTTTCCTCTTAATTAATAATTAAGCAGCGTCGCCCACGTCACACAACCCCAAACCCGTTTATAGGAAGGGTCACATTCACGCAATCACACAAGGGAGAAAGGACATAGAGCACAGAGAGAAAGAAACATCCATGCCCTGAGCAGGATTCGAACCCGCAACCATCGGCTCCACAGTCAGGCACGCTAACCACTCGACCACCCGGTCGGCATTTTATAAAATATTATAAAACAATATTTTATTGTTAATGTTGCTAAAATAATTACTAAAGTACCTTAGTAAAAATTACTGAGATTTTTGGTGCTTCCATAGAGCCAGAAATATGGTCAATTTTACAATTTTCTGTTAGTTTTGATCATATTTTTTTTCTACGAGCAAAGAAATAACAAAGAAGCATACGTTAAGCCGATTCATAACACAAATAACAATGATAAAAGAAACTTGTAGTTTTTAACCTTACTTTCTTCTTAGAGTGCAAAGCAATCTCTGGGTTTGGTGAGGCAAAGCGAAAAGGGGTAAGGATCCCTCTAATAATAGACAGAATAACTTGTCATTTTGTACAACATAAGACTTTCCTCAAGTGAAAATACTGCTTTTCTATCATATCTAGTGTATTTTATCCCGGAAGATGTGGGAATTTATTTTCTGTAGCTCAACAAAAGAAACCATTTATTTTACTTCTTGCATTATTATGAGGAATAATAGTGGGCGATGGTAAATAATTCATGATGCATTATTGTGCCAGAAATGATATCAAAATCACTTAGCGTGTCCAAGGTTAGGATTAAGAGTTCATTAATATCACTCCCTTTCTATTTAGCTGTCAAAATCATAGTTCCTGAATTATTTAAATATTTATGTTAATTCTGTGTCTTATAAAAATAGTTATTTATATTTTACGATTTATTAAGAGCATGCTGAAAATGTTTGTCTAAAAAATGATTTCAAAAATAGATAGATTTTAAGTAATTTGATTTGCGTGATTTATTTTGATTGCATAAATTAAATTTCCTTCAGTCTGAAGATTTTTCTTTACTTTCATTCATTTTTTTTAAATAAAAGCAAAGTGAAAGACAAATCTTTTAAATTTTTTTTCTGTCAAAATCTGTTTCGATTATTTAGATTGTTCAATTCAAAATCGCAAGCTAACATTTATCCCAAGAGGCAGCACGACGAATCTGGTAACGACGCAATAATTATTTTTAGATTACAGTAATTATAAGACACGGAATTTATATTAATTCTGTGTCTTATAAAAATAGATATTTATGCTTTACGATTTATTAAGAGCATGCTGAAAATGCTAGTCTAGGAAATGATTTCAGAAATAGATAGATTTTAAGTAACTTGATTTGCGTGATTTATTTTGATTATATAAATTAAATTTCCTTCAGTCAGAAGATTTTTCTTTACTTTCATTCATTTTTTTTTAAATAAAAGCAAAGTGAAAGGCAAATCATTTAAATTTTTTTCTGTCGAAATCTGTTTCGATTATTTAGATTGTTCAATTCAAAATCGCAAGCTAGCATTTAACCCAAGAGGCTGCCCGACGATTCTGGTAGCAACGCAATAATTATTTTTAGATTACATTAATTATAAGACACAGAATTTATATTAATTCTGTGTCTTATAAAAATAGATATTTATACTTTACGATTTATTAAGAGCAGGCTGAAAATGCTAGTCTAGGAAATGATTTCAGAAATAGATAGATTTTAAGTAACTTGATTTGCGTGATTTATTTTGATTATATAAATTAAATTTCCTTCAGTCAGAAGATTTTTCTTTACTTTCATTCATTTTTTTTAAATAAAAGCAAAGTGAAAGGCAAATCATTAAAATTTTTTTCTCTCGAAATCTGTTTCGATTATTTAGATTGTTCAATTCAAAATCGCAAGCTAACATTTATCCCAAGAGGCTGCACGACGACTCTGGTAACAACGCAATAATTATTTTTAGATTACAGTAATTGAACCAACTATCTGGGGGGAAATAAAGTAGACTACTGGATAAATAGAAATTTCTAATTACAGCTCATCTTAAGTACCCCCTCAAGAATAATATATATAAATATTGTGTTAATACTCATAAAATTTCGCCACTATTTTTAAAACAATTTTTATTACAGTAAGAAATAATTACATTGTATCTCAAATAAATTTAAAAACCAACAAAGATTTTGATACAGAGATAAATTAACATCTCATTTCAACTGTAATTTTATTTATAGATTTCTCCGATATTTAGGAAGAGATTAATAAAATCTTACGGCAAGGATTAACTTTGACGGCAAAACATAAAGTCACAGCAATAATGTAAAGGTTCCAATAAGTGACTTATAGACCAATAAGAGACTGTCCGATACTAGAAGTAGTTGTTTTCTGTACCATTAATCGTGCGGTTTATATAGAATCTGTCTAAGAGTAGAATTAATAAGTTACACTAGTTGATTAACAGGTAATTGATCAAAAAGTAACGGGTAGTAACGGGTATCTTGACACAATTAAATAAACGGAGTTAGGAAACGTATTGCTTGCATTTTTCATTGTTTGATCAGAGAAGATATTTTTTATAAATTAAATTTATTCATTATAAATGATTGATAACTTTTGTTTTTATGAAATTAAACATGTAGATTATGAAATTAAACATGTTATACAATATCTTTTTGTATATCAGTTGAAAGTATGATATAATTTCAAAAGTTGTTAAGTTAGTTTTAAATTAAGAATTGAAAAAAATCTAATATGTAAGATTTAAGTTATTGTATAAACTGTTACTTAAATCTGCCTAAAAATAATCGAAATAGTCTTCAAAATAAATAAACAATCGAACAATTTTTAATGAGAATATGTTAGTAAACTAGTCAATATTTATACATATCTGGTCTATATCATATATTATAGTGGAGAAAGAACAATTTATTTTTTGTTAAGTCTCAAGACGAGCATTATTTTCAGTACTATCATAAATTCTCTAAATCTTGATACATAAGGGAAATGTATCTATGCATAATTTAGGCTGATATTCAGTTACTATGACAACAAAATACCACATTTTTATAATATAAGCGGAAAATATAAACTTTGAAAACTTACAGTATTTTAAACTATAGACAGAAATAAATCAAAACACTTAAATAATTTATTTTCATGTTCGTAAAGGTTTTTTTGCGTAACATTAGATAATAAATTTTAAATATTTTCTAAGTAATTTTATCTCTATGTTTCTGAAACAAATTTAGTTTAATTATTTTTGTGTAACGGAAGTTATATTGTTGAACTGCGTGCTACCATTCTGAAAAAAATTTTGATAAATAAATTATGATTTCTAATCAACGTCCCCAAATGAGCAAATCATCTTAATATGTAAATAATAAAAGAAAATTAAATTTATAAATTTTTCATAAGATTTTAGAGATTATATAAATTGCAATGTTCTATGTTAGAAACTATAAATGTTTATTATATATAATTAATATATATAATATATCAGAATTAGATTAAGTACATTTTTTGTCATCGAGGAATGGTAATACAAAATCACTAAATATATAACAAAATTTGATTATGGTCATGCATTTTTCATGCTTAAAACAACAGAACTCAGGTATGGTTAATATAAGAGTAGAAAAAATATTTCATAACCAGAAAATTTTAACTGGCAGTCATAGCCAAGAATAAAAGATTAACTATTTTTAAATAATAAATATGCTGAAAGAAATACGTTAGAAGATATTAATTATAGTGAATTAAAAATTAATGAACGCTCCACTAGAATAGGAATGCCCCAAAGGTATAATATAATGTTTTAAAGGTTAAAAAAATTCAGTGCAAAGTATTATTTAAAAAATAGAACAGCGGCTCTTCACTGAAAAACAAACACATTGTTATCTAAGAAACGAGGATGAATCTATAATTAGCAAATTTTATTTTAAAAATATCAGAAGCACAAATGATTGCACAATTGCATATCCTACGTATAAATAACAAGATCAAATATATAATTATTCACTAAAATAATGTTATCATAAAGTTATGTAAGTTATAATACTAACATAACTTTAAATAAGTTTACTCTTAAAGATGGACTTTCAGAATACACATTGGACAGTAGACTTTCTACTTGTGACTGCGACATTATCCTCCTCTCGTTGTTTCTTCTCAGTCTCGATCACACATAACGTACAACGTATATACTCGACTGCTAAAGTCAACACAGGAGCGATCACCACTGTGAACTTAAAACAGCTCTCACGAACAGCCCTCAAAGAATTCAATGATCTTAATATAGCTCTCCCGGCTTCTCCCAAAACAGCGGTGAATTAACCAGTGGTATCCCGTTCATCGAATTCTATCACAGATATAATTCTAGTGGGGGAGTACTGTAGAGTATCTACCGCTACAAAAATATAATTCCAACTCACGTGTATATAAGACATGCTAACTCGATTCTATGGTGGGGTAACTTTTCATAGCAGACAGTTAGCATTGTCTATGACAACTGTCCCCACAAGTCTTTAGGATTTTTCGATTAAAAAAAATAAACTTCAACAGTAAAGTTATTCTCACATCAGATAGCAAGAAACAGAGAAAAAAAATGAACAAGCATCTTTTCATAATTAGTAGAATTATTTTTCTTACCAGAGGAGTCACCCCCTGTTTGCTGCGTGCATCAACCTACGAGATTTTTCACGATTTTCTCTCACATCGCATCGCAATCTGAACGATGAGAGTGTGTTTTATTCTAGTTTTTATATATGCCGGTGTCCCGCAGTGGACTAATTGTAAAGACCCGGTTCCCAGTAGAACACAGAAGCCAAACATCACTGGCGGTTGAAGGAGTCATCAGTAAGCGGGTGGGTAACTACTTTGATCAGCCTGCGTAGAGACCGAGGATCCTCGTTAATCTGTTCGATTGTAAGGTGCTCGACTTCACGCTCAGTCGTCGGGCTACCAAAGCAGGGAAGCCATCCCCTCTGCGGAGGATCAAAATTGCGATGGCATGTCTTCAGATCATCCTCAGGGATGTTTCTCAGATCATCACCAAAAACCCAATAACCGTATATACATACATATATATACGGTTATATATGGTTATATATAATATACGGTTATATATAATACATATTCATGGTTTCTTAACCATGATATTTGTAAGCAGTTTCAATATCGTAAAAATAAGAAATGATCTTTACCGTAAACTTTAAGGTTATTTGAATGGACAGAGTGTTGTCGGCTATTTTACCATTATTTGAGAATGAAAATTCTAATAGGGCAGATAGTTAGAGAGAAAGAAAGAATGGATACCTATTAGTTTATTAGACACAATGCAAATAAGTTTTGAGGATGAAAGCAAGTATAGTTTTTTTTTTAATTACTAGTCTTATTTAGACTTTTAAAACACGTATATAGTGTTTGTTTTTCTAACAAATCTTATAGCAAAAATTTCAAAATTTTGCGAAAACCTTTAATATTGTAATGAAAGAAATCATTTAAAATAATATTCAAGAAGTACAAATGCAAATTAATACTTATAGTAAACCAAAAACCATTTAATTATTCTTAGTTCTTATACAATATAGAAATAATTTAATCTCATAAAAAATTGCCATTTCTTTGGGATATTATATTAATTATATTCACTAATTTGTGCTTAAAAAGCTCAGAAAATAAAGCAGCTTAAAAAGTATCAAATATTTAAAAAACTTAGAGCTAAAATGTGAGAATCCTTTAGTTGCTTATAAATTTGAATGTTTATTCGTTTATTTATATGCTTTTTTTTAATTAAACATTTTTTACCTTCTACGAAAGCTCTGATTATATTATTTGCAATTTCTGCAGTCTAAAGATTATTTTAATTGCAAAAAAAAAAAAAACAATATGCTGTTTTAAAATATCTTTATGCCAAACAAAAAAGAACACATTTAGATTAGAAAGATAATACATAAGTTTACATAATTTTCAAAAAAATAATTACTTTATTTAACTTAATGCTTTTTTTTAAACAATTTATCGCTGCAATGCAAATTTTATCTTTATTCTTTTTATTGACATTTTTATTCTTCAATATACTTTTACAAGTTTCATTGTTTACAAATGCGTAGTATAATGTTTCAAAAACTTACAATTAATAAAATTAGGGAATTAAATTTTCAAAGCTCTGAAATTCAAACCTTAAAAAACTCAACTACTTACCTATTTATTTTAATTTTTTTTTTTTTGCGTTCTCGACGAGATGTAAGAATAAAATATTTTTCAACAGATTTTTTTACTATAAGATTTTTCATTATATTTGCAACGATAAGTTGTTTTTTACTTTGAAATCTTTTCATTTGTATTTTTATGGATATTACTGTTATAGAGATTAACTTAAACCATTACTAAAGCGCTTTTGTGAGAGAGAAAAAATCCAGAAACTTTGCAAATTTAATTATATTCTAGTTGTAAATTAAATAAATAATCCCAAGAAACTGAAGCGATAAGATATTACTTGACTAGAAACTTCATTCGCTTCAAAGTCCCGCAGTGGACTGATCGTTAAGACACGGTTCCCAGCAGATCACCGAAGTCAAGCATCACTGGTTGCGATCAGTGAGCGGGTGGGTGACCACTTGGATCAGTCTTCGTAGGGACCGAGGATGTGCGGTATTGGTCCTCGTTAAACTGTTCCACTGTAAAGTGCTCGACTTAGCGTGCAGGTCGTCGGGCTACCGAAGCGGGAGTACCATCCTCTCTGCAGAGGATCAAAATTGTGATGGCATGTCTTCGGATCATCCTCAGGGATGTTTCCCAGACCGTCGTCAGTAGCCCATTGTGCAGCTCTAGTGCGACGTAAATGAACAAAAGCAACAACAACAGCAAGACGTGAATGTAAAGAAACAAAAACATTTTTATATGAAAAACGTAAAGTTGCCAAAAAAATAATGAAAAAAATGAAGGTGAGAAAAACAAACTAGAAAAATAACAGAAGCCGAGAAAGAAAAAAGATGAAAAACAGAGTAAGAGAAATCACTGTGGTAGAGAGGCAATTCAGTGTAAAATGCATTTTCACGCGTTAGGGAGAGGTTAGATGTTTTGACCTAAGCGGCTCTCTGATGGCTATATCACACAAGAGAAAATAAGTGCAACTGTAATGCCTCTATCACACGAGAAAAAAATAAGTGCAACCGTAAGTGTAACTGCAAGTGTAAGTGAAACTCTAAGCGCAATTCCTCCGTTCGGAGTTGCGGATAGGGTTGCTTAATTGCCTGAACGGTTGCATGTAATTGGGTTACCATATTTTGTTATTTATCTTTACTTTTGGCTCATATTTAATTTTATTTAGTTTCTCAACGATGTTCGTAAAGACGCTGTAGAATATTGATTGATTTTGATTTAAATTTTTACATTTGTATTGGTGTTAAGTCTTTTTTTCAGCAGCAAATTAAAATTCTGAAAACTTTATTTCCCCATTAGTGAAGTAGCATAGTATAAAAAGGATTATGATTTCTACCTCATTATATGAGATGATATTAAGATATCATTGAATTTCATGCTGCGTCCCTAAAAAGATAAGGGGGTGAAAGGGGGATGGACTTAAATACTATCTAGAATTTTGACGATTTTTTTACGTTGATTTGAGTGACTAATGTATAAAACATGGTGCGTAGCATTTTTAAAAAGTGCTTTTTAAGTGAAGTAGCATAGTATAAAAAGGATTATGATTTCTACCTCATAATATAAATCATATTAGGATATCAATGAATTTCATGTTGTGTCCCTAAAAGGATAAGGGGGTGAAAGGGGGATGGACTTAAATACTATCTAGAATTTTAACGATTTTTTTTATCTTGATTTGAGTGACTAAGGTATAAAACATGGTGCGTAGAGTTTTTAAAAGTGCTTAAAGGTGCTTATTTTCAAATTTCATTTTTTAAAGACCCTTAAAGGTGCTTTTCTTAATAAGTGTTTTTAAAAAGTGCCTTATTTTCCTTTTTCGAAAATGAGATTTATGAAAGGGAATGTCGATTTTCGCCACATATTATGTAAAAACGTACTTTTCACATTTTTCTATTTCACGTTTTCAGAATTCATTCGTCCCGCACTGGACTGATCGTTAAGACACGGTTCCCAGCAGATCACCGAAGTCAAGCATCACTGGCTATGGTCAGTGTGCGGGTGGGGGACAACTTGGATCAGTCTGCGTAGGGACCGAGGGTGTGCGGTATGGGTGGGTCCTCGTTAAACTGTGCTACCGCAAAGTGCTCAACTTCGCTCGCAGGTCGTCGGGCTACCGAGGCGGGGTGCCATCCCCTCCTCAGAGGATCAAAATTGTGATGGCATGTCTTCGGATCATCCTCCGGGATGTTTCCCAGACCGTCGCCAATAGCCCATTGTGCAGCTCTAGTGCGACGTAAATTAACAAGAACAGAATTCATTCAACCATGACCAATTTCAGCGTACCGTCCGTCCATAGCGTATGAAAGCGCCAATCATTTTACAGATTTGGTGAAATACTTGCGAGTCCGCATGTGCGTCTAGTGAGCTGGGTTCGGTGAGATTCTTGCTCTCTCATGCTGCATTTTGCAAGATATTCTCAATTTCAGTTTTTATTTTCCACCCTCTGAAATCGAACCGAAAAATCTCTTGATCATTTTTTTAATCGCTAATATAATCAAGAAAACAGTTCTTTGTCAAATTCTAGTTACTTTATCATGATCATGTAAAGTCTGAGAATTATTTTGCATTTTATCAATTTACCTAGTGCTTTAAAATATTTTTTGAGTGCCTAAAATGTTCTTAAAAGTTGCTTATTTTTTATTGAAGGATTTGGCTCCGCACCCTGTAAAAGCATAGTTTATTTATATATATTTACTATCTAATATGCTAGCTAGGCAAGTGCGGTATCATTATCTACGTAAGCACTAAATCGAATGTGAATAAAAACAAGTTGTCTAATTTAATAGTTTAACAATTCGAAAATTTATAAAAAGTTTCATGTGTAGAAAGGACAATTTTATGACTTATACCACTTTATGCAACTGACATTGCTATCTAATCAAGTAAGGCATTTCTTCAAATTTAATTTTTTAAGCTTAATTCAAAAACATAGTCCTTTGAAATAATTCTTTAGAAGAAATGATGGTTTGATGTATGAAATATAAAATTTCTGAATTACCTTTCATTCATAAAATATTTATAACATCAAAACTATTAGATCTATCAAATCAATTCTATTTTTTTAATTGAGTCTAAAAAATACATAATAAATAATGTCAGACTTGTCTATACTACAATGTCTCAGAATTTTATTTTCATCAAATTAATTTACTTTATATGAAGGGATCATCAATTTTATTCATTTACACATTGCATATCAGGAATATCACTCTTATGAAAATTATTTTTTCCTATTTCTTAGTAAAATTTCTTTTTAAATATAAGAGAATTTTCAATGTCATACTTACATTTTATTATTGTAAAATTTAAAACATTCATTATTGGTATAAGATAATTTAATTAAAATTTATAGGATTTATTTTAGGACAAATTTATTGTAATATACAGTATATAGATTAAAATCTATTAATAACTAAGAAAAAAACAATATTTTATTAAGAACATTCTTTTTATGTATCATATTATTTTGTTATAGCCTTTTACGTGTTTTGTTTTGCATTTTAAATAATACAAGAATCAATTTAAAAAAAAAAACATTTATTGTCAAGTGAAATATTTAGAACATTATTCATTTTTATTTCTTATTTTTTATTTCTTCCATAAAAACAGTATTACATCTCTTTCCTTCTTCACCAGACAAACCTTATAGGATTATACGAAATATCTGAAATAAAAGAAAGAAATCACTTTCATGATAAAATTTTACCAACACATTATTAGAATAAGGAAGATTAAATGCCATTAATTTGAAATCATTTAAGTCCTTAGGTATCCCTTTTAAACTTATTTTAAGTTTGACAGATATTTTGATTATAGTTCTAAGATTATTCTATTCTCTAATGAAAGATGGCAGGTGTGTTTGGATTGAAATTTGTTTCAAGAAAAATAAATTGTATTTATAAACGAAGACTCTTAAAAATGCAAGTATATTGAAAAATTAGTAAGGTACACTTATATACTTACTGTCATTATAGAAAAGCTAAGTATTAAAAGATAAATGTGAAGTATAAATAAAAAGTAAAGTATCATTAGTTAACTTTGAATAATTATGAACAAAATATTATGCAAATCATCATACACAAAAAAAAAAAAAAAATAGAGGGGATGAATGTAGAAACAGACAAGGAGATTGGGAATTTGCATTTTTAATAATTACTTTTTAAATATAATATACTACCTTTCTTGTAATACTTTTCAATAATTACTGGAAAATGGGGTAACTTTGTGAGAAACAAGGTAAATATTTACCACACATATTTTCTAACTTGTTTTAAAATGAGATTTTTAAAAATTAAAAGAATTCTTAGGGAAGAATAAAATAATTATTTCACTAATAATTCTAAAATTTTCAAATAATCGGACACATGCTTTTACAATCAACAGAAATAAAGATTAAAATTTAAAAATAAAGAAATATAATCATTATTATATTTTATGTTATAATAATGTAACAAAGTTTGGCGAGTTGCTTGGCGAATATTTCAAAGTAAAGCTTTTCGCCAGTATAATTTTTACATATATAAAAATAGAAATTATTTCTATTTAAAGTAATTGAAACTTTGATCGAAACAAATTATAATAAGTTTTAATTTTATTAGCTTAAAATAAATAAATATTGTAAAAGAAAATTTATCGCAAAAATAATGTACTATACTCACCGATACTAAAATCGTGTGCAGGTTCCTGTTATGGTAGTACATCAACTGCATTGAGATGGTCATCTCATAGTGCGAAAGTATTTTTAATGCTTTCATTTTCTAAGGAAATGTTATTATTAAACTAAAAACTTGTTCCGTCTCATCTATAGAAAAATTTCATCCGATCATCCTCTTCCTAACGTCGCCGCCATTTTTATTTACATTTGTATATGTCATCACATAAAATTGAAACGTCATAAAAGCAAACGATCTGATTGGTTCATGAAAGAAATTGCCTGAACGGTTGCAGATATTTCGTGCAACCGTGATTTCTATATCACACGAGGATATTTTTGAAGAAATTTCACTTACAGTTGCACTTACACTTACAGTTACACTTGCAGTTGCACTTATTTTCTCTCGTGTGATATAGCCATAAATGTGTAACTGTAAGTGTACGAGCAACTGTAAGTGTAATTTCTCCAAAAATTGCTCGAAAAATCCTAGTGTGATATAGAAATCACGGTTGCACGAAATATCTGCAACCGTTCAGGCAATTTCTTACGTGAACCAATCAGATCGTTTGCTTTTTATGACGTTTCAATTTTATGTGATGACATATACTAATGTAAATAAAAATGGCGGCGGCGTTAGAAAGAGGATGATCGGATGGAATTTTTATATAGATGAGACGGAACAGTTTTTTAGTTTAATAATAAAATTTTCTTTAAAATGAAAGCATTAAAAGTACTTTCGCACTATGAGATGACCATCTCAATGCAGTTGATGAACTACCATAACAGGAAGCTGCACACGATTTTAGTATCGGTGAGTATAGTACACTATTTTTGCGATAAATTTTCTTTTAAAATATTTATTTATTTTAAGCTAATAAAATTAAATCTTATTATAATTTGTTCCGATCAAAGTTTTAATTACTTTAAATAGGAATAATTTCTATTTTTAAATATGTAAAGATTTATACTGGCGAAAAGCTTTACTTTGAAATATTCGCCAAGCAACTCGCCAAACTTTGTTACATTATTATAACATAAAATATAATAATGATTATATTTCTTTATTTTTAAATTTTAATCTTTATTTCTGTTGATTGTAAAAGCATGTGTCCGATTATTTGAAAATTTTTTATTATTATAATTATTAGTGAAATAATTATTTCATTCTTCCCTAAGAATTCCTTTAATTTTTGAAAATCTCATTTTAAAACAAGTTAGAAAATACGTGTGGTAAATATTTACCTTGTTTCTCACAAAGTAACCCCATTTTCCAGTAATTATTGAAAAGTATTTCAAGAAAGGTAGAATCTTATATATAAAAAAAATTTATTAAAAATGCGAATTCCCAATCTCCTTGTCTGTTTCTACATTAATCCCCTCTATTTTTTTTGTGTATGATGATTTGCATAATATTTTGTTTATAATTATTCAAAGTTAACTAATGATTCTTTACTTTTTATTTATACTTCACATTTATCTTTTGATACTTAGCTTTTCTATAATGACAGTAAGAATGTATGTGTACCTTACTAATTTTTCAATATACTTACATTTTTAAGAGTCTTCGTTTATAAATACAATTTATTTTTCTCGAAACAAATTTCAATCCAAACATAAGAACTACAAAACCAAACACACCTGCCATCTTTTATTAGTGCATAGAATAATCTTAGAACTATAAGCAAAATATCTGTCAAACTTAAAATAAGTTTAAAAGGGATACCTAAGGACTTAAATGATTTCAAATTAATGGTATTTAATCTTCCTTATTCTAATAATGTGTTGGTAAAATTTTATCATGAAAGTGATTTCTTTCTTTTATTTCAGATATTTCGTATAATCCTGTAAGGTTTGTCTGGTAAAGAAGGAAAGAGATGAAATACTACGTTTTTTAGGGAAGAAATTAAAAAATAAGAAATGAAAATGATTAATGTTCTAAATGTTTCACTTGACAATAAATGTTTTAATTTTTAAATTGATTCTTGTATTATTTAAAATGCAAAACAAAACACGTAAGAGGCTATAACAAAATAATATTATACATAAAAAGTATGTTCTTAATAAAATATTGTTTTTTTCTTAGTTATTATTAAATTTTAATATATATAGTGTATATTACAATAAATTTGTCCTAAAATAAATCCTATAATTTTTAATTAAATTATCTTATACCAATAATGAATGTTTTAAATTTTACAATAAAATGTAAGTATGACATTGAAAATCCTCTTATATTTAAAAAGCAATTTTACTAAGAAATTGGAAAAAACAATTTTCATAAAAGTGATATTCCTGATATGCAATGTGTAAATGAATAAAATTGATGATCCCTTAATGCAATGTAAATTAATTTGATGAAAATAAAATTCTGAGACATTGTAGTATAGACAACTCTGACATTATTTATTATGTAATTTTTAGACTCAATTAAAAAATAGAATTGATTTGACAGATCTAATAGTTTTGATGTTATAAATATTTTATGAGTGAAAGGTAATTCAAAAATTTTATATTTCATACATTAAACCATCATTTCTTCTAAAGAATTATTTCAAAGGACTATGTTTTTGAATTAAGCTTAAAAAATTAAATTTGAAGAAATGGCTTACTTGATTAGATAGCAATGTCAGTTGCATAAAGTGGTATAAGTCATAAAATTGTCCTTTCTACACATGAAACTTTTTATAAATTTTCAAATTGTTAAACTATTAAATCAGACTGCTTGTTTTTATTCTCATTCGATTTAGTGTTTACATAGATAATGATACCGCACTTGCCTAGCTAGCATGTTAGATAGTAAATATATATAAATAAACTATGCTTTTACAGGGTGCGGAGCCAAATCTTTCAACAAAAAATAAGCAACTTTTAAGAACATTTTAGGCACTCAAAAAATATTTTAAAGCACTAGATAAATTGACAAAATGCAAAATAATTCTCAGACTTTACATGGCCATGATAAAATAACTAGAATTTGAAAAAGAACTGTTTTCTTGATTATATTAGCCATTAAAAAATGATCAAGAGATTTTTCGGTTCGATTTCAGAGGGGGGGGGGGAAATAAAGCCTGAAATTGAGAATATCTTGCAGAGTGCAGCAAAATGCAGCATGAGAGAGCAAGAATCTCACCAAACCCAGCTCCCTAGACGCACATGCGGACTCGCAAGTATTTCACGAAACCTGTAAAATGATTGGCGCTTTCAAACGCTATGGACTGAAGGTACACTGAAATTGATCATGGTTGAATGAATTCTATTGTTGTTGTTAATTTACGTCGCACTAGAGCTGCACAATGGGCTATTGGCGACGGTCTGGGAAACATCCCGGAGGATGATCTGAAGACATGCCATCACAATTTTGATCCTCTGCGGAGGGGATGGCACCCCCGCTTCGGTGGCCCGACGACCTGCGAGCGAAGTTGAGCACTTTACTGTAGCACAGTTTAACGAGGACCAATACCGCACACCCTCGGTACCTACGCAGACTGATCCAAGTGGTCACCCACCCGCACACTGACCGTAGCCAGTGATGCTTGATTCCGGTGATCTGCTGGGAACCGTGTCTTAATGATCAGTCCACTGCGGGACGAATGAATTCCGAAAACGTGAAATAGAAAAATGTGAAAAGCACGTTTTTACATAATATGTGGCGGAAATCGACTTTCCCTTTCATAAATCTCATTTTCGAAAAGGGAAAATAAGGCACTTTTTTAAAAACACTTATTAAGAAAAGCACCTTTAAGGGCCTTTAAAAAATGTAAATCGAAAATATGCACCTTTAAGCACTTTTTAAAAACGCTACGCACCATGTTTTATACCTTAGTCACTCAAATCAAGATAAAAAAAATCTTCAAAATTCTAGATAGTATTTAAGTCCATCCCCCTTTCACCCCCTTATCCTTTTAGGGACACAACATGAAATTCATTGATATCTTAATATCATTTTATATTATGAGATAGAAATCATAATCCTTTTTATACTATGCTACTTCACTTAAAAAGCACTTTTTAAAAATGCTACGCACCATGTTTTATACATTAGTCACTGAAATCAACGTAAAAAAATCGTCAAAATTATAGATAGTATTTAAGTCCACCCCCCTTTCACCCCCTTATCTTTTTCGGGACGCAGCATGAAATTCAATGATATCTTAATATCATCTCATATTATGAGGTAGAAATCATAATCCTTTTTATACTATGCTACTTCACTAATGGGGAAATAAAGCTTTCAGAATTTTAATTTGCTGCTGAAAAAAAGACTTTACACAAATACAAATGTAAAAAATTAAGTCAAAATCAATCAATATTCTACAGCGTCTGTGATTTCTTTTTCCTCCCTTTACGAACATCGTTGAGAAACTATGATATAATAGAATCATATGATAAAATTAAATATGAGCCAAAAGTAAAGATAAATAACAAAATATGGTAACCCAATTACATGCAACCGTTCAGGCAATTAAGCTACCCTATCGGCAACTCCGAACGGAGGAATTGCGCTTAGAGTTTCACTTACACTTGCAGTTACACTTACGCTTGCACTTATTTGTCTCTCGTGAGATAGAGGCATAAGCCTTCTAATCCTTACAGAGAACTTGTTATTTTCTCGTTTTTTTTTACCGTTTGTTGCAAAGTTGCTTCGATCTTCTCCCGTTTTGATTTTAAAGACATTTTCTGATCTATTAACCAAATTAAATTTAAATCCCTTAAGGACCCTATTGTAGTGGTATGCCACTCCTCTGAGCATAATTATCAGAATCAAGTTTTGGTTGTGTGTTTTGAACAGGTATATTTTCTTTTACAGACAACGTAAGTGACATCATTCTGTGTGCATGTGAGTTATAATGACGTGTATTGTTGAAAGCAATAGTCACCTCGATATCCCACTTCACTATGTCACTTAATTAATTTATGTTACTATGTTGTTGTGTCAGGGTGATGTACGATGTTACCCTTATATGTTTATACGGTATTATAAGAAGTTATTTTAGTTTTTTGCTGTATCGAGTCGGTACTATATTTAATAAAAATATTCAAATATGCAAGTTTCATCCCATGAATTACCAAGTTCACTCACTTTTCACTGTACGTGCTCCACCTACATAAGAAGAGCGATTATAGGCCACGAACTCGCAAACTTTTGGTCAACACCATGGAATACGTAATCCTATTACGAGTGAAAAATGGAATTAAATCTTCACTTTTTAATATGTCAGAATCTACTCGTGAAACAGTTTTTGTCTGTCCAAAGCTCTGAGATTCTAATTACGGAATCTAGGCAATCGATAATTGATAAGAAAGTTTTGCTAATGGAAAAAAGATGCTAGAATATTATAACTGGAAAAGAAAAACCACATCACGATACTTGTTGTTGTTGTAATTCATTTACATAGCACTAGAGTTTCGTAATGAGTTATTTTTTTATTTTTTATTTTATTTTATTTTATAACCGTCGTTGAACAGCCGACCCAATTTCATGGGTTTACGACTACTTACGTTCAACTCCGTAGCCTTGTAATTTTGAACCAATCCAGAAGACAAGGAAACTCCTGGATCAGTACCCCCAGAGGTATTGATTTGTTGTGGGAACATGGAGGACTTTGAGACTCGACAGATTTAACGTGCATCAGTCACCATTTACTACACGGGGAGTCTTCGGCCGGCGAGGATCGAACCCACGACCTCTTGGATATGGGCCCACGCGCAATTGTTGTTGTTGTTGTAGTTCATTTACGTCGCACTAGAGCTGAACAATGGGCTATTGGCGACGGTCTGGGAAACATCCCTGAGGAAGATCCAAAGACATGCCATCACAGTTTTGATCCTCTGCAGAGGTGATGGCACCCTCGCTTCGGTAGCCCGACGACCTGCACGCGAAGTCGAGCACTTTACGGTAGAACAGTGTAACCACGACCAATACCGCACACCTTCGGTCCCTACGCAGACTGTTCCAAGTGGTCACCCACCCGCACACTGACCGTAGCCAGTGATGCTTGACTTCGGTGATCTGCTGGGAACCGTGTCTTAACGATCAGTCCACTGCGGGACGACTCCCAATTACAATTTTGATCCTCTTCAGAGGGGATGGCACCCCCTCTTCGGTAGCCCGATGACCTGCGAGCGAACCACTTCACGATACAGCAGTTGAGAAAGACAAATTGCCCTATCTTCTGTGAAAGCAGTGATCCTACACGAAAATCTACATGGGAATCGAATAAAAATATAAATTTCTAATTGCTGATACTGAAGACGGTAAGACAGCTTGAGAAATACTAAAAGTAAACTTCGAACCTACTTCGATTGCTATTCTAGCTAGTTTGGTAGATGGTATCCTTAACACAAGATTTTCACCTGACGACGAAACGATCAGAATAACAGCAAAAAAATCGTGAAGGAAAATAAAGAAATTAAGGATGCTGGTTTCACAATACCCTTAATATAAGAGTGTTTTCAACTGCTAAGATATCTGCTTCCTGAATATGATAAGCTGGTACAGATTCTCTATAGAATTAAAGATGAAGAATTTATGATTGATTCGATTACTAAGCAACTAATAAGTCCGAAAGGATTGAACTGAAACAAAAGGATGAAAACAAATTTCCATTTGTAACTGAGGCTTTTTCCTCCAAAGTTCGAAAATCACAGATAAGACAAACAGAGAATAGGAAAAATTTCAATCGAAGCAGTCTGAACTTTAATAAGGAATTAAAAGTGACAAATCCTTGTTCTTCTGTAGTAAGCTCTGTGAAAAATTGGATCATAATGAGGACAAGTGCTACAAGAAAGTAAACATGCAACATCGAAAGAAAGCGTTCTTAAGTGAAAAAGACCATTTGAATTTAAAACTATGAAACTTTGTGTGTTGAATCGCCAAATACTAACTAACATATGGGAGAATTTATAGTGGATTCCGTTGCAACATCTCATATTTGTAAGGAAAGAAACTGGTTTTCGTGGTTTAGAAGAATTACACTGAGAGAGGTTCTGGATGGTGGCACAAACAGTTCAATGAAAGCAATTGCTATCGGAGATTTAGATTTTACTGTATTGGACAATAAAGGTAAGGTGTAAATTGCTTTAAGAATCTTCTATAGGTGCCCAACGTGGGGAGCAATTTAATAAAATGGGCAATAATTGATATTGCTGGTAATTATGCTGAATGGGGTAGCAATAAGATGATACTTCTTGATAACTTTTACGATTATATGTTCACTATAAATAGAAACGATAAATTATGTTGGCTACATGGAAATCCTACTAAATTTAAAGATAAACTTAACGAAAATATTTTTAGTAAGAATGTAGCTTTAATTTCAACTTCAAAATTATGTATTGAACATAGAAGAGTTTGTCATGTGAATATACCATTAATTCAAAGTAGTAGCTAAAGGTAATAGTGGTGATGATAGTGCCAATCATAATGTAGTGAAGGGCATTGAACACTTAAGTAAAAATAAAAGCAAAATTGTACTTGTTGTAAAATTGCCAAATCTAACAGAATATCTTTAAAACAAAATCGTACGTATCAAAGAGCTACAAAAATATGCCTAAAAAGAGCTCATTGTGATTTATAGGGACCTTCTCCAGTAAACTCTTTAGGTGGTAATAAATATTTATTAACTTATATTGTTGATTTTTCTCGTAAAGTTTATGTATATGTTATAAAAAATGAAACAGAAGTTTTTGAATACTTTGAAAAATATTTGGCTAAGTCTGAAAGGGAAACTTATCGTAAGTTAAAATTCGTTAGAACTTACGAACGTTGATAAGACACTTTAAAGTTTTAGGATGATTAACTTATGTCCACATTTCCAAAAATCACAGAAATAAACTTCAATCTAAAGCTAAACATCGGATTGTAGTTGGGTATGCAGAACGAATCAAAGGGTACAAAATTTTCCTTCCAAAAGAAAATAATTGAAATAATCCATGTTAGTATTGATGAAAGCGAAAATTGAGTAGAAAGTTTATTTGGTAAAAACTAATCCTTTGAATATGTTAAGTTTAACCTAAATTTAAAAAATGAGTTAGATAACTTTGAAAATGAATCTAGTAATGATATAACAAAAGTGTTTGATAAGTTGAATCCGATTGATATTGAAAAATCGGAAAGTAAGGATTTTCTATGAACTAAAAGTCAAAGAATAGATGTATTTTATTATCCATCTTCAAGGAAACTTAGACCTAGATCTTTAAATGATGTTAAAAGGTATTAAGAAAAACTTTCGTTTGAACCTAAAAATGTTTCATTTAAATCTAATAACCTAATAACTCAACTAGTAGTTCAAGTAGTAAAAAAAAATTAGATTCAAGTTAAGCATATGAAACTTTAGATTATAAGTGTTAAAATTCTGAATTTCCAAAACCTTTTGAGGAAATACAAATTTGTAAAGATATAGAAATTAGGATTTTATTATGCGTGAAGGACTAAAAATTACTGAAAAACGCAAAGAGGGGGAATTAGACACTGAGAGGGCTTTATAATGTTAAACATGATGAAAATTATGAACCTGAAAAATATAAGTCTAGACTTGTTGCTTTGAATTTTAACCAAAAAGCAGGTATTGATTAATGAGAAACAGTTTCTCCAGTTAACTTTTCAATTATTAAATTGCAATTTATTTTATTGGTATCAATGCTAAACTGGTATCATTCTCAAATTGATATAAGGGTTTCATATTTGTATGAAAATTTGCCGGAACCTGTACATGCAAAACAACCTCCAGGATATCTCGTTAAAAATCATGAAAGTAAAGTTTATTTATTGCATAAATCTTTATACGAGATAAATCTTTATTATAAGATCTGAATTTTTAAAAATTAAAATGGTCAAATTATATTTATAAACGCAAAAATGCTACTTTAATTGTCTATATTGACGATATTGTAATTTTAGGTAAAACACAAACTGATGTTAATAATGCTATTAAACTAATTGAAAGTAAATTTAACAGAAGTAGGTCAGGTCAAATATTTCTAAGGCATCAAACAAACACGTAAATTGAGAAATTAGCACATCAAAACCCCTAAATTAAGAAATTTAGGTTAATATTCAATGAACACACACACGCATCCAAAATCTAATGTTAGTCTTCCGATAAAACTCGGATGTAAAATGCCTGAAAAATATGAATGAAAGTGAAATTGTTGAAAATGACTTAAATAGCCAATTAAACATCTATAAGGAAATCATTAACTTTTTTGACTTGCCGTACGAGACCTGATATTAGTATTTCAGTAAATTTAATGTCCCAATTTTCAAATGGTTATACGTTCAAACATTGGAAAATCGTGGTTGATATAATGAATTCTGTATTTAGCCCTAAGGATTACAAAATTAATCCCACTAATGACAAAAATGTAACTTTGATTTTTTTTTCTGATGCTAATTGGGGCTGCAGTTTAAGTAATCGCCATTCGACTATTAGATATTTAATAAAATATAGGGAGTTAATTTTTAGTTGGCGTTAGAGTACACAAAAATGTATTGCCCTTAGCTCAATGGAATGTGAGTTTGTTGCCTTGTAGGAAAGTATGAAAGAAACAGTTGCTAAAGAAATTAATAAACTTAATGTTTTGCTTGACATTAAGTGCATTGTGATAATCAGGCTGTTTTAAATTTTTCGAAAAATAATTGCGAAAACTTTAAGACCAAACATGTAGATATTCAGTATAAATTTATTCCACAACTTATCAAAAATTTAGTAGAATTAATTTTTATTCATTCCAGAACAATTTAGCAGAGATTTCTTAACGAAACCATTATTGGGTAATAAATTTAAAGAAGGTGTGAAAAAAGTATTTTTCTTTGATATATTTTATAAGAATATATTTTTCACACGACTGTGGGGCAGCATGTTGAAGTGGTATGTTACTCCTCTAAACATAATGACTTAACAAAATTAAGTTTTTGTCGTGTGTTGGCAACAGGTATATTATATTTTACAGATAACGTATGTGATGCCATTCCGTGTGCCTTACATTATTGAATTTATGTAAAAGACATGCATTGCTGAAAGTAGTAGTTGTCTCGATATCTCACTTCACTATGTCAATTAATTTACGTTACCATGCCGTTGTGTTCGGGTATTGTACGATATTACCCGTTTATGTTTATGCTGTATAAGCAATTATCTCAGTTATTTGCTGTATCGAGATGGAGCTGTATTTAATAAAAATATAATTTACCCGATTTATTTTCAAATATAATTTATTCTATTTCGATTGTTTTAGATTATTCATTTCTTCGAAAATATAACAGACATCAATGGATTGAATAAATTAATCGAATCAATTTATATATAAAACGTTGTAGATTACATAAAAAATTAAGTTTTGTAAATGTGAAGAATTCAAAAATTACATTTAAGCATGAATTTTTTTTTATTGTTTACTTAACAAAATGAAAAAAATCTATCGTAAATTGGGTTTAAAAATGGCAATTAACTTTAATATATTCTAGTTATTAATTTTTTCCTACACACTTATATTTTTGTGAAGAAAAAAAATTTTTTAATAACATCAATATTAAAATCTTCTTTCTGTTTTTCGTATATCTTTTGTTTTTACATAAACTATAATTGATGCTTAAGATTGTAGCAGTTAACTACGTCATACCCTTCATCACAATTCATTAGTGTAAAATAAAACATTTTTTAATATGTTAGAGAAGATTGAAAAAAAGTGTTTGCGTGACGCTTTTCACATTTTCTTTTCAGAAAAGAATTTATTTATGCAGTGTAGTGCTTTATCAAGGATTCTCTTGATAAATCTTATTGCATTTATTTAAAGAAATGTTATGCATAAAAAAGTGCCCCTTAATTAATAAGCGATTTTATTTCTTCTCTTTTTGTTAGACATTCTAAATAATGACATATTTAACATCATAAGAAAGGTTTTTCATAGAATATTTCACATTTTCTGGTATTTTTTATTTTTAATTTTTTTTTAATCTTTGCATTTCAGATTAATTTTGCTGTCATTAATAAATCTTTTTTTAATCTCTTCTGGTATTTAGTGGATCAGATATCCAAAGCTTAGGAAGGCAAAAATGAAATCATTTATGTCTGCCTAGTCATAAAATTTTATTTTTGTTATTATTATTTTTGTTCTTAATTTCGATCTCCCTCCTAGTGATGCTTTAAAATTTGTAAAAAAAATGTCTTTAGGGCAAGGAGTAAGTTTAAAATATTTTATACTTCTGTTATACATCTCTCTCTGAGTAAATATATATATATATATATATATATATATATATATATATATATATATATATATATATATATATATATATATATATATATATATATATATATATATATATATATATATATATATATATATATATATATATATATATATATATATATATATATATATATATATATATATATATATATATATATATATATATATATATATATATATATATATATATATATATATATATATATATATATATATATATATATATATATATATATATATATATATATATATATATATATATATTGTACCGAGTGTCTAAGGAGAGAGCTACAAATCCTGAAGAAGTTTAGAATTAAAATTGCTTCCTAACTGTATAATTAAAAATTTAAAAGCTCCAATTTCATGAATATATTAAATATGTTGCATATATGGCGGGTAATTCTTAAGTAAATTGATCCTTGTCTTAGAATTTGAAAAGAAAAAACTCTGTCGTTTGAAAATGCTACATAAATTACACTTAAACGCTCGACGATGCATAAAGCTCGAACTTTCTAATTTATATAAATTTCGACATGAGTTTTTCAAAACTTTTTTGATGTAATCTTTTGTGTGTAACATAAAACAAAATATATATGAAATTAATTTTTTGAAACTTTGAAGGAACATTAATAATAAAAATTAGGGTTTTCCACTTATTAAATTCAGTTATTATCATTAGAAAGTAAATGAAATGTGTGTTCCTGTCATGCATTGTTCAAATTATAAAGCAATAAATCTCAAAACTGTTTAATCTTGCATGACGTTCATATTTTCGTTTGTCCCCGTATAGTTGTATTAATTATCAGTCTTTTTAAAAATTTTATTTCAAGAAGAATAACTTTAAAATATAACTTCGGTTTGAGTTTAAAGTTAAAGGAGCTCTAATAATTGCTAATTTATTTTGTACATGCCTACTTTATTTTCAAACTTTTTGGGGGAGAATTTTGCTTAAAAAGAATTTACTGAAATTGACGCATATCATGACTTTAACGTTAAGTATTTTACTTAAAAATATTGTTCTCAGTAACACAGAGTAAGAAAAATCTGGAATAAAAGGTCTCAATGCCCTCAAGACTTTTTAAAGAAAGAGGAAAGGCGACATTAAGTTTGCAATATGCTTGTAAAAATGCAATTTTTTGAGCTACGTTTTGTTTTCTTTTTCGAATTTGAAAACAGAATCGAACGAATGTTTTATTCAGTATGGTATTCTTATTTTCAATATTTCCACGCCTAGAAGTTACTATTTGGTTTATTCATACATTTTTTGAGAAACTAGAAAAGAAGAACTAGTTTTATTATTTTGACTATGTGTTGTCAATTTCTTTCCCTTTTTATAAAATTATATCTTGCTTTACTTTTCTACAAAAAGTTATGTTGCAAAATCCGAAACAAATCAGAAGAAAATTTAATGGATGCAATAGTTTTGATGATATTTATCTTTAATATTTATTAACATTCCAAATACGTTAAATTGAAAACTATTTTGAACCATTCTAAAACGATCTAAGAGTTTGGAATTTGCATATATATATATATATATATATATATATATATATATATATATATATATATATATATATATATATATATATATATATATATTGTATATATATATATATATATATATTGTATATATATATATATATATATATATATATATATATATATATATATATATATATATTGTATATATATATATATATATATATATTGTATATATATATATATATATATATATATATATATATATATATATATATATATATATATATTGTATATATATATATATATATATATATATATATATATATATATATATTGTATATATATATATATATATATATATATATATATATATATATATATATATATATATATACAGTAAAACCTCGCTACAACAATATTTTGTGGACCAAATAAGAATATTGTTGTAGAGGGATATATTGTTATATCGAGGGCCCACATAATTCTGGGACGCAATAAGATTTTTTGAAATTTAATGTTATATATTCATTAACTATAAATATATTTATATATTATCGAAAAAATTAATTTGCAAAGTGTTTATTACGGTTAAGCATTAAAAACAATGGATATAAATACAGAACATAAGATTGTAAACTTACCTTAAAAAAACATTTTTATTGAAAAAAAATCCGATATTTTTGTTTGTTTATTCATTTTTCTGACTGTTAAGTCAACCAACAAAGTATGCATAGAGTCCAATGCCCGAAAATGATTTTCATTTGTGAATGGAAGACTTGAGAAAAATGTCTTTAGAGATTTTACGGATTGAAGAGCTTCATGGGGTGACAATACGGACTGTGATACACATGGATCATCATCACCATCTTCTTCCTCATCATTATTTTCCATTTCTTCCGTAATTTCAGAGAGAATCTCTTCATCACTAACTCCTGCGAAAATTGTGAGATCGTCATCGGCAGTTAAATAGTCCTCCACGTTAACACCATATGTTTTACCCATTTTTTCCTCAAGTTGGGATAAAGATTTTTGAAGATTCAAAACAAATTCTTGATTATCTGAAAGATCACTGTCTGTGGAATTTTCTTCACTATTAGAAACAATTTCATCTTCCAAGACACACAAACCGGCCTTTTTCCAACAACTTTGAATAGTTTTTTCTGTTACCTCCCACCAACTACCAGCAATAATATCACATGCTTCCTTGACATTCACAGTTTTAAAAGGATCTTCTACTTCATTTTCGATGTTGACAAGTATCGATTCAACCAAACGCTTACTGTAGTATCCTTTGAAACACTTGATTATGCCCATGTCGAGTGGCTGCAAAATCGAAGTGCAGTTGGCCGGGAAATAAACAATTTCGACGTTGTGTAGTTTTGGAATTGAGGTGTGAGCGGTGCAGTTATCAATTAATAAAGCAATTTTTTTCCTCCTCTTTTTCATTTCTTTATCTAACATCAACAACCATTCAGAAAAAAACTTAGAAGTCATCCAAGCTTTTTTATTGGCTTTATATTCCACGGGAAGACTTTTCACATTCTTGAAACACCTCGGCTTCAATGATTTGCCGATAACAAGAGGTTGCATTTTGTGTGTCCCTGTGCTATTGGCACACAGAAGAACAGTCAATCTCTGCTTTAATTTTTTTCCGCCGTAACATTTTTCACCCTTAAATGCCAATGTTCGATTGGGAAGGAGTTGAAAAAACAGCCCAGCTTCATCTGCGTTATAAACGTTCTCTGGTTTATACTTTTGAAGAATATCTGTCATCTTCTCTTGCTTCCATTCATTTGCTTCGTTAATCGGAGCAGATTTTTTCTCTCCGTGAACTTCCTGGAAAGCTATTCCATGTCGATCCCGAAAACGCATTAGCCAACCATTACTAGCTTTAAAAGTTTCGTTCCCTAGCATTACTGCGAATTTACGTGCTTGTGGGCATAACAAGGGCCCATTTATCGGGATATTTGTTGCTCTCATCTCTTGAAACCATTTTAAGACGGCAGCATCAATGTTTTCATTAGTTGCGACTTTTAGTCGTTTGCGCTTTGGATTAATTAAATTTGAATTTACAGTATCTTCGATCTGTTTTCTTTTCTTTAGAAACGTTGCAACTGTAGATTGAGATAATCCGTATTTTCTAGGTCTCATCAATCTGTTTCATTCCATCATCAATATCTTTAATAACGTTAAGTTTATCTTGAAATGAAAGTTGCTTTCTCCCTGCCATCTTATGCTAAATTACACTAGTAAAAAATATCCAATACGCTGAAGACTCACCAAGCTGAAAATGTTAGCAGCACTAAATGCGAAAAGCTCTGATCGTAGAATTTGCGCTAGCAAATGAAAACACCAGGTGGAGTTTAAATCAGGGATTAAGTGACAGTGATGAACGATGACCAATGGTCAGTATACATTTTTTTCTCCTCCTCAATTTCAATAAACGTGCTCCACCCACCTTCTACAGAAACAGTACCTTCTCAGGGGAGCAGGTGTTACTGTGATGTGTGTGGTCATTTATGACTCATGATGTTACAATGGTGATTTCTTAAGAACTGAGGGAGGCAATTCTAAAACATGAAGCTCTTAGGGTGGTCTAAGTACCTCAACAGTGGGGGAATGAAATTTGAATACAAAAGCCATTCTCTGATGTGCAAAGAAATAACAGTGGGGTGGAAGATCATAACCAGCAGTGACCCTTTTATCAGAAAAGATAAAAAAAAGGGTAAAAGATGACAAAAAGGCATTTTACATTATTTGAAAACCAATAAAAAAAAAAATAGAAAATAATGTTGAAATTTGAAAAAAAATCGTTTTACAGAGGTTTACTGCTTCAGAGAATATCGTTATATTGAGAGGAAGATAACATTAATCCATATGCAAGTTTGGCGGGACCACGGAACATTATCGTAATAGAGGGAGTTATTGTTGTATCGGATATCGTAGTAGCGAGAGTTCACTGTATATATATATATTGTATATATATATATATATATATATATATATATATATATATATATATATATATATATATATATATATATATATATATATATATATATATATATATATATATATATATATTGTATATATATATATATATATATATATATATATATATATATATATATATATATATATATATATATATATATATATATACACCGAAGAGCCATTACATTATGACCACCCTGCTAATAACATGTAGAACCACCTTTAGCCCTCAAAATTGCTAGCACCCTCCGTGGCATTGATTCCACAAGGTGCTGATAGGTAGTCTGAGGTATCTGGTACCAAGCACTCACCAACTGGTCCTGCAATTCCCTCACATTGTGTGTGTGTGAGGGGGGGGGGTAGCGTGACAGCACGAATTTGGTTTTCCAAGTAGGACCACAAATGCTCTATTGGACTAAAGTCAGGTGAATTTGGGGGTCAAGACATGATTTGAAAGTCACTGGAATGTTCCTCGACGATTCGACCCATATGACTTGGTGCATAATCCTGTTGGCAAACACCATCCCCCGCAGGAAAAACTGTTGCCATGAATGGATGAACCTGGTCTGCAACTATGTTCAAGTAGCTTACAGACGTCAGGGATTGTTCTATGAGGATTATGGGTCCTAATGTACCCCATGAAAACATTGTTCCTGTGCGAGAAACTATGAAATCCTGGGCGAACCCATTGTTATAGATGGAGGGTGGTCATAATATAATGGCTCTTTGGTGTATGTTTGTGTGTGCTATTTTCCAAATTCAAAGTAAATTACAACACAAAACAATGGTTCTACTAATATATACGGAAGAGTGGGGTGAGACCGGGTGCATTGATTGTTTTGAAATTAGTTCTGCTTCTTAGCTCACAAACTTTTAATTGGACTATACTATAGTCAAAGAGAAGGATCAACCATACTGTCTTGCAGTTTTAGATTTCACCACATCTGAGTTGATAATTTTGTTTTAAAGAACTTATGGTCAGCTTATGTTGTTAACTCCTTAATGGTCTCTTTTTTTTTAAACATGCCCTATTTAGCGTACATTTAATAAATTCATTTTATTAATTAAGACATTTATTTATTTTTTTATAAACTAGCCTTATTTATTGGACATTACAGTAACAAAAATTATTATTAGTTCAGCTTGTTATACGTTTAGTATAGATTCGTACCTTAGCAAACAATAAAGACTAAATCCAATAACAGAACTGTTCTGTTACGTTTCGATAACCTTTGCTCTCGGAGTAAGTTCGCCTATTACCCGGTTTTGCCCCCTACTCCTTTAATGTAAGTGTATGCTGAACTCAGGAAAGCTGCAGTGCAGTGAAAGAAGACATTACATCCAAATCTGAATGAAGGTTTTCCTGACCACAGTAGTAAATGTATTGTGAGCCTCTTTCTCAAAGCACAAAAACTCTTGTTTTCATATTTTGTAAAATTTTCGAAGACTTTTTTATTAAAAGTTTGTTTTTATTTAGATCAATGTTTTGAGCTTTTTTTAAAGTAATTAATAAGCACAATAGTGTTTGACGAAAATTTTGATTGGGTTCTCAGCAGTCCCCTGCCCAGGGAAAATTCTCCCTCGCCCTTCCTTCTCCTTTGAGGACGGCCAGGTCTATATCCCATGTAATTTCTTAAAATCATCATGTAAAATAGAAATGTTTTCTATTTTTTCACTGATATTCTAGTATTCTAAATTCTCCATAGAATAAGCATGTGTACCCGATGTTTCCCCTGTAGAGGGATTAGATCAGGTAATGAACTCATTGACTTTTTAGCTAAAAAATTCTTTATGAAAAAAATAGTGCATCTTTTATTTTGTACAAAACTAATCAATGAATATTTTAATTAAATATGTTAGATTCTGAGTCGAATATTTTATCTCTAACAAGCCCTCGAATATTAACTACCCGTTCTAACTATTATGGGAAAGGCAAAGACCCTAACAAATTTAGCAAACTTTTAAGAAGTAATACAGGGCGATCAATTAACACAAAATAGTGAGATCAACTGTCTGGTATGCATACGTCTCATTTGATACGTCGAAAGAACATTAATGTCGAACAGCTGTTTTAGTTAGAGGTGTTCTATGGGGTTTCGCTCTCATACAGTGAGAAAATATGCTTTCTACACTATATATATATATATATATATATATATATGTCCTTCCAATTTAACTATAAATTATAGCATAAAACAGTCATGATGGCTTTCCTTTCGTTTAATATGTTGTGCCAACTGATTTGTAATTACGCTTCTTTTCTTTTTTTAAAAACATTCTTATAAACTGGTGAAACTGTTCAAAGTGCATTTTGTTCGTTTCTGATAAAGGGATTTCAGGTTTGAAGCGAAGCAAGTTTTATTCGAATGGCTGTATCGGGTAAAAGTTTTCAGAAATTGCGCTATTTCTTCTTGTACAATTTTGATTGACATTTCGAGTAAAAAAAACACGCATAATTCTGGTAATAAAAACAAAATACAGTTTTTAAATCATTCATTTAGTAATTTTTCCGTTTATATAGTAACGATTTAGCGGTAATTCTTGTTTTTAAAATTATAGTTTCTATTACCACACATTTAGATAAAAATAGAAAAGTAAATTTAACCGAATAAATGTTTATTATAGAATGCTGTATCGTGTCTTAACAAAATTACCAATTTTAATCACATATTATACAACCATATTTTATAATTAATTTTAATAAAATCATTACCTAAGTGCTTTAGTAAAAATTACCCAGCTCTTCTTTGTTCATATAGAGCAATAAGCACAATAAATTTTACCATTTTCTGGTACTTTGAACCATGTTTTTTTTCTCAGTGTTTCTTCAACAGAGTTATAAATATAATAAGCTGTTGTATATGCCATCAAAGAAAAAAAAATATACCCAGTTTATGCATGTAATTGTTTTTGTTAACAATTTATTATTCATTTTTATCGCTTCAGATGGATAATAAAATTTTAAAATATGATATGGATGGCGAAAGTTACATTATATTCATTCTTTAACGACCATCGTAAAACTTAAAATTATTATCTCTTTTGTATTTATCAAAATAAATTCTTTGCTTAAAATAAAAATACAGATTTGTAAGTTCTATAAGTAATTTTCATTTTTAAAATGGTCACATTAAGCTAACTTTTTACATAAAAAATATAAATTTATTAGTCAGTAGATCTTTTATTTCCTTTAAATAGATAAAACACGTTTTCCTTAATTATTTAAGAAACTACATTGTTTTAGGTTGAAAAAACTGTAAAAGATTTCAAAATTACAAAATGATTAATAAAACAATTTATAATTATTTAGCATTAAGATATGTGTTTAAATTTTCAATCATGAAGTGTTCATTTAAGTAAAAATATTTAAAATAGTTGATAAAGTTTATTTTATTGCATAACTTTAATTCTAAAAATATTATTCTAAATAATTAATTATCAATTTGATAGACATAGTCTTAGATCATATTCATTCTTTAAAAACTGAAATTAATTTTGCTTTTCAAGAAAAATTTCAGAAAAATGATATTTTCCGAACAAAAATTTAAATTATTAGAATGTTAACAATTCAAGCATAAAAATCAAGCTTTTATAATATGAATACTATCTGAGACAAATCACACTATTTGTTAGTGTGTTAAATGAAATATGAATATGAAAAATGAAATTTTATTCAAATAGGAAAAAAAAAGACACACATTAAACCTATTCAAACGATACCAGTTACTTAAATTGGAAATCATGAGTACAAAATCAATATTAAACTAGAAATGCAAAACAACATTTGCACGTTGCTTCCTAATTTAAAATTTCGTATCAGACTAATGTGCGAATTTGAATACAAGCAATAACGAAAGCTTATCATTCAAACTGTGCTTTCTTTTCAATTAATTTTAAAATAAGTATTTTTTTTCCCATTAAAAGCGTTTGTATATATCAATCCTTTTCTTTAATATATTTTTCGATTGTTTTTTTCTACAAATGAATCATAGTTTTAAAATTATAATATTGATTTTCTTTCTTAACATGCAATCCTTTATCATTTAAAAAAATGCTGCTCGGACATTTCTAGTTCTATTCAGTTCTTTCTAAGCTTTTAACGAGTCACCCTCAATTTAAATTTTATAAAGGTAAAGTTAATTAAAAATCCATTCTACTATATTCTAAAGTACATGCGCACAATTATTTTTTCCGAACAATGAAACAACCTTTCAGTTTTCAAAAAAAAAGTGTTTTTAAAATAAAATTCACTTTTTAAAAAGTTTTTTTTTTCAAAGATTCTCTTCACAATTTTTATCAGCATAATTGAGTAAAAAAACTATTTCAGACTTTCAGAAAATTTTAAGATTATGCAATTTTTTCCCGTTTTTTACTTTTTTTTAAATATCAAATCCTCATATTACCGACTCAAATGAAGACTATAAAGATCTCGCGATATTGAAATCTCTGCACCAACTAAAATTTCTGGTAAAATTATCGTATTATATCCCAAAACATTTCCGGCAGAACCGTAATTTTGGTTAATAAAAACAAAATGTATGGCATTTAAACCATTTAGTTAATAATTTTTCAATTCATATAGAAATAGTTGAAGACAGACTGAGAAAAAAAATATGGTTAAAACTACCCAAATAAGGTATGTTTCCGGCTCTATAATAACACCAAAAACCTGGTAAAATTTAACATATTCTAGTAGTTTTAATCATAATTTTTTTTCTCGAAGTTTACTGACACATTTAAAGTGACATTAGTTTATTTACGAAAAAAAACATGTATTTCTAACAATATTGAGATCTTTGAATTTTTATTTAATTTTTAAATTTTTCTGAAGTTTTTTCCTTCTGTCATCTCAATTTTCTGATATTTATCTGGTTGCCTCAGACTTCTTTTAATATTTATGATTTTTTCAAATCTTCACATTCTGAAATATAATTGTCTATTGCAAATAATTATTTAAAAATATCAATTTCCTTTGGATTTATTAAATTGGCCAGTTTTCTATTTTATGATCTGATATTCTAATCTGATAATTCAAGAAAAGTCTTTTCAAGCAAGTTATTTGTTATTTGTTTATATATAAGTTTTATTTGTTATTTGTATATCAAGAAATAAATCATAAAATTAATCAGTAAAAGTTTTTAAGAATTGGGATTTGAAATATTAAATTAGTAATAAAATAATTCAACTCTTTAGAAATCAAAAAATACTAGGGTCACACTGAACTATATTCAGTTAAAAGCTTTTTTCATTAGCATTATAGCATATTTATAAAAAATTCAGATTCTTTTTCCTGATAATGAAAACTTTGTGTTTTTGAAGTTCGTAGTATCATGGTTGAACTATACTTAGGTCAATTTTAAATTATTAAACTTGAATCTGGCTGAATTTGATAAAAAATTGAATGAAAAATCTTTAATTTTGATTTCAAAATTTAATTCTTTAAATTTTTATTGAAAATTGTTTCTGATTTAATCTCTTTAATATCTTTATTTTTAATTTCATTTATTGAAGTTTTTCATTTTTCTTAAACCCATTCGATCGGTTAAAGTTTAATACAATAATTTAAACGTATGCTATATTCTCAACTTTCTAAATACATGTTCTTTGTAAGGGTTGAAAAAAAAGGAAATGATCAATAAGTCTGTGTTAATCAGAATTACAAAATCATGCAGAAATCTGAAAGACGCATACCGAGAAAATTCTTTTAGTTAAAACAATTCCGATTTTTTTTTGTAATTATTTGTCGCTCTTAGTTGTACTTTAGTAAAAGCCTTTTTTTTTCTTCAATTTGTATCTATTTCTAAAATTAATTATGATTAGCATTATTTACGTCAATAACAATAGGGCAATTTTTACGATACTCATATACGTCTTAATAAAAATGTACAGCCAAAACTACCGGAATATAGTGAAATTTACTGCATTTCAGGTTCTATGGGAACACAAATAATTACTATACTTTCTACCATAGCACTTTGGTAATAATTTTCGTGAAATTAAAAATAAAATATTGTATTATAACGTGTGGTAAAATTCGGTAAATGGGATAAAATTTAATAATTTTATGATAAATTAGCATTGTATAAAAACCATTTATTCAGTTAAGTTTACTTTCCACGTTTGTATACTTTTCTAAATGAGTGGCAATAAAGACTATAGTTTTGAAAACTAAAATTCAAGAAAACCTTTACCTTATCAGTGGAAAAAATGCTATATGAATGGTTTAAATACCATATATTTTGGGTTTTATTACCAGAATTGTGTTTTTTCACTGAAATTTCTTCACCATACAGTACAGTAGTTTGACAAAAATAATTTTTCTCCATGCAAATATGTAATTTTTCTTCATCAATTTAGCATGTTAATGCAGAATATTTTTTTTTAAATATTAATTTATTCATATAACCAAAATTAATAGATTGTAATTGTCGAAAATAATAATTGACTACAGTAATATTTTTATGATCATTATTTTGCGAACGAACTGACATCGGTACTAAAAGTAACTAACATCGGTACTTATTTCGAAGGTCGTAAATTGTCAAACAATTACTGACGCTGGCGATACCTGTTAAAATATGGTTTTAAAAACTACCGGTTTTGCTGTCATAAACTCTGGGGTAACGGAGACCTCTTATACCAGCATAGATGCCTAAGATTGGTACTGTGGTAATGATTTTTATATACCACCTTCCGAAACTGATAAGTACCCTAATATCACCATACTTCACATTCATAATCAACTAATATAATTAAATACTTCACATAATATCGGTACTTATTTCGAAGATAGTAAGAAACTATCGAACTAGTACTGACGCTGGTGATGCCTGTTTAAATATGGTTTTAAAAACTACCGGTTTTGCTGTCATAAATTCTGGGGTAACAGAGACCTCTTATACCAGCATAGATGCTTAAGATTGGTACTGTGGTGATGGGTTTCATACCACCTTCCGAAACTTATTTTTAAATTATTTATTAATTATTTGTGCTTCGCATAAAATTTTGGAGTAACACTTTATGAATGCTTCTTATACATTATGAAGCAAAAGCTATTTCTCTCTATTCAAAAAACAAGAATTAACATTGACATGCATTTGTTTTATTGGATAATAAATTTCTTCAGTTTGTTACTTCAAAGGGAAACCTTTTTGGCATATAGAGATTTTTGAAAGAAGAGTATATTAAGTTCAAGTTACATATCCATCAGAAACCTTCCCCGTGCATTTTGAAATTCGGGAGCACAAAAATTCTATTACCTGTTCGCTGTGAAACTTTCAGACATTTTTATTTATAAAAAGAATTGGGCAAGTGAAGGGCTTATATTTCAAAGAAATGTTCCTGGATAACATTGGAAGGAATTTTATAGAGAAACATTATGTTAATTTAACTACTTTTCAAAGTTTCTCATCAAAATTCCTGATATTCTCCAGTAAAGCTTCTTTAAAATATTTCATACATAAATTGTCCGTTTTTCACCCGAAAAGTAAATGAATATCTAAAACTACAGCCCACTGCCAGTTTCTATAAATGTTTGCTTTTATAAAAGTAGTAATAATAATACACGTCACTAATTAATTTAATAAATAACATTCCATGCTTTGTTTTAAATGTTTCTAAAATGAAATTCAATAAGGACTATTCATAATTTTTTATTTACGAGTTTCATTTTATTACTTTCTCTTAAGTTAATAACACTGGAGATCAATTTCTTTTTTGCATTAATATAAATATTTCAACTTGACTAATTTGGATGCGGGAGTTTCAGAATTTCTTAAAACACTAAAAAAGAAAAATAGTCCTACATCACTAGGAAGAATAAAAGTTTTAAATCCTCACCATGTGGTTATTTAGCCATGCTTACTTTTAGTCTCTGGTTTTGGTTTTTATAAATCAAAATTTGCAACAATTATTGTTGGACATTGTTTGAATATTTCGTAACAATATTTTTTATTAATCACCAAGTGATATTTTTATTACATATTACAGTATTACTTTGCATCAAGTGCAATCACCAGGAATCAGATTTACTTTAAAGTTATTTTTTTTTCTTTTTATATATATTTTCTGAGCCACATCCTTCAAAATAGAGTTTCATGCATCGCAAGTCTCTTTTAAAGTGTGCTGTAAGTTCTGAAAAAAGATTTTTTGTTTACCAATTTTCTGAATTCTCAACCTTTATAACATAAAAGTAATTTCAAAGTTCATTTGAATGATGATCATAATTTTCGTTCATTAATATTTAGACAGAATAAAGGTGTTTTTTTTTCGAATCTTAGAAAACTTTATATTTGTATTAAAGTTAACGAAATTTAATTCTGGTAAGGAACAAAAGCGTTCAAATTCAAAATAAAAATTTTAATTAACCCCTTTCTTCATGCTCCTTTTTTTCTTGAATTGTGCTTCCAAATTCCCTGTCTTATGCTTTCAAAACCAAATAGCATTAGTTCATACATTATGTAGAATAAGTGCTGTAGAAACTGAGTATTCTTGTATTATTTTACGCTTACATACAATTTATAAGTGAACCAGTCAGAGAGGAACCTGATATTTGTAAGACATTAAATGTATTACATGACAGTGAATTGGTAGGAGCAAAAAATTCAAGGAAACAATGAAACAGTGAAAGAATTAATCATTGAAATCAATTAATCATTAAGTGATTTTCCCAAATTTTAATTTTCAAAGTTCCAGTTCTCATTACCCACATTTAGTACAAAATACAAAACTTAAACGGTAACTACACTATGTGGTTAAGAGAATAAATGGTTTTTATGCCATGCTCTAAGGTAGCATGATAAAATTACCATTTTTTTAAACATTTAGAAAATTTTACTTCATATTATTAAATAAAACTTTATAAATAATTTTCTTCAAAATCATTAGCAAAGCACCTTGGTTAAAAAATACCTATTTTTTTAGTGTTCTCATAAATTCAGAACCATGGTAAATTTTACCATATTCTGGTAGTCTCTTTCTTCGGTGCGGTTTTTATGCTTTACCTTAAATTTTCCTCTTTATAAATTTGACTCATTTCGATAGCTTTTCAATTTTTCACACGAATATTAATTTGCTACACCTGATGTTTATACTTTTAATTCATTTCGCTTTTGACGAAGGTCACAAGACTGAGTAAGCGCGATGGTTAGAGATCACTATAGATATTGCCCCTTGTTTTGATGCTAATTAAACAATATCTTATATTTCATTCCCCTTATAACTGTCGTTGGTCCCCTGTATTAGAAAGATGAAGTTCGTTCTTTTTTTCAAAAAATATTTTATTATAAGAAAGAGTTAAATTGAAAAAAAAACATTTATTTAACAATGATGATGAATTAAATTAAAAAAAACAATCTCTTCTTTGAATATTTATGTACATTAATTACAAAGCTGTTAAATTTATAATAGGCGACGTAAGATAGCTTTAGATGCCGAAATATAAAACTTTCGTGGAATTACCTTAAGTATTCTGCTCCGGTGAGCCTGTTGATAACGCAATTATTTCTCTTCGTCAAAAATAAAGTATGGACAAATTGGCTCATTCAGAACTGAAATTAAATTGGTAAAAGCCATTAGCTATCTTCCACGTGGTTTGCATTCTTTCTAGTTAATGTAGTTATAAGACAAATATGCACAAAACTTTGCGACTGGATATAGTTATGCAAATAAGATGCTACTTTGAAAATTACATTATTAATTATTACATACTATTAGGGAGAATATTGAAGTAGATGAAATTCTTTACCTTTAAATAATTCCCTGAAGGGCTATAAATCTTAAATTAACTCAACATTAAAATATTTAACAGCAACAGTACTTAATTTTTTTAAGAAAAGAACTGATTGAAACTAGTATTGATAATGGATATTTTATTTTAGTTTTGTAAAAATCAAAATCTGCCTTTCCAATTTTGGGGAAACTTTGATTGAATTTTTTTCTCATATAACCGTTTTTGTAGAAAATTCTTCACTTCTTCTAACATGAATCGCTTATTTATTTATATAGTATAGTATTTTTCATATACGGTTAATACCATCAGTTGGAAAAAATTTCTCTAACAACAATTTTTGATTTAAGATAATTCTACTTTCTTTTACGCGACACTCTTACATAATTTAGCAATATTCTTTTATATTTCTTTATTTTATGCAAAACCCATTCGATCTAAATGCCCTTACTATCTGCGATTACTATCTGAGATTAAACATATTAACAATAACAGAATGAAATTCCATTATTTATCAGTGGGCGAAATAATTAAATAATGGAATGTAACTTCGTTATTTAACTATTTTCACTCATTTTTGAAAAAAAATATATTATTTTAGAATATTTATATTAAGCAATTATTTAAAAAAAAAATAGAAAAATTCTATTATTATTATCGAAGATGTTGAATTCGAACAACATGGGGAAAAGTATTATTTCTGACTTTATCCGCTTATTCTGCATAAATTATTTAAATCTCCTATTTTCCACATAAGTTAATTTTTAGCGATATAACACATTTTTTCATGTTTCCTCTTTATTTATATAAATTTTTAAAAAAAACTGTATACTGATGGATAAAATGATGGTACAAAGGAGGAAAAAGAATAAATAATAAGCGCAATAATTGTAGAGTAAATTCTATCACAAATTCATAGACTTTAAATCATAGATAGAATTTTATCTTGTTAAAACGAACACTAAAAATTCCCATTCCTTAATTTCTGGAAGAGGCTTAAAATTAACTCATAAACATTAGTATACTTCAAAATTTCTGAACTTTTATGCAATCATTTTAAAGTATTTCCTATTATCTACATTGTAAAAAAGCTCAACTGGTCGGCTAAATTTTCATGCTGCTAATCATTAAGACATGTATGTCAAGACCCAGACCCGTACGACCCATATGTCAAAAATCTGAAAACTCACCATCGCGACAACAATCCCGAACAGCACGCAAGACCAAGCAAACTCGAACTTACTGGCACAAGGTCCTGAGTCGCAAACGAGGAGAGCGTCACATACACGTCGATGAGCAGAAGAGCACTAAGCTACGAATTGAAATCCACAGGGTGGCAGCACCGAATCAACTGCAGGATGTAGTTGAAACCAGGCAGACAGCTGCCACTTATCACTAAAATAAAGTTATGCTCATAAAGCTATCATAACCATAAAAATACAGGTCTGGCTTTAATATTTCTCTCGTAAAATAAGGCCACTGACCGTAAATGAACATTTTACTCATAAAAGCTATCTGCCGTTCAAGACTCAGTTGTCGAATAAAGGCGAAGTATTATAGAATTGCGCTCTGTCGATTAATGAGAAACCTGCTTTGTTCTCAGCCCATGGTCGACAATGAGGAGGAAATGCAAGTGAGATATATAATCTTTCGCATGGACTGAGATCGAACGCGGAACCTCTAGGACCAAGCTGTTGTGACACGTTTTGACAAGAGTTGTGTACACCATAAACCTGTCGAGATGGGAAGCTTTAAGACTTCTAAATCAATATGGTTAGTTTGAAACATAACTCATAAAAAATTTCTTTTTTGATAAGGTACAATTTGGTGTATTTTTTTAAAGTACAGTTTGGGTTATGAATTAGTTTTACTTTAAAAGATTTCGGTTAAATTGTGTCTTGAGTTATGAAATAGTTTTGTTCTAATCGCATATTTATTACATTATTTTTATTCATACTTAGAATGATATTTAATTGAATTTATAAACTTTCTAAATTGATGTTTTATTCTAAGTTTTTCTGGCTCTATGGGAACACCAAAAAGCATGGTAAATCTAACCGAAGCGCTTTAGTAATAACTTTTTCGTTGTAGGTTCTTGCTATATTTTGAAAAATTGTATTGATTCTCAAGCTGAAAAGAGTTTTTAAGCCATTCTTAGTATTTGCATAAATAAATCCCACACCCTCGCGATAAGAGATGGATATAGAAATCACAATTTCTCAGTACTTTTACAAGACTTTAATTAAACACTTGAAGCCATCATTTGAATTCTTTTACCAGTTTTTACATATGAGAAATTATAATGGAATTAGAAATGATTAACAATCATCTAACTCGTGTCAACCATTTAAATTAACCGCCAATTTAAATAAACGAGAGCAGTCTATTAACATTCTATTTAGCAAAAGGAATAGACATGGAAAGATTAAAATTAGCAAATAAATAATAAAAGGGAAATTTCTGAAAAATATTTAAGATTACTTAGTTATAATTTTCTATTGTTACAAAATGAATGGTAAAAAAAACATAATTTTGAAAACTAGAATTTCCGGTACTCCGTTACCATAGAGAACGGTACGATTGTCAAATGAATGGATTAAATACAACACATTTTGGTGTAATATTTGATTTCTTTTACAGGAAATATATTTACCACAAAGTATGGTAGTTTTCCCCGATTTTTTTTCTCTGTGTACACTAAATACTTATGAAAATACTTTACTTGTATAAAATGTACTTCAAGTTATTTAGTTTACAATTTAAAAAAAAAACATCCTCTTTCTCTAAAATCATTGGGTATTCATCAAAATCAGTGGCATGTACCAAACTCTCTAGCGAATTCCTGTGACAAGAAAAAGGAAATTGTTCTTAGGAATTTCTTAAGTCTCTGTCTTCATTTTCAAATTTTTCAAAAAAATTTTTAAACAGTGTATCACTTTTTGAAAGACTTCTTGAATACGTTAGTTCATTTATTTTTAATACAATAAATGTTTTGATTTCATTTTATTTTCTAAAACATTATGAATAAACTCAGATTTATTTATTTATTCTTAGTCTTGTTAGAGAAATAAAATGTAACTTAAGATTAATGATTATCTAAATAGCGAAATCTAAATACCTCATATTTTGGAAAATATAACACATATTTATTTTATTTAAACATCATTAATAATTCTCTATACATTTTTTTTAAAATTTTGCTTCACAAAATTAGCAGTGCAAAAGTCCCGTTAAAACAAATAAAAACAGATTAAGTTCTGACTATATTAACAAGTAAAAGACTTTACGCTATATTGGATTGAATTGATATGATACAATGAATGATTTTATGCTAAATTAATCTATTGAACTAATATTTTTTTTTAAAAATTGAACCAAGTCATCTGCATAAACTAAAAATTTTTATTTTAATAATAAGAAAAAGTAAATATTTTTGTATTTGAAAAAAAAGTACTTTTTTTGTTGCTTACCGAATTTGAAACATTTTCATATAAATCAATGAAAGTAAAAAATATCTATGAGAAAATGTATAAGAAATATCTAATTAAATGCATTTTCACTAATATTAAAAGAAAATGATTTGTTTTTGATATAATTTTATAAATAAGAAATATTACTTATTATAAATAAAACTATAATTAATATAGATTTAAAAACGGGTGCTATTGTACAGGTGATAATGTACAGGTTAATGATGCAAAACTATGTGATTAATATTTAAACATAGTACATAATTTAAGTATAAAGCCAAGCAATTTCAAGAGCTCAATTAAGCGATATATATAGTTAAAAATATAATTCTTAGATAGAAAATGGTATATGCAAAGGAAATATATTGTAGTTTGATACACACATCACAATTAATTCAAAGATCAAATCTGATTTTTAGCATAAAGTATTCAATACAACTAGCATAATGTACACATCCGTTCCTCAATTAATAGTTTTTATTATTGAAAATCTCCTTATCACCGACATTAAAAAAAAAGATATGATTCTCCGCTAACTTGTATAAAGTTACCGTTTTTCAAATTATAGATTTTCTCTATCAGTAAGTCTGCATGGAATAAAGCTCAGCTGATGACATTGACTGACGACTGATTCTCAAAGAAATGTGATAAAAGTCATAAAATATTTATAAATTGGAAGAATTGAAGAGTTTCTTGGATTTATTTTTCATGCGAAAAAAAAAATAATTTTGACTAAAGAAAAAATATTTATATTGAAACAGTAAAAATGTGCAACAAAGCATAGGAATAAATATTTTATTTTTGAGTAATAAATTTGAAAATAAAATGAACTGTCAATTATATTTTCAATAATACTAATATTTTTAATACTCAAATTACTTAAAGAAGATACCAGGTTGAGGATAACATTTTCTTTATTATTTCTATGAAATTTTCAAAGTTAAGTTTTCATAATACATTATGAATAGCATTGATAAAAGTTATATATTATAAAAAAAAGTATACCATAAAGTAAATGCATTTTTAAAAAAATGCATTTTATTAAAACTAGAGAATAGTAGGAAAATGTTACCAAAAATGTCAGTATGCTTCCAATGCTTACAAAAGCAATTTGAACATTAGAGCATTTGATGCAAAATGGAAAAAGCTCCAATTCAAGTTTTTTTCACTTCCTTCTTTAAGAATAATTGAAACTTTTTTTTTTCTGTTGTTAAAATTGTGTTAACAAAAACTTTTTTGAAACGTTGAAAGTCATTATTTAAAATCATGTCGATGTTAGTTAGTTTGATTAGAGAGTTATCATAATATTTAATTATTGATTGTGAATATTTAATTGAACAATATATAGCATCAAATGTTAAAAAAGTAAATGTATATCAACTATGTTATATGCAAACCCAATGTGTAGGGTAATATTTATTTTACTTTTCAGCAAAACAAAAAATGCAAATTTGTTTCATATTATTCACGAATATAACATTGTAAAACTCAACATCTTTTTTTTTAAAAAAAAAAAACTTTTTTGATGTATTGGCAAAGAGTATTTCGGAATATTTTCCTAAAATACAAATATCATGAAAAAATGTGATAAGCAAAAAATATGTCAACCTTGTTATATACAAAATGTGTATCCCAACTTTCATTTTACTTTCTACAAAACAAAAACTTTAAATTTATTTTACATCATTTACAAAGAAAACATTTTAAACGTCAATATTTTAAAAAAAAGCTTTTTTGATAAATGAAGCAAGAGAAATTCGAAATGTATTCCTGAAATACAAATGCCATACAAATACCATGAAAAAGGTGACAAGCAAAAAATGTATCTAAAAATAAATAAAAAAAATGTCGGCCATTTATTTTATTGTTTTATTTTGTGATATTTTTCTTTTTGATTACCTTTTTGCATAAAAAAAGTTTGACTGGTGATATTTGTTTGTATTTTTACTCTATGCTCACCTTTAAAAAAAATTAAAAAAATTAACTCACTTAAAATTTATTTAAAAATTTTAAAATACGTGAAGCAAAGTACTATCACACATTGAATACTTTTTCTGAAACTGAAATGAAAAAAATATTGCAGATTATATGGAGAAAAAAAAAAGGAGTTGGCAAATTTGTAATGTAGTGGAAATAACCAGTTTGTTATGAACAAAGGTGTGAATTGAGGTCACAAACAATAAGAATTATAATTTTTCTCTTTTAAGCTACCTAATTTATTAAGTGAACTTAGTCTTACGGTATATTTAAAAATAATCAGGTAGTTAAGAAGATTATTACTTAGCTAAAGACCGAAAATTTTTTTTTTCATTGGAATTTTATTTCCCAAAACATTGTTACTCCTCCTCTATCTCCATATTAAAAATACCTTACCACATCTACAAATGTGATAAGCAGAAAGTATTTAAAAACAAACTAAAGCTGAATCCATCATGACGTAATTGGTTTTCTCAACATAACAAAATATTGCTGCTGTTTTTACGAAAATTTTCGCCAAACATGCTTCGCAGTCTCATAGCTTAAAAACTATTGGATGAAACAATATGAAATTACATATATTTTTTTAGAGAATTAGTTATGGAATATTCTGATTTCTAAATGTTATTGATGCGATTAATAGTTTTCGAGTTATTTATAGTAAAGATTACAGATTCAGTTAAACAGAACTTCAATGCTTACAGAGAAAAAAAGATGGTCAAAACTATCAGAATATAGTAAAATTTACCAGTTTTTGGAACTAGGGGAACCCCAAAATCTCGTTAACTTTTATCGATACGCTTTGGCAATCATTTTTTATAAAAGTAACAATAAAATTTTTTTTTAACCGTATAAATATTATTTTTAATATATAAATACTTTTTACCATATTTTTGGTGGTAAATAAGGTAAAATTTGGTAAACTTTCGTAATCTTATCATGATACTTTAGAGCATGGCATAGAAGCCATTTATTCGGTTGCATTTACTTTTCAGTTTTTAATTATTACTGAATGAATGGTAATGTGTCGTGGTGCCACCCGTTAGAGGAGTAACGTAAGTCAATAAGTTAGACTTAAATTGATGATACTGATTTTTTTCCTTTCTTTAAAGAAATTAAACGAAAATACGCAGTTGAAAATAAATTGAAGTATGAAAGTTATTACTTCGAAGCTTTAATGCAGTTTTACTGTGGTTAATTCTTAGCTCTGAGAAAGATCCACGTCTATAATTTTAAAAACCGGAATTTTCGGTAAACTGTTTCCATACAAATGGAAAAAGTACCAACTGAATGATTTAAGTAATTACGTTTTACGTTTTAAGTAATTACAGTAATCACGTTTTTGTTTCCTTTTTTACCAGAAAACGTCATTACCAAACAGAACGGTAGTTTTACCAGAATTCTTTCTTCATGCGTATTTTGGTTAAACAAAAACTATTAGCAGGGGAATTTTGATACTTTTTTTCAGCTACATACTCGAGTATTAAAAAATTAGTAGGACGTCTCACTTTTTTTTAATTTAAAATTAGATTTAGAGTAATTAACAGCAGTAGCGCCTTTGGGGTCATTTTGATCATTTTTGCATTATCTTATGCTGTTTTTGAAGATACAAGTGAGCTTCGAAGCTAATATTTGTTTACTTTTCCTAAATTGCTAAGTACATTGTATCCAACTTTCATGCGTTTATGTTGATTGTTAAAACAAATAATCACAGAAACACCTAATACAGCTTAGTTATTTTGTTCAAACTTTGTGAAGCTGACTTGCAGAACAAAAATTAGGATCCATTGTGCTAAAAAATGTCACACAGTATATGATATTATTATATGGTATTATAAAATTATATGATTCGATGTTCGAAGTAGCTTAGTCAAACTTTTATTGAATAATAAATCCGCGATTGCACCTGGAAGAAACCACGTACATCTTGATCATAAACAGTTATTTTTTTTATGATACTGAAAAAGAAAAAACTGTTGGTATTTACTGTTTGTAAATCAAAATCAAAATTTATAGATTGATAAACAAGCCACATAACTTTAGCTTCAAGTTTTTGTTTTCAACTAACATTAAATTAAAAGAAAATATTTTTCAAAAAATAATCTTTATTTGGGCAATTTGAAAAAATGACACGACTGAATTACAAATCTGGGAAAATATTGTGCTCTAAGTATGGAACCACACCTAAACTAACAAAGCAGAACTAAGGATTATTTTTTAATCTCAGTAAAACTTGCAGTTGAATTTTTGTTAAAAGAAAGGTCAACATAATTGGGATTGTGTATCTGGAAAAAAAATCCTTATATTCCGATAGTCATTTCTTCATCAAGATATTCATCTTGCCTACCGAACTGTGTAGCGGTGAGGGAACTGACCTTACATCAGAAAGGTTCTGGGTGCAAATCCCAGTTAAGGCATAGATTTTCTTTCATTCTCTGTATTATATGTCCTTACTGTGGGAGCAACGTTGGCCCACATAATATGGTGCTTCTGAAGGAGTGGAAAACAAATATGCTCTTATACGCCTGAATTGACGAATGTCAACCAGGGTGGGCTTTGGAAAAATATTCATCTTTTATGCCGCAAATTTAGAAAAAACACTCAATGTTGTAGGTGCAAAATAAAAAGAATGTCTAATTCTAAATAGTATGCATGTGAATGCGTTTGCAGACGACAGCATCGAGTAGAAGCCAATTACTGAGCTCTAACGAAATGACAGATATGATGTTAAGGAATTATTCTACACTATATGAAACTTGCAAATGACGACCCGATTTTACTTTACAACGTTTGTGATGTGATATTGTTACCTTCAATGCTTGAATAGTTTTCAGGACATCTTTCGTCACCCCCTAATCCCGCATTGCGAGTTCATTCCTGTGCTTCAAGAGCTACGAATTAGTGTTTTGTGCATCTGATAGTCCCTAATTCATAAATTTCAGTCTATGAAATAAGAGAATTATGCCTTTAACTATCACAAAGAACAGAATTAAACTTCTGATGACTAAGAGATATGCTAAAATTCATTTTGTCGATGCTTTGCTGTCACTTTCACGTCACGCGGATATACTGTAGCACAACAGCACTAATGTCTAACTAATGATAGATCTTGTGCACTAATACATATTGTTTATATTCGTATCTTTCGTTTATTTTCGTATGACTTGCGATCATGTGAAAAAAATAATCTGCAATGCAATATTACAATATACATTCTTATATCGTCATTAAGTTAATAAAAAATATCCCCAAAATATTTTAATCTCCAAAAACCCTTATATATGGTATTTTTAACAATATTCATCAAGTAAAAAAAAAATCATTTACTATGGGATAACGCTAATTTCCTATGAGGGTCTAATTGACCCCGAATGGTAGTTTCAGGTCCAAAATCCGGGTTTTCTAGTGCTTAACTGTAAAGTTGCGTTTTCACGTAGCTGTATAGCAAACCACTTCAATATCTGAGCCGTGAGGTGAACCGTGTAGACATTTAAAAGTGTGTAATTTTATATGGCAAAATACAAGATTTGTGCAAAATCGGTCAAATAGTTTTTGGGAAATCGAATTTCAGAAAAGCCGTGAACTCTCAAAGTATAAGATGTAGCCGCTGTCTGGGAAATTTGGTCTCAGTAGTTTGAGCAAGAGAGTGGATCAAAGTGAATTTTACTCTTTGAGTATTTGCCATATTGAGAAATCTTCATGAGTATTAAAAAATGTTAGCACACAATTATAATATTCATTTATCCAATGTTAACTCCATGCAAAAAACAGTTTTTAATATAGATTTATTATATATTAATAATTTTTGTTTAATAATAGTCGAAAGAATTTTGGATTATAAGATATGCAAATTTCACGTTCTTTTAAATGATATGATTCTATATGATTGAATAAAGTTAGAAGGAAATCAGTCGAATAGTTTCTGAAATATCGAATTTAAAAATACACGTATTTTGAAAATTCGATTTCTTTTGATCAATTCGCCCGACTTCTAACGGATTTTTCATTTCTTTCCATTGGAAATTACATTTTTTAAAATGATATAAAAAATTTTGTACTTTATCTTAATATTCAAAATTTTTGAGCATTGTACATCACTCTTCTGTAGTGTCTACCGCTCCTCTACGAATCTATCCCATGTTAGTAACAATTAAAACTACATGGGATGGGGGAATTCTATTATATCCGGTATTATTTGTTTTCCCAACTTACCTGATTTTGAATTTTTAATAAAGTGCATACGGTGTTCCTTCTAGACCAATCCTATTATTTCCTTATAAATTTTTTAGAGTTTGTAAGCAGCAAGTAGCATATCTCTCCTAAATGCAACATTTCATCAAGAATCTTCCTAATATTTGGGTTATGCATCTTCCTAATATTTGATTGATGATTTGTAATAAAGCGAAACTATTGAACAAATGATTAATTTTTCGATAAAAATTTTCTTTATTTTTAATAGAGGGAAAACGAAACCTTTCTTTCATATCTCTCTGTGATTATATACAAAGCAATAATATTATTTAAATAATAACTCTAAGAAACATAGAGCAACTACAGAAGTATACTAAACCAAAACCTTCAATATCGAAGTTAACCAAGCAAATAAATAATGCTTGAATAATTTTTGAACAGCATTCTTAGATTTGCTTATTCATCGGTGAAGATGAGAAAAATGTGTCAGTTTTAAGAGAATTAAATGAACCTGTAACATTTCCTGTTCCTGTCATTTCTGATTTTATATAATTCAATTAGTTTTTCTTCTTCCGTTGCATTCATTTTTATTGCAACACTTTTCAAAATAATCGATTTCTTTCAATGAAAAAGGCAAAATATCATGTTTTGTTCGACTTAAACTAATTATTTTATTCAGGGTATTTGGTTTTAATAATAACGCACCCTCAATTTCTTAAATTTTCTCACCAAACATTATAAACTTGTATTTAAGAGATTATATATAATGATGCATAATAGAAGTAGGGAACAAAAAATACATTAAATATTATACTACATGGAATAAGTGCTTTTCGCGACTGATAAATTTTTGCATGGAATTTTCCTTTTAGCTAACATATTAAATAATATAAGAACCTTCTCAAAACTTCACTAATTAAGGTGTTAGTTAATGACAACCCTTATTATACAGTTTTGAATGGACGAAAATGAAGTGCAAATATGATAATAGTTGGTTACAAATAAATATTTTTTTAGCGAGATGTAAGCAAAATGTTAAAGATATCCTTCGAAATACTTGTACACTGAAAGAAACGGATTCTCAAAATTCACTAAACTTCATTTGTTTTGACGAAACCGTTTCCTGGTTTATACTCCGAGCAAACTTTTTGTCAAACTGGCGGAATAACTATCATCACTCTTTCGAGGAAACGAATTTCGTCAATAGAAACAAGAAATATTTTTTCGTTCTATTCTTTCTCCCCCCCCCCCCAATTTTTTATTTTTTTTCGTTGTGCCTAATGTATCTAACTTTTCTATGAATCACTTTATCGTGCTCACCATATAGCTGGGACAATGACACCGCAAAAAATTTCCCCCTTACCCAAAGCAGGATTCGAATCCGTGATCTTCTTGGTATGAGGCCAATTCCTAAGCAACCATACAAAACTGACGACTTCTTTTGTCACTTTATTTTCGATCGTTTAGTCTTCATCCTAGTTTCTTCATGCTAGTTGAAAATCCCCCACAATGCACTACAATGAAGGTTCAATTAGGTTTCGAGGAAACATTTTCGTCATGTATATTTTCCTAATATTTTGTCCGTTTTTTTTCTTCATAAATCCGTGATTTCATGACGAAGTATCTCACAAAATTAACGAAAATAGCTCGCGGATTGTTGAATTATCAAAAGAGAAAGATTTGTTTTTGAGGGTGTATTAAGGGAAAGAAAAAAAAACATCAAAACTAGTTTGTAGTAGTAGTACTTAAGATATGTCGTACTAGTGCTGTCCAATGAGCCAATGGTGATCATCTGGAAACATCCCCGAGGATGTTCCAAAGAAGATCATCACAATTTTGATCATCTGCAAAGCATATTACTTCCTCGCCAAGCACTTTACGGTAGAACAGTTTGACGAGGACCGATATCATCCGTCTCTTAGAAAGCTGATCAAAATGGCCATCTGCCAATTCACTGACTGTTGCCACTGGTGCTTGATTTCTGTGATCCATTGGGAACCGTGCCTTAACGATGAAACTACTGCTGGACCAAAAATAATTTGAATGCCTGATTTAAACTGGTTCCGGTGAAGATACTTCTATTTATACTCCTTTAAACACTTCTTTGTTTCCCCTGACAAGCAAACAGATGTTCCTGTTTTTAGTACCGTTTAATCAGTTTCAATTTTTTAGATTTCGTAAAAAGGTTTCATTCCTATTCTCAAATATTGGTTTCTAAAACATAATATGCATACATTTTTGCCTTTTCTGACGAGAATTCTAAAAACTCACATTAAAATCATTCAATCCGGAACACTCTGTTTGAATTCAGTTTTGTCCCAGGAAGAATAAATGGATCAGCCTGTAACTATTTAAAAATTTGAAAATCGCACTACGAAATTGATACATTTTGGTCGACATTTACCATTATTCTCAATTTAATATCCCTGACACTGTTCGCTTATAAGGCTATGCATGGACCAGCAGACATATTTATTTTTAATCTGTCGAGATTAGTAAAAACTTTTCCAATTTTAAAGATTTAACAGTATGATAATAATGGTAAACAATAACCAAAAATATGATATAATAGTTACAACTGCTTTGAAGATCAACGATAAAAAATACCGTTTTGAATGAAAAGCAAAGCGGGGTCAATCAATCATAGTTGATGACTGTTGCTCCATTATCTTGAAATGGTGGAAAGGAAATGATGAAAGTTTAACAAAAGCACTTTCTGACCATGTCTTTGCAATGAATATAGAAGTTTACTAAACAAAGATGGAAAAAAGAATTTGTACAATGGTGTATAAAAATATTAAAAAGGAAAACAAAATAAACAAGAAAACCGATAATGTTCCAACACGCGATTGTTTTGGAGAGTTTCTATTTTTTTCAATAAAAAAACACAGGTCGAATTCTTTTTTTTAATCTAGAATTAGAGTTTCCTCCCCTTCGCTCACACCTACCGACTCCAGAGAATGGTTACATTGTTTTCCTTATTTTTTTCTTAAAGTTCAATAATAAAGAAAATATTATTTTAAGAAGAAATACATAATTATTGCAATTTTATGTAAGAAAATTTTGTTAACATGTTAATTGTAACGAAATGAACAATAAAAATAACAAACTGAATTTCAAAAATGGACAACTGTACTTGAAAAAGAAATTGAAATTCAGGAATACAGAAGTTGCGACAAATTAAGAAGTAATGAGGGTGAAGCAATTTAACATTATGTAACGATGACCGTTTTTCATATAACAGTTCAAATTGGAAACGGTTTTAATCCCTCCCGAAACATTTATATTTTTAAAATTTCAGATATAATAAATTAATATTTTCATCTGTCATCTAATCTCTCACTCTCTTATCTTTTATTAATTCCATCCATTATTTCTTTGTTAATTTTGATATTAAAACAAGCACGAGCTTATAAAATGAAGATCCTGCTTTAGATAAACAAATTTCACAACAGCGATGAATAAATAGTCGATATCTAAAGCAAAAAAGCAAACTTTCAGAAAAACAGTGCTGAAATAAACAATAACTTTCGAACTAGTAGAAATTTTGAAAAAATTCGCATCAAGCTCATAAACAAAAGACTGTTTTTGCATGAGAAATTTCAACTCTTCTTGTAATTGCATTTCTGAAGCTTTCAGAGTGGTTCCCGTGAAATTTTTTGCTTCAAGTTTAAAATAAGAATCCTTTTTATAATTATCGATTGATAATTTTTTTATTCTATCGTATTGATAATACATTTTTCCAGTAGAACTTCCTGCAAACGCCTTCGTAATTTCATGTTTTTTTTAAAGAAAAATGCAAAGTAACGTTAAACACCGAAAACAGTGGTGACAGTTAGGATCTTTTTTCATAGATTGATAAAAATAGCTTAAAATTCCCTCCCTATTTTCATTAAAAATACGAAATCAAATGATTTGACTTTGCATGGTCTCTCTGGGATAGCAACTGCACAACGCTATTATAAATCATTTTATCGTTCAAATTTACAGCAACTTTAATAAAATGAATCATTTTGGTGGTTAAATGAATTATGTTATCATATCGTTCAAACCTAATTCCACTGTAATATGTTTTATTCGAACGGAAACGTGTTTCATTATAAGAGCTTATTTGTGTCGTAGAAAAAGCAAATGACATTATGTATAAAGTAGTACCTATATTAAGTTTCGAGACTACACAAATTTTTCGCGAGAGCAGTAAACAAAACGTACAACGTACGAACTTTCCTACGTTAACCCAGTGAAAGGAGTGTTAATTATTGCTGCACTGTTAAAAATTCTGAAGCAAATTGCGAAAAAAATTACTGGCATCCATGAAATCAATTTTACCGTAAAAATTTATACCATAGTTTTTACTTTAATGTCTACTGTAAAATCACTGAATCACTGTAACTAACTTAATTATGATAAATTAATTACTGTAAAATCACTGAACAACTATAACTAATAAATAAGACTGTAAAAATTATGGTATATCAGTTTTTTGTTACGCAAAACTTCACGGTAAAAAAAATACTTGCACCCTGAGTGACGGTGCTTTTGCCGAAATTTATTTCAGAATTCCGAAATTTATTATTTTTCCGAAATTTATTCATTCCGAAATTTATTATTTTTAACAGTCAATAAAATTTACAAGTTTCTGAAATATAACAACAAATTGGCAGTTCATGATCAAAGCTTTGAGAAATCAAACAAAACAAAACGTTTATTTTTATTAAATTTTTGCTTTGTTTCTTTTATTTTGTTAAGGATTATTTTTTAGCTATGTTTAGAAAAAAGGAAAGAATGTTAACTAATATTCAAAATGAAGCGAAACTAATAAATTCTTCAGCTTTTCATGGTAAGCGCAATCTCTATTTTGAAATGAGCATTCCATCTTCTATAAATCTTGATTACGAACTTGTAAATTTTCCTGTTACATTAGAGAAATGAAATTTATCTGGGGTATTGTAGTAGGAGTCCTCAAGCTTTCCTACTGGTGTGCAACTTTCAAATAATATTGCTTCAATAATTCGTTTTTTGCTTGGGTTTCATTTGACTTCTGTATCTTATAATTGATTTTAGTTATAGATTCATTAGTTATATTCGGTGTACAGGTATATTATAAACTGAAGTTTATCCTATGAAGCGAAATTTCAATCTCTCATTCAAATGAATTTCTTCTTTTACTTATAGGTTTTTAAATTCTATATTTATGCAATGATCTCACAATAGTTATGTTTTATGGACCAAGTTTTAAATAAATTATTTGTAAGTAACATTTTACTTTAAATATAGTTGATATCGTAAATTCGCTTAATAATGTAGCAACTTTTTTCCAGTGCCACTCACATCATCAAGCTTAAATAATCAAGATTGTAAATTTTCACTTATCGCTTTTGAATTTATTGGTATTTAGCAAATGTATTATCATCCACCAAAATAATGACCTGCGATATAAAAATTCAAGTAAATAAAATGTAAAAAAGATTGAAATGTACGGTTTTTGAATTGTTTTAAGAAACTAAAAGCGTTGTCAAGACAATTTAAATTTGGTGATGAAGTTGGAAAGCAGATGAAGCTAATGACTATAAAAATTGAAGTTTTTTTCTCGGTTAACTTAGTAAATAATTTAGAAGTATTGAACAGTGATAGACAAAGTTTATTTAAGAAAAACGCAACAAACCATACGTTTTCATCTTCTTCGGTTTTCTTTAAATATTTTTCAAAACCATTAGTCTTTTTTTTAATGAATACATTTGAAAAAATACTTTTTTCGTGCAATCTAACATAATATTAGGTTTAAAAAATTATTCCCTAAATAAAAGATAAGGTGTTTGAGATTGTTTTTGCGGTTGGAAGATGTAAAAAATATATCTGAAGTCGAAAATGAGATTTTGTTTTTCACCAAAAACAACCTTTTTGAGAAACCTCAATTTCAACCTCACAAAATCAATCTAATATATATCTCGGAAATAGTATCAAATATGCGCATTTGCTTGACAAGTACCTATATTTGAGATGGGAAGTGTAGAAAAAATAATATGTTCAGCTCAAAAACAACCTCCCTATAGCTGGTTGTTCTAAAGTAGATTTCCATCAACTTCAGTACAACCTCAAATGCGAATAAAACAATTGCATACACCTTGATTATACACCTTGGGAGATTGATCGTTTAAGGTTGTTTTTGAAATCAACTTCGAATAAACCTGAAATCAACCTTGATACCTCAAAATAACCTCACATAAACCCCAAGAATACCTTAAATTTTTGTAAGGGCAGCTTGCCCCAAATCCCACTATTTTACTAATTCTCAGCCTTTTACTAAATAACAATATTTCAGTTTGCAATATTTAATATTACTGTGCTAATATCAATCAACAATTGAAATTTGAGCATTAGTGATCAAATCAAAGTATCACATAGGTAATAATTTCGTAAGACATAGTTTGTTTTTTTTCCATTGAAACAAAGCTATTTCAAAGATGCTAAAAATCAAATATCCTCAAAATATGCTAAAATAAGTTTCCTGTAAATTAATTCATTCTTAACTCCATCACATAAAAGCAATATTTTGCTTTTTTGTTTTAATTTAAAGGGAATTTCATTTTCATTCGAAATATAAAGTAAATTGAAATTGAGGTAATATTGTAGGTTTTTGAATGTTTAATGTTTTCTTCAAAACCATATTTTCTAACTGAAAAACCGTCTATAAATTTAAAGCTCCGAATACATTTTACCTTCAAGAATATGAAAATAAAAGTGAAAAATATTACTTCCTTTTCCTAATATGCTTTTTAAAGAATTTAATACACGAATTTGCTTGATGAAAATCGTAAAGACGTAGGGCTATAAAAATTTCCTGAGAATACGAGATTGTTTTGCGTATTTTAAATTGCATTCCAAATATCTCTTACGCAATTTATTTCTGAGCTTTGCAATTTTTTAATAAAGGATCAATAGAAATGCGTTAAGGTAGTATATTAAACTACTATAAATATTGTACTGATTAAATAAAGTTTATTCTAAAACATAAGAATTACGTGCGATTACTGTTGACGAAAATTAATAAAATGGATGATCATTTGTAAGACAATTTACAAATTTTAAAATATTTTAAAAGAACGCTATTACTCTCTTTGACAGTTTGAAACTTGTTTAATCATAATATTGAGACAATTTTCTACCACTTTAAAATAAAAAAGTTTTATAAAATCTAATAACAAATATCTTTAAAAGTCTTTTAGCATCAGTCTATTTTTTAATTTGTACGGGAAAAAGATTCATTTTTGGACCTTTTTGAATTCGCAGTAAAATTGCGAGGCTTTATGGTTCCTGGTATATAGTTCCAAGTTATAATAACTATTTTTCTGGGATAATCGTCTAAACTGAAATTTTCAGATATTTTTATTTTTTTAAAGGTATACCTGTTTTAGAATAGTAATGCTAATTTTTTGAAATATAAATACACTGTTAAAAATTTTGGTCATTTGTTAAAAATAGTTGCCCCCATTTTCTGTGCATTCTAATTAATTAAAATTTATTATAGTTTATATAGACATATTTTATTTATTTTACCACTCTCCGTTTTATTTATTTATTTATTTGTTTGTTATTCTAATAACTTATATTTATATAAGCATTAGAATGGCTTCATTGCTAATAAAAAAATTAGTTTGAAAAAGGAACTTTTTTATTAATATATTCGCCCTATTTATTTCAAACAATCTTTATTTAGTCAATTTTATACACTTTTTGTACGATTACTTCAGTTTTGTATTCAAAAATATACTAAGTTTACCTCGGCTACAATAATCGTAGCAACTATAGACGGGTTTCTTTCGCAGTTATTATTTGGTATTACTAAATTATGTATTCGTAAATTTCATGTTTAAAGTTAACATACTTTGGGGAAAAGAAAATGTACCAAAATTAACTCAAGTACTTTGAAATATTCTTAAATTAATTCAAATCTGAGAAACTTAACCGCGTAATTTGCATTCCCTTTTCTAACTTCGGATAAAGGAAAAGTTTTCAGAACAATATACAGTTAGTTTATTTCAGTAGCTTGTTACACAAAGAAATGCTTGACTTGCTTTGTTTCGACATTCGAGCGAATCTTTCATATTCATCTAACGCAGTATTAAAGCCTATGAAGTGTTTCTATTGTAAACATAGTCTAATGATCTCTCAGTCAATCCTATTACTTTTTACTTTTAATTTATATTTCTATAGACGCAAAAAAAAATTGCAATGCAATTGAGGAACAAGTGCTTGTAATTTATTACTTAATTTTTCTACTTGCTTGAAAACGTATTTCATAAAAGTTATTTATCACATTTCTTAATTTATAATCCCTTCAAAAGTAGGAAAAGCCCTTAAAATTATATAATAATCTCAAAGACCCCAAATCCAAATCGCTTAATTCATAAACCCATGAGACTGATATCCGAATTCAAATTCTCCGACCTGATTTTAAATCATTCAAAATAAGTATTTAACGTAAATTTGTTTACAATTTCCTTATCAAGTTATTATTAATTATCAAGTTATTATTATTAATTATTCTGGAAGTTATTATTAATTATTTTAAAAACGTGGATGCTCCGCCCCCTGTTCACTCCAACTTTCGTGGTTTTAGTGAAACCACCAACAAAAAATAGAAAACATTAATTATTTAAACTTTTTCACTATAAGAAATTTCTTCTTAGCTACTAAATTCAAATCACAAAGACAAGTAAAATTCCTTTAAAAATCTACTTTACACTGACTCTCAATTTCGAAAGCTGAAAGTACAAGATTAGCAAGATATTTAAAAATCTCTGGAATGTGTTTAATCGATTTAATTAATATAAAATTTCAACTGCGGATAATGCAAATGATGTACTTGTCTGTTATGAATAAAAAAGTAATGAAGAAATCTGCCTTTAGGGGATGCTGTATAAGACAGAAACACATTTAATGCATTATATTTAATAAATGTTAGTAATAATATTTTGCCAAGGCAGATAGAGAGATAAGGACTTTGTATTAGATTCATACGAAGAAAATATTTTATGTTACACTAGAGTTCTTCTGGCTGAAGTAGAAAAATTCTACTAAATAAGTTATGCTCGTACAGAAGTGCAATTATCAGTCTTTTTATCCACATAATATTATCAACTGGTATGCACGGTAGCGTACATTATGTACCACTTTCTCCTTTTATGTACAAAAATATATATGCTGTATTGCCATCTGTTGGCTAATTAGAGTATTTTTTATCATTTGGGCGAATTGAATGCATTCTAGAGCCCTCTGAAGAGAGAAACTTTTTAGTTGCTCACCACGTACATCTTTATTGTCCCGAATAATGTTTTATCTTAAGCTTTAAGAATTGTTTAATGAAATAAAATATTATTTGTTTTTAATTAAAAAGTAAACTTAAAAATTAGCTGAAATACGTTTTTTTCTTTAATTCGGTTTAAAATAATTTGAAATGAACAATGCCTGTCAATAATTCCATTTTCTGCTGCCTTAGTGAAATACCGTACTAAATCATTAAGGATATTACAGTTGTTAAGAACAAATTAACAATATCACGATTACAGTATTAAATAATTTTTCTCTGTCACAGACAAATAATACAAAAATACAGAATACAGTACTTTTATTTCTGTACAGGATCATTAAAAAAGCAGCAGTTAAGAGTTTCAGTATCTCATATTAGTTCTGTTGAACATGAATATATTTATTAATATATACACCCACGCTTTATTTATTTGTCTAACAACGTTTATTACTTTCATCCTTTGTCCATTTACCGACTGGCCTGTGTAGGGGTCAGGGAACTGGCCTTGCATCAGGAAGGTTCTGAGTACGAATCCCGGACAAGGCATGGATGTTCTTTCCTTCCCTCTACTATCTGTCCTTACTGTGGGAGCAACTTCGGCCCACCTAATATAGTGTCCCAGAAAAAGCGGCAAACATATCTGCCCTTCAAATGCCTGTATGACGAAAAGTCATTCTTCAGGTGGGCATTGGGAAAAAAAATTCTTTGTCCAGTCATATCCATTTCATCCGCACGCGCGTGTCCAATAATATACCAATTTAACTAAATTCTATTAATAAATCAATTATTTAAAATCAGGCTTCCTCAGTCTTAAACATGAACACCATAAACATTTTTAAGGATCAGAACAAATTAGTTTCATTCACTAAATATACTGAAACAGTAAAATTATTCAAACACAAAAAAAGAAGTTTTAACCGACAAACTTACGAATTCCCTCCGTCATTAATCAAATTTATAATTCTTAAACTATACTTAATTTTGTAACACGCACTTTGGAAAACAAACTTAGCTGGTAATGTCTTTATTATTGATACAGTTCTAAAGTTGTTTTAAAACTATTTCTTTTATTCTAAAGGACTAATTCACGTGATATACATAGGTGAGGCATTAATTGATTAAAACTTGGTTGTTGGGTGGAAATTAACATTTTAAATGTGTTCTTTCGTTGAACGGTTTCCAAAAAGATAAAGTTCCATCTAATTTTAAGAATGTATCGTTTATCAAATTGCGAAAACTTAAAAGCTCATTTATTGGATTTTCAAAAATGATAAATTTGTCACTTTCAACGTCGGTAAAATGTTGGTAAAATAAATCTTGAAAGCCTTTTAGTCTGTAAACTATATTAGCGACAGTTTTTTAAATAATATTAAAATCGTGTAAATAATTTGCACTTTAAATAAATAAAAAATAATGTAGGAAGTACCAACTAAAATTTTTTTTTTAAATTTTGGCTTTTTTTTATGCGAATTCTGCAACTTGCAGAAAAAATTTTAAATCTTATTAAGTTCTCAAGAGTTTTTAAATCAAAGTTACTCATTTTCTTTACAGTAACATATAATTAAATAACAAATAATCTGGAAAAAACAAAAATAATTTAACAAATTTTCTAGCATACAGATATTTTTTGAACTGTAAAACCTAAATGATGTACTGCATGTTCTGTAAAGACTGGCCATCATATGCAAATTTAGAATTCTTATCAAAAACGAAAACAAAAAAAAAGTACACACTAGGGGTTTACACATTAATATTTTGGAGTTGGAAAAAGGAAAACGTTCTAGAAATCTGACAGACAACGATAAAAGAAAGAAAATGCCATAAACTTTAAAAAAAGTTTAATTGAATGGTGAAACTTCATGGTTTTTCGTTTTATTGTGTTTCTACACTTCCATGTTTCTTTCCTCAATCATACCTTATCTATTGTTTATTAACACGTGATACCGCGTGACAAAATTCTTTCCTACAGTTTGTGTCAGTAAAGCAGACCAAGTAGTAGCAAGATACAAATTATTATTCAACTATTTTTGCTGAAAATGAGTCATTTTCTCATGAAAATAACAATTTGACAATATTTCATGAAACTAAAATTAATTAATAGTTGTTATTATTATTGTCATTTAACTATTACTTACTTTAACATTTTTAAGAGAAAGTGTCCAAAAAGAACCAATAGTTTAAATAAACATTTAAAAAAAATCGGAAGAGATAGGGAATGTATAGTGTGAGACGTTCTTCTTCAGAAATCAGCAACTTTCCTCAGTTTAAAGTTTGTTACAAACCGTCAATTAATGGCAGTGCTAAGTAGGAAAATTGCAAAACAACACTTTGCGCTGCATGTATAGAAATTTCTCCAAAAAAATACGGTTAAATAAACATTTATTTCATTATTATTTTACCGTATTTAACTGAAACAGTCAAATAACCATAAAAAAGATGGAATTCAAACTGCGAGAAAAATCATTTATTGTCTGTATTCAAAAAAGGCGGTTAAACAATCAGAACTTTATTAATGTTAACGGATGCGTGTTCTTCGAAATCTGAGAGTTAACCCATGTGATAAGAAATACTAATTCATATTTTTAATTTCCATCAGTATGCCTTACTAAAAACATTTCATATCCCAGCGTTGATTCTGCATTATTTTCTCCATTACTTCACACCATCAGGAATTTCCAGTGTCTTACGTTGGTCACCGTGGACTATTGAAAAGGGAAATTTTCATTGACACATAGATGACAGCACCACATAGCTGCTTAACAGAAAAAATTATAGTACTTCCATCTTTTACGATAGATGACACCATTGAATAAACTAATTAAACCAGAGTGCATGGTTCATTTGACAAGGCACAACTCACCTAGAACCTAACCCCAATGTTCATTACTTAACGAAATGCCTAACCTAGCCTAGCATCAATGTCCAGTTGAATTTCACTTTTATAGTTTTGAAATCACGCCAGCTGTAAATGGCTATAAAAAATAGTGCGTGGAGTCCCTCCGCGCGGAGGAAGTGACACTTCGTAATGTGGAAATGAAAATAGGAAGGGGTAGAAATTGATTTTCAGTGAAATCATATTGAAATCATTATAAGCAATAAAAAAATAGATACAAAAATCAACCTCCAGACAATTCATCCTGCAGACTTTAACTTAAATACAAGGGGCAATATTCAAATAAAACAAAAAACTGATAAAAATAAAAGAATTAATATCTACACAGATGGCTTGAAGCTGGAGGCAGGAACAGGAGCCGCCATAATTATCTTTGATGGCACGAAATCAAATATCATCAAAATGAAGTTTTTCAATTGGAACACTATTTTTCAAGCCGAAGCAAGAGCTATTTTAGAAGCAGTCCAAATAGTAAAAAATAACAGTAGAAATACAACAATTTGAACTGACAGTCTATCTGCCTTACATGCTATCAAAAATTACAACACAACGCATAATAATATTAAAAAAATCCAAAGTATTTTAATCAATCATCCACAATTAGAAATCTCCTGGATAAAAGCACATGCTGGTCATATGGGTAATGAAAAGGCAGATAAGGCAGCAAAGGAAGCAGTCACAGATAAAAATCTTGCATCAACAAATTTGGGAATGCCCCTATCATATATTAAAAAGAAGGAAAAAGAATTCATTTTAAATTATTGGCAACAACTGTGGATCACACAGAAGTACGGAAGAACGACTTACGAAATTCTTCCAAAAGTTTCTTTTAAAAATAGTAAATAGTCAAAAGAATTAATAATGTTCATGACTGAGCATGATCCCTATAGGACATACTTGAAACGCTTTCAGTTGTCAAGACATAAACTTTGCAGTTGTGGAGAAATTGGTTCACCACTACACTACGCTACAAAATGCCTGTTAACAGAATCCTATCCCTTTAAAATCCCCATGGAACTAAACGTTATAGCCTGGAAGAAACAAATTATTAGTAATAAAACTCTTATAAATAAACTAATTAACTTAATTATCTTCATACAGAATTATGAACAATTTCTAACGCCAAGCTAAAAATTTACTACTCTCCGACTAATAACCAATATAAAAATACATCCACCTGCAATGCTATCCATTACCATAGTGTTAAAACCTTATGCTACACAGGTTTTCATATTAATCAACCCATATAATTTCTAAATTCTAAACAATAATTTGTTTTAAATTTTCATGTCATGATTATAACAGTATGCTCAAGCATAGTTTCGGCTCATACAGTGGATGAAATTATTACCACTTCTATTAAATTATGTCAACTTTAAATGAAATATTTATATAATGCCTTAGCAAACCATATTTAATTGAATGCATCTACATGAACAAGTTGTCATAACCCGATTAGCCTACCATCAATTAACATTAAGCTTATGTGCTTATGTACAACCACTACAAAGTTTTGATGGAATCATTTTTGACAACCGTTATTGAATAACCATATATACTAATTATATATAACGTATATATATATATATATATATACTAACAATTCCACAAATGTAAATTGGTGTCTCAAATACAAATCCCCTTGGATATAATTTTCCCCCTCCCCATATTTTTTGTATCATATTAGTGTTTCTTCTACATTATCTCATGCAATGTATTTGTTTATCTGGATGTATTTTTATGATATGTTATATTTAACCACGCTTCTTCTGTATAATCACTATTTTTGACGCTCATCTCCCATGGGTCTTAAATGTCAATAATCAATATTCTATTATAGTTACATAATGTCTGATTATATCTGTATCTCTGAATAATTATATAGTAATAAATAAATAATAAATTTAAGGATCCTAACGGGAGATTGGGCCTAGCTCTGGCGACGTTACAGATGCTAGGGTGGGCTTGTGATTAGGGACTCATCGGGGGAAGCGTGGTATGTCGCCGTTGTAACTGTCTGTTTTCCTGGCCACAGTTTTTCTTTCTGATGGATGCCCTCTCCGGGGGCATAGGTGCAGAGCTGTGTGCCGGCGTCCATGTCCATGTTTGAGTTTTATTTTTTCAATTTTTCTTGCAAAAACTGCATCAATGGTAGTTACCCCTTTGGTTGTTGGATCATTCCTACCATTTATCATTTCCAATCCAAATTAGTCTTTAAGGAAAGTTAAAAATGTTTCAGCTTCAGGTAACGAGAAATTCACATTAAAATCTCCTGAAAGGATCACCGGCCACTCACAATAATCAATTTCTTCACCAGTAACGCCTGCCAGAGCTTGTGAACCAGCAGTGGATAGTGGCAATAAAGGTGCAAAGGTGCTTCATGGCTGCATTTGGTAAAATATAAATGGCAATTGGAAAAGAGAAAACCTAACAATCAATTGATATTCACAAGAGACATACGTGACTTGACATAACCTTAAATACGTCGCATTGCCCGTGGTATTGTTTTCACTCATTTTTTACAATTGTTATCAACTAAGTTTGAAAATAAAAAATACTACCCTATTAAATTATATGTGTATCAAATCAAACTGAAATATTTATAGAAAAACAATATTTTTATGACTTTTATTATTTTTATGCTAGTGAGAACCAAAACAATATGGAAATTAATGAGGGAAAACTAGATCCTACCACGTGATTTCCTGTCCAATAAAAATTTAGCGTTAAACGTTTAACGCAACCTTGTTGGAAGTCTCATAAGAAGTATCACTTCAAAAACGCATTCTTTTTTATTCGCGGTTTTTTTAACCATACCAATAAAACAGCCTCAAACACTTAAAAGCAAAGAAATATTCTTAGCCATAAACTTTACAGTAAATTGTGTGGACAAACTGCTGCCAGTATTTTTACCACAATTTGTGAAAGAAAATTCTGTCTCTGAGAATAAATTGAAAACTATAAAAAATGAAACTTTCTTGTTAGGGCTGAAATATGAAAAGTGTTACTATTAAATCTTCTAATTTTAAAGTCTCGGCAGTTTCATTGACGTATGCTAAAAACGAATTGTCAATCTTAAAGCATTTTTTTTATTTGAAATACACATGACAAAATTTCACATTTTAGTGGAAGGATCTGTGGAGCCAAATGATTTTTTAATGTCGGAGAGTGTAAAGAACTGAGAAGTTTTCAAATCTATCGTGATATTTCTTAGAGCCGAGATTATCACTGATCTAAAGTTTAATTAAAATATGCCAATTACTATTTTTTCCTAAGAAACCTGGCTTTTTTCGTTCCGTCGTTGGAAAATAACATGGAATTGTTTTTTTTTAACAGAAACTTGATTATTAATGAAATTGATGCGTGTGACTCATTTCATATGCATCAAATCAATATTATTTTAAAAAGAAGATATTTAAGCGTTTTAACAAATCAAATATACTTCAGCAATCACTGGTATGAAAATGCCGAAAATATTTCGAATGATTTCTCAAATCCTCTCTGATTTTAGATTCTCAATATCGAATGTTATTCCTGTGATATTGTTATAAATTCAGTTGCTGATACAGTCAAAAAACCGAAATGTTTGAACTGATAATTAGTTTGTTTCACCTTTATTACAGACTTTCTGATTTGTTCATCCATTCCTTTTTATTTTATTTGCATCGGTCAATAATATAAATACTGTTCTAGATACATAGAAGCTATTTAAAATTATATCAATTCATCGGAAGACTGTCGCAGACAAATGGGTTGGTCGTTGAGGTATTTCTAAAATAAATGTTACCCTCTAATTCAACATTATTTTTATTTTCAAATGAATCGAAACTGTTTTAAGTCATTTATATTTTTTAAGTATTAATACCACTTTTAAATCAGTTTATTTGAGATTGAAGCGCATGCTTTCTTTATTTCAGTGGGGAAAAATGCAATAAATAGTCTACATTTAATTTAAGCATTGATAGAAAATGATAACCTTGAATTTGTACGCGTAGAAAAATCTTTGATATTTAGGGTTCATAAAAAGTAAAGTTTAAGTTATATTTGATGAAATTAAGATACATGATCATTAATGTATTTTTTTAGAAATGTTGAACTTTACGGGGAAAACTATGCAACTTGACCTTCACTTTAATTTTGTTCCGTGCGATAACATAAAATTGCCTTTCTTGCCTTTTTGAAAGACTTAACCAAAGTTAATCAAGCCTCGGGTAAAGAAATCCATGACTCTTCTTATTTGGTCTCTCTTCATTTAACTTCCAGCTTCAATAGATGTGTACTCGAAATGAAATTTGGAAAGACTGTTTCTAAGAAAGACACAAGTATTTTTTTTCCAACTGTAATTAAAGAAATTCTTGTAAAATGCTTCTTTTCTTTATTTCAATTTCCGTAAACACGTTTTTAAGTTATTTATTTTTTTCTACAATTTTGAACCAAATAGATTTTTTAAAGGGATTTTAAGATTCATTTTTCTTTCAAAAACTTAACAAAAATTACACTTTTCTAATTAATTTTGTTTGATAAATTAAGTACGACATTTTTTAGAAAAGCAACTCACTCTAGTTTTTGACTTCGGACATTTCGGAAAATCGAAATATATAAAGATACGAAATATGAAAGTAGTACTTTACACATTGAAATCAAGTATCCGTACGGAGAGGAAAACACTGGTAAAACTACCGTACTGTTGGGTAATAACATTACTGGTAAAAAGAAAAAAAAATACATAATTCTGGTAGATCCAAAATATACCATATTTAAATCATTCAGTTGGAACATTTTCCGAATCGTATGGTAACAGCTTGCTGAAAATTCTGTTTTTCAAAATTATAGTTCTGGATCATTCTCAAGGCTAACAATTTACCAAAATAAAAATACATTCAAACGGAAAAGTAATAACTTCCCTACATCAATTAATTTATTTTAAACCCTGTGTTTTCGCGTATTTTCCTTAAGTAAAAGAAGAAGAAAAAAACTATATCTTCCATTTTAATTCAAACTCTGTGACTTACCATATTCTTCTAACAGATGGCACCACCACAACACAATATCACACATTTAGTAATAATTATAAAACTGAAAAATAAATTTAACCGAACAAAAGGTTTTTGTTCAATGCTCTAAGGTATTATGATAAAATTTCGCAAATATTATCAAATTTACATTAAAAACCAGTTGTGTGGTTTTTGGTAAAGTTAACAGAAAAAACACATTTTATTGTTAACTTTACCATAATCATTACCGAAGCGCTTCCGTAAAAATTACTGTGGGTTTTGGTGCTCCCATAGAGCCACACAGTAAATGTTGCTATATTCTTGTAGTTTTGACCATACTTGTTTTATCAGTGCAATTTTTAAAGAAAAATTATTCTAAGTTACTTTATAGTGAATGAAAATTTTAATAATTGACTTCATTTCATCACTAGCAAACACCACTGTTATTATCTTTAAAATATTTGTCAAAACTGAATCGTTTATTGTTTGCTTTAAAACAACTGTTTCTGATAAGCCAATGAGAAAATTCCATTTTTGAACGTCTTTAAGTTTAAAATATAAATAAATAAAAAAAATCTGGCTTCATCATTTGGTTACAATTGTACTCATTTAGCTTCATGTGGATTGTCGTATTTTTAGAGCCTACTGTTTACCCACAATCCGGAATATAGATGCACAATCACACACATACAATTGTACTCATTTTCCTTCATATTGATTATCTTATTTTTAGATTCTACTGTTTACACACAATCCGGTATTCAGATTCGCAAACATAAATTCTTTATTTTATTGTATATATCTTATTATATTCATTATATATTATTATTTATTGTATTCAGTATTTATTATTGTTGTTTTATTATATTCAGTTACATAAACTCAACAAATCTAATGATAAACTTGGCAAGACATCTATCTGGAAAGTTTGTGTAAGGTTTAGTATTCCCGCAAATGCATCTAAAGGTGAACAAAATTAGTTTTGATACGACTTTATATTTTCATGAAAACAATTTGCGTCCTCTTACACTTTGCACTTTGATCACTCTCGAATTAAAAACTAAAATTTAAATTATAGTAATAGCAATGCCATTAGAAAATCCCAAACTCCAGTAACATAACCTCAGCAATTCCAATGATAAACTTGGCAGGAAAGGGCTCAAAAACTTTCAACCTTAAAAAATATGTCGTGAAAGTTTGTATAAAAAAAGTTGGAGTCGTTTTAAAATGAAAGGCAGAAAGAAAAGAATTCACATTATACTTATTCACAATGGATGAAAAGTACAATCATCGGAAGAAAATGCATTTCCTTACTTTTCTGGCATATAAGGAAGAAAAAAGACAAAAGAACAAAAAGCTACTTTGACCCCTCATACATATTCTAAATTTATTCTAAAGAGGTATTTTATGGTACTTTCGAACATATTTCGGTCGAACTAACGGAAGAAATTCTGAATAAAAATAAGTATATGCTATTTCGATTGGAAGTGTGCAACTTGAGGCTTATTGTAGAATTCGATGTAGTACCTTTCTTCAATTTCAAACACAATAGGAAAAGCTCTATCTGAGAAAGACGAGCAACTTTTCTGTCAGGCGGTAACATTTTTTGTCGTATAATAAAGGAAAATATCAAGCACAAAATAGTTCCTATGACGCTTCTTTTCTCTTATCTTACTTCTGAAAATGTCTTTGTTGACTTTACAAGACTCATATTGAATCCATAGAGAAATAAATACACGAACTTTCCTTTGGGATATTTTTACCAAAGATAACAGAAATAGTATTTTTTTAGTTCAGTTCGTGACAAGAATATAATTTATTCAGTAAATTTTAAAAGTTCATATATCTTTAATGCGTCAAACAGTCGAACGGATAAGTTAGTAGAATCGGAAATAGTTTGTGCACGTGTCTCTGTTCGTGTTCGAATCCCGGCTGTGGCAGGTTGATACGAATTCTACTTCTAGCTCACACTAACCGCAGTAATAACGTGAAAATTTCATCACTGTTAGACAGAGCTTGAGTTTAAATCCTCCTGTCGTTGGGCTAACCATAGGAGGTTTTCGTGATTTTCCTCTTCATGTAGCGTGATTTCTGGTTAGGTTTTTAAAAAAGTCCTCCATGAAGACTAATTTGTCCTAATGCTAGATCCAGAATTTTCCATGTCTTCTGAGTAGGGTTCAAAATCACAGCCCAACGAAGTAGAGAATTGATAGTTGTGAACTCAGAATTGGGTCAGCTGTTAAATGCCGGTTATAATTTAAAATAAAAATAAAGACCACGCATGACATTGCTTGCATATACCCAATTGACTCTAATGACGCTGAATTATTTTCCAAATCTACTTTTTTGAATTCATTTCAGGCAAGAATTCTAGAAAATATGTGAATATAGAACACCCTCTATTGCATAAAATGTGCATCGTTTTATAAATCTATCAGCCTACTTGAAATTTTAAGCAGAGTCATAAACGTTTTTGCTACTCTCTGAAACGTAAGTCATCACCATCATTTTAAAACTTTTCATTTATGTGTCTGAAACGTTGCAAAACATAATGAAACGCTTTAAATAATTTTACATGGTGTATAAAAAATATAAACTGCTATCTAATTTAGCAAGGTAAAACAATTTTTCTTATTCGAAATCAAATGTTTAAAAAATAGATAGCAAAAAATAATGATTAAATTTCGAAATTATGTTGAACTAATTGTACTATTCCCATATGCTAGATTTCTCAAAAAAACTTTTTAAAGAAAATTCTTTTATATTATTCTAAATTTAAACAAAGTTAATGAATTTTTTCCGTTGTTTTTTTAAGCTTTTTATTATAAAAATATTTTGTATCTAGTTGTACATTCAAAAAACTTAGTGTTCTAAATAAAGTTACGTCGTGCAGCTGTTTTTGAATTCCGAAGCATACATTTTTATAAATGATGCACTCTTTGAAAATATTTTATCAGAGTTGCGTTTTGAATAATGTCTATACTCTTCAAGTATTTTTAAAATTCTTGAGTTTATTCTCCAGATAATACTTGAGTTCTTGTCGTAAAGAAAAACTTCCTGATGTAGAAAAACGTGATATTATTTACCTTGCCTTTTATATTATAAGTATGCCGGACAAACTTGCTAAATCGACAAAAGAAATAAGATAATGAGATTAAAATAAGTTTTTGTCTTGAAGTTCATTTTCGCATGACGCATTGCAAAAAGTATTAATAAGTAGCTAAGAAAATAGTTTGAAAAATAAAAGCTTGGAAAGTATTTGCAAATAATTTTGTCTTAAGCAGGAACTTTGGAAACTTTTAGCTTTCTAATCTACTTTCTGATAGGAAATTGAGTAAGAAAAATTTGTGAGAAATAACAAAATGGCAACTCTTAATAACTATCAGTTCAAGGCGGTTCACTGCCATCATGCAAAAACTATACACATTGTGCCACCCTCTTTTATTTAAAAAAGAACTACTGTAAGAAAATTGACCAATATAAAAAATAGAATTTAAATCAATGATTTTTTCCTTTTTTTTCTTGAAAATGACATTAGACTAACGAATCTTATAGTCCTGTGCTGATTTGCTTATATATTTACATATTTCTGCTAATATTTTGAGCTCAAAAAATATGAACTCGTAAAAAAATGTATCATGAAAAAATATACTTGTATGTTTTATTTTGTAACTTTTAGTTTCGTTGGCATGGTAATTGGTATGCCCTTCGAACCATAAATACTGCATACATGAAAATTCGACTAATAGACTAGCAATTATTCTTCATTTATCATTATTTTACACCATGTGCTGCAGCTCCTTATTTCCAAATGGATACTGCTGAGTTGGTTTCCTCACTTTATAAGATTCAAGCAAGTGCACATACCTCTGTATTTTTCACTTAATCAGAATAAATGTTCATTTAAATATCAATTAACGCTCTGAACTCAAGCTGCACTCTCACGAATAAAACTGTCACTTTTGCGAATAAACTATCTTTGAGCTGTATTTCATTAATTTTGAGAACATCATGAAATCACGTGATTTGTGACGAAACGCGAACTTTCAAATGAATGACGAAAATGGTTCCTCAATTCTGTAACCTCACTGTAGTGCAATGTGGAGATTAACTAGAAGGACGAAACTTGAATGAAGACAAGACGATCGAAAATAAGGTTACGATAAAGCTGGCCGGTTTCCATGATGGTCAAGGAGTCGGCCTAGTACTAGAAAGATCCCGGTTTCCGATCTCCCTTTTGGCATAGGTATAATTTATCTCTTTTTATTGCTTTTAGTTTTTCTTGTGCCATTTGGGTGACATTGCCCTACCTATATCATGTCCACTATATAGTGATTATTTGAAACATTAAGCGTTACGAGGTTACTAAAAAAAATAGAATGACGAAATTTGTTTCTTCGAAGAATGACAATAGTTATTTTGTCACTTCGACGAAATTTTTGCTCACATTATATACCAGGTTATACCAGGAAACAGTTCCATCAAAAACGACGAAAGTTTCATGAAATTTGAGTATCCATTTTTTACAGTGTGTGTCGTACAAGCGTTCGATTCCTATATTCATTTCAAAGGAAAAGAAACATGTTAGTGACTACAATTCATCAGAGAAACTTTGATTTATGTGAGCTACTTCCAATAAAAGAACCTTTTAAGTTCTAATATTAAAGAAATCAGTCTAATTTCGAATGAGTTACCTATCATTTATTATATTTGTTTTCAATCTATTCTGAATCTCTAAATATTTCTGAATATGAAGACAAGACAGACCATAATTAATTTATCAGACAACTTTCAGTTTATCAAAAACCGGGAGGAGCTTTCAATCTTGAACCGAGAGCCCATCAAACTGCCTTTTCACGCTTCTTGAGTGGCCACACTAGATCTCTTACTTTCAACCGGGGCCAAAAAACTTATCCTGAATGCCATTGGTGCTCGACAGACATGGCCTCCCCTACGCATATTCTGACTTGTTTGGGGTTCGGTAAAGATGAGGTCCTGCGAGACTCCAGTCTTTTTATGGACTTTTTGGAGGTGTTCGGATTCATGGATTCATGGGATTCGGATTCATGGGAGTCGTCTAGCGCTGCTAGACGATTCCGAGATTAGCAACAACAACTTTTCTGTCCATTTCATGTGAAATTCTGTTATATATGAAGAAATCTAAAACTTATTACTCAATCGTAAGAGTTTGCGACTTTTTCGTGACATGAAGTTTTTGGTGCTCGCTCCAAATTTCTCCAACTTTTGAGAAGTTTATCAGTAAATGGTTCAAGGTTGTTAATCATTTAACTATTGATATTTTGATCGATTCAGTTTATAACTTTTACGTGACGTCATTATTCTTTATTTAGTTATAATTCTTTTAACAATATTTTGATTATTTCTTTATGAAAATTTAGCTGCAATAAAAAGTTTAACTTTTAAAGAATAATAAAATAAACTGTGTTATTTTTATAAACAGGAAAGATTCCTACAGAATGTGGATTGATCGCTCTACTTTAAATGCACCAATTAAATTTTCAATTTCTTAATGCGCATTTTATATAAATTTTTAGTTTGCTTAAAAAGTGACACAAAATATTATCGGCGCAGTGTTGGAATTCTGCACAAAATTCTACACAAAATCATTTACTTATAACAAATGGAGAAGTAAAGAATATCTCCCCTCTTCTCTTAAGGTGAAAACCGATTTAACATTCTACTATGTTTTCGAACGGCACAGTTTGGAGAGTGCTTCAAAAGCTCCTTGTCGGGGAACTGACTCATTAAAGTTTTAAGGATAATCTGTATTTTGGGTGACATGGTAGGATTTAGAACAACGTGCCAACTCAAATGAAGACTTTGTTTATGCTGTGTGTCAAAAATATGGAAAAATGACTCAAATTAGTGGAATGACTATTGATATCTGGGAATTGATGATTTTTTTAGAACAACGAATGCTGGAAGACTGGCAATTGTAAATTGAAGTAAAGTGTTGAATGAAGGTTTCTTCAAGAATCTGAACTATTCAATTGCAAAATTCTTTAATAATTCAAATTAATTGTAAATTTGTGTTCTTCTATAAAATTTTCTTTATGATCTGTTCACCTAACACCTAAGTGTGGAAAAAGAGAAATAAGCCTACAAGAAATAAGAAAATGACAGCCAGAGGTTCTGAGCTCTAGTAGACTTTTTTGTTTATTTAATTACGGAAAACATCTTTCCACTGCATCGACTAATTAATGATTAAAAATATCCTTTATTCGTGTTGAAAGTATAACTTTATTAAAAATTAGTATTATTTATTCCTTTTGAGCATGATAAGAAATTATCCATTTCCCATTTCTTTTACTTCGTGTGAGTAGATATATATATATATATATATATAAATCAAAAAATCTATACTCTTCACGGAGAAAAAAATTCTGATAAGACTACCATACTATATCGTAAGGCCCTTTCAGATAAAAAATATCTGATTAATAATATCAAAATACATGGTACGTAACCATTTATTTGTTAATTTCTCTGTTAATATGGTAACGGCTTACAGGAAATTCTGGTTTTCAAAATTAAAGTTCTTATTGCTGCATATTTAGTGAAAAATACAAAAGAGAAAATTAATTTAAACAACTCAATGGTTTAATGCATACAACTCCATGCTCTAAGCTATTATTATAAAGATACCAAATTTAAAAAATGTATTGCTTTTACTAAATTTTATTACATATTATAAACCATATTTTATTTTTAATTTTATCAAAATCATTACCGAAGCACTTCGGTAAAAATTACCTATTTGGTGTTCCGATAGAGCCAAAACACGGTATTTTACCAGATTTTGGTAGTTTTGACTATACTTATTTCTCCGTGAATACTCTTAGAAAAATACTCTTAGAAAAATGAACTATAGTATATATTAACAAATTTACGATGATTTAATGAGACGATCATATTGTTCAGTTTGACATTGTTTAAAAGTTATAGCAACTGAATCTGATTTTACGGTTTAACACGTTCTTGAAATTCTAATAGTATAGAAAATATTGTTACACAATAATAAAACTCATACTGCCCATTAAAAATAATTCATTTTAAAAGTTTATTCAAAATACTCTTTTTATGTTACAAGCCATGAAATCATTTGCATGACAAAACGTCAAATAAAGTTTTTAGATTGCCATTTTATTATAACACCGTCTTTTCTAATTTTTTTTATCCTGTCCAAAACATTTTTCCTTGAACGTGACAAAAGAAAAACATGTCCTTCAAATAATGCCTGAAGCGTTTTTTTCTCTTTTTTTTTATCAATTTTTAAAATTTGGACTTCGTAAGAATAACAAAACAATGAACTATATTTTTTTTTCTTATGGGAAGATAAACAAAAATATTTTTTTATTGTCTCAAATAAGAATATACCATTTAAGACAGTTTCTCGGTGAAGTAACCCGCAAAATGTTTAAAGTTATTGAGTACAAATGCTTCCTTATTTACATTGTTTTCAAAATGTTTTGTGAAACTTTTAGATTCATTTTATAAAAGTAAATGTTTCGAATGAAGTTATTTTATTTTTATTTGGAATAAAATGCTGATATCATGCTGATTTAAATCAGAACTCGGTAGCAAAAATTTGTGAAATGGTTTCCTTGGAACAATATTCCTATCACTTTCTTCAAAACATATTAAATGAATTAACAACAGTTAAAATAATTTAAGTAAATTTTAATTTGTTTAAAAAATTAAAAACAAAATTCTTTTAAAACTTCAATTTTTTTAAATATTTTCGTTTGTAATTTTTTTTAAATTTAATAATTGGTAAAATTATATATTTATTCAATTTTAAAAGTTTTCTAATTTTGGAAAAAAAATTTTCGCTATGAATTTTTATGCATTTGAAGTTTTGCTTAATATATTGAATTTCAAATTTATATATGATTTACAACTGTATAATTTCGAAATAATGCATGTATATTATCAGTTCGTGTGGAAGCATTGAAATTTATTATATGAAATGATGACTAGCTGTAACTTAACTGAATAAATAAAATTTTCGATTATTTTTAATGCATTTATTAGATAGAAACATTGATATAATATGCATTTTAACCAAACAAAGTTTCAAATCATGTTTTGAAGAAACTGAGTTTTTATTGTGATTAATTTTTATTTTTATTTTTAGTGGTTGAAAAAGTTAAATTATTCTTTAAATTTACATTGGCTGCGTGTTAAGGTTTGCATACACTGTTAGAAATTTCTAGGAAAAAATGGTGAAATAAAAAATTATTATAAATTTCTCACAGTTATAACACATAACTGTGAGGAAAAACCTTATTCTAACTGCTTTCACATAATATGGTTAAGCAATTAGAATTTTATCGCACCATTCTAGGCCCATAAGCCACTAATGAAGCCTCTTAGTTTCGAGTAGCTGGGTACATATCATAGCCGAGAGGGCAAGTCTGTTTATCTAATGACTCGGGGGATCAAGTCCTAGATTTGGCACCATAATATTTCCTCCATCCCCTTCAATACACAAAGTTACAGTGCTCTGCGTTCCGCAATTTGTGACTTTGGACAATTAGAATAAGGTACTCTCCTTCACGCATAGATGGCAGCACCATAAAGCTGTTTAACGCAAGAAAGTCTAATATTTCACATCTCTTACGATAAGTGAATCAACCAGATAAACTAATTAAGCCACATTCCATGGTTCATTTGATAAAACACATCCTAACTCCAATGTCTAGGTAAATTTCTTTTCTATGGTTTTGAAACCATTCTAGTTATAAATAGTTAAAAATCGTATAGTTTTGTATTTATGTTTTTTAACAATAGTAGTTGTAAACGGTACCATAAAGGTAAAAACTGTTCCTTACCGGAAACTTTATGGTTAATTGGATGGACAAACTGCTGCCGATTATTTTACAATAATTTTAGAATAAAAATTCTAACAGTTCAAAAAGTTCCAAAATAATCCAGTTATGATCTCCAAATTTGAGAACCCATCTACTATACTATTCATTCTATCTTATAACTACAAAAGTAACAAATGACAGTATAATCCCTAACCCTCTTTTCATTAAATGTAATGAGCTATTTCGAATTATCTTAGATAAAGAAACATTTTAGTAATGCGTTATTTTTTGTTGAAGTCCATTAATTATATTATCATCACAATTACTGAAGCAGAACATAATGTGATTTCTTCTGCTGCGGGAGAAATATTGAAGATGATTAGATATTTTCTTTTGAGAGATTCCCTATTAACTGATCATAAGAGATTCTTATATTCATAGATTACTATTTTTTGCGTTGACTGATATAACTTGAAGATGTTTATTGACCATAAAATTAATATCATAATAACTTTTACTTTTATGTATTTGTAGACTTTGCATCGAAATCAGCATGTTATGTTTTTTTTAATCGAAGTGAAATAAATTATTCATTCTAAAACTAAAATTCTTTTGAAAAAAGATCTATAAATTTACAGTTGATAGATTCATATCCTCAAAAATGTTCCAGTTTGATGATTATTTGGAGAAACAATAATCAGATTTGGCTTTGTGATTTCACACTAATAAACATAATTTTAATTACATTGAATATAAAGTATATTAGTACGAAATATAAAATCGGCTCTAATTTTTGCCGAACGAAATTGATAACTAGGTATGTTCATAGAACGTTCTAAGTCGGAATTAAAGAAGAAATCACTGCTGAAACACAATATCGTGGCAGTTAAGGACGGAAACTAATTAATTCACAGTTTGGTCGTCGTAATATTGTTAAATTCAGCCATAGTTTAGCAGCCTTTATTCAAGGCTTAATATAGATTATCGACGGAATTTAGGATTTCCATAATGCAAAGTAATTATGTTGTATATTTTGTTACTTTTTATCTATTCTTTGGATACTGTGAAAATGAAAAAATGATTTTCGAACAAATTTTTCTTTAAAAACATTAACAAACCCTCTATTATAAAGTACCAAACGTGTAATGGTTATAGCGTAGAAATGTGATTGGAGTAAACTTTAATAAGTTGAAATAATTTTATAAATAAAAAATCACTGTTTTGAACTATGAACATAGGTAAATACAGAAATTGCTCCATAATTTCGTGAAAAAACAAAATCAACGCTCTTCGAACTACAATTCCGTTTTTTTTTAGTTAAAGTTATAGATGAACTAGTCACACATAGAATAGTTCCTTTTTTTGCTAGTGCTTGACAAAAAAAAATTTCTGAAACACGTGAAAAAATATGTATTTGAAGTCATACAAAGAGAATAAGAATATGTAAAGGAAGAAAATTTATGAAAAAAATAAAAGAAAGCTTAAGAAACCCTCTCAGATTCTTTACTTTAAGCAATTTAGTGCGGTTCGGAAATTTCATACTTATTTATATGAATAAAAGTGATGTTTAATGACAAAATCTTCCTGAAAAATTATCAACTCATGAAAATAACAACAAAATATGATTTATGATTTCCTGGTTAAATATTTAAAATACTATGAATTATTGATTATTTAATTTTGCACACACATTTGAATATGAGCTTTTTTTATATATTGTAGCTGCATTTGCAATTAATGAAAGACAATAACCATTAAACGCATCAAACAATAACGCATCAAACTATTTAGCTTCCACTGTAAAAAACATCGGATCAATTTTTGATAAAAAGTGCCGTCCCTCAGGGTGCCGGTACTTTTTGCTCTGAAATTCATTTTTACCCGTAACATGTTGCGGAAGAAATAATCTGTTATACCCTAAATTTTGCAATAATAATTTCCGTAAAATCACGCTAATTAATTCTTCTGTAATTCTGTTGCTAAATATTTGTGTAAAAAAAACGGTATATTTTGATTAAATGGATTTTACGTTAATATGGATTTCACGGATGTTGTTTAAAAACTGCCAATACTTTATAACGTAATTTTATCTGGATTGTTTTGCAGTGCAAAAAAATACATTTAATTAAATTAATTAAATTAATTAAATTAATTAAATTAATTAAATTAATTAAATTAATTAAATTAATTAAATTAATTAAATTAATTAAATTAATTAAATTAATTAAATAAATAAAATAAATTTATTGTGAAATACTTCACAAATTTGTTTATAATGAAATTCAAAGTACCCTACATGAAATAATAGTAAGAATCATAAATCAATAACTAGTGATTGGCTCATTAGCATATTTATTATTACATAAAAAAACTCAAATTATTCAGAATTTATTGTATTCAGGCCTCTCAAATGATGTTTACATTTTGGCTTACTCAAAATCTATCATCATTAGATGATATGCGAGGAATTTATGAATGGTATGATTTCTTGTGTGCGTAAACGGCCTTTCTATATCTGCACACCATTTATTGAAAGTTTGGTACCTCTCATGAACCTCATCAAGCTTTTGTTATCATATGTGGCAGCTGTCAAATTCAAACACAATGGTATGGAAATTGCTTTCTATATCAGATGCTTCCTTGTCATAGAAAATATGAATGGTATTTATGATAATATCAGTATTAAGCATTTGCTGAAGATTTGCTTTTGATCATAGGTCGAAAGTATTTCCTCCTTAATATTTAACTGAACAAAGTGCGTAAACTTACATCCTATTTTGCTTAATTAACATTATTTGATAAACTTTTATTCTGATTGAAATTGATTTTAAAAGAAGCTGACTTAAAATTGAACTACTGGTAAATTGCTAATCTCAACTAAAGGCGAAACCGGCTATAAAAGCTTTCGAATCTCTCAAAAATACCACAGAGGTTATGTGAGGAACGGCATTTGTTTCAGAGAATTTTAGATTTGAATCTTGGAAATTAATAAATTTATTTTTTATACATATTTTGCATGTTTGAAGCTAAATATGTACAAATTAATTAACAAAAGTGAGTCAAACAACGTAAATACTTAGCTGTTTTGCTTTGTCGGAAAAAATTATTTTCATTGTGTAGCTTTAAGTGTTTTGATTCAAACCAAATGTACAAATTCAAACCAAACCAAATTAAATAATTTTTAAAAGAGCAACATCTATAAAATCATTAGCAGAAATATATATTTTTTTTAAATTTAAGCAATTATTCAACAACATTATTAAGGATATTAACCGATCTTCCAAGGATTGACATAGTTGGAACGAACAAAATCACAGGCTTCATTTTTCATCTACTAAAATCATTCAACACTGCTCTTCACCTTCCCAACTTGATTTTCGGGAGTCATTATATATTTTGAAATACTCTGATAGTTTAGTTAATAATCGTCCGAATAATTCTACCGTTTCCAATATCTAAAAATCCGTTTTGATTTATTATGTTACCCCCTGGGGTTCCCACTAAATACCCTCACACCTATTTCTAATCTCCCCATTGAACTTCCCTTCTACAAACTCGTTTCTTTTGTCCCTATTTTTTGAACCACTTTGCACATGTTTGCCTCTTTACTTCTCTGCCTTCATTTGACGTTTAGACACTTAGGAAAATACTTGCTCATGGAACTTAAACTATAGTCCCAGGCTATTTATGTATTTTCCTAACAACACAGGAAGGACAGTTAAAACGATGAAATGAACTACACCATGTCCGACGAGGGATTCAAACCCAGGATCTTGTATTATCGTTTCCATTAAAGCATTTTTATTTGCGTTTTATTGAAATGAGTTTTTACTTTAGTTTAAATTATTATTTTTCATTAAGTAAGGAATATTGATATACTTTTTAGAATACAAATAGTTAAAGTTTGCAAGTTCTCTCAATTTTTATCCAAATTTCAAAATTATTCCAGTTTTATAAAAATACTGCTTTTTTTTTACACAACGTTAAGATAAATAAATTTTATTGTTATAGCATTTATTTTAAAATTGTAACTGTCATATTTTTTAAAAAAAGAAATTCCATAGTAGCAAAATTTTAGTGTAATTTAACCCCTAATATGAAAAACTAATTAAGTCGTAATTCCTGTACATGACCAATTTTAGATGTTGTTTTCGTCTTTAATGTGGTTACAAACTTTTACATAAAGTTAAATGAAACACGAAAATTCGAGACAATAATGACGTCATTATGTAGTTTAACCTGGAAAACGCTAATTAACTCATTAAACGATGTTCATCAGGACAGTGACCATAAAACTAACATGTCTTACTAACTTAAAGCAATTATTATTTTTTAAGCCTCAGAAAATGGTTCTCATAATGTCAATTTTACTATCGGAAATAGTTCAAGTTTTTTTTTGTTTATGGAACTCAGCCAAGTTTTAATTTAACCCAATGGGATTCATTCCCGAAAATTGTTGGAACAGTAAAAAAAGCAAAATTAAATTCCTGTGTGATGGCTTAATTAATTTTGATTTATACTTCAGCATTTTTTAATTATAGTTACCTAGGTTTTATCAATCTTAGCAATTTTAATTAAAGCTTACTTATAAATTGTTCTTCAAATAAAATTAATCTTTCCTCACAATAAATTTAAATTTCACTATTAAGTTTTAATTGCTTTATAATCAAATGGGAACAAAAGTTGTCAGATAAACGCTATATAATTCTAAACTAATATTTTTTTAACTGCTCTCTCGCATTATCTGATGTTGTTGTTTTATTGTTCAAAGAATAAATTCCAGTCTTCTTTTTCCTTTGAATTCAATCTCTTATAATTATTTTTTATCTAGGTTTATTGATAATATTGCAAAATATTTAAAATTCATATTAAAAATTCATTTTAATGATTTAAATGAGATATTTAACTTTCTTATTCTAAATTTTTACAATTCACACTTAATTCAACCCTGTGACATGGTCAAACCATGTGCCCCAAAAATGACAAACTATTTGAAAAATCAAGTAATAGAAATGTACTGTTTATTACTCTCAGCTAATGAAACCAGATAATTTGTTCTCGTTCAATTTTAAATTTAGTTACAAAATTTGCTAGCAGATCAACTAAGAAAAGCTCTAAAATGATGTTACAAATTAAATGATGAATGCACAAATATTTTATTAGAAGTAGTCTGACGTACAATAGAAATTGTTGTATAGTTTTTCTGCAGCAACGCAATCTGATGAAAAACTTTGAAATTCACAACTATTTTGAAATTCACAAGTACAATTTTCTCGGTTTCATAATCATAAGGTTGCAATTAACAAAATTCCATTTTCTTCCCTTTTTTAATTTGTTTTTTAGTCTTTTTTTTCAGGAAATTCAGTATAAAAGTCAGCTTATAACTACAATTTAGTCAGCATTATTTAGAAAGATATTTAGAAAGATTGTTAAAATGTTATTTTTATGGATAACAATAGAGCAATTTTTTGAAGTTATTTCGCTTGATTCTTTCAAAATTACGTTTTTTAAATTTTGATTGAAAAAAAAATGCTAAAAAATTTGCTTTAAACGTAAAAAAAAAAATTTCAAATGATTTTTCTTTTAAAAAATATAGCGTGTTAAGATTATAAAAGAAACAAATATATAAGAAGAAATGAAAAGTTGACTTTCGATTTCTTCAGTAAAACTACGTCAAAATCGGTCCTTGTGTACAACTGATTAAATATCCCACTCCCCTTAATTAAAATTAACAAGTTTGCTTTTTATATTAAAAATTTTTCATGTTGTCATTGACAAAATAAAATATGAGTTTTATTAAAATAGACTAAAACTGTAATTTGGAAAATACAATTATTTCACTATTTAACTAATCACATTTAATAAAGTTTCAAAACATACGAATTAGCTTTGTTATAAGCAACCATTTTTGTTGAATGTGTTTCATCACTTGTGATTTTTAGTAATCACTGTGTGTAGTGAGAGCAAAAAAATAAACATAAATAACGTATGTTCTAATTAATGGGTTTTGACGTAATAGGTGTCAATTTTAACAGCTAAAAGGATTAATCACAAATATCTTCACTAGTTAGGTAATTGGTAATTAATTTTCAAAGTTAGAGACAAAAGTGTACTTTCTCTGATTAAATATGGGGTTTTTTTGAGAGAGAGACATATATTTTTACCATCAAAATTTAAGAGGAATAATTCCGATAGTTTAATCGCTTGAGTGGTCGTAAATTTAGGCCTTATAATGTTAATTTAAATAATTGCGTAAGTAGCCACATATAGAGCAAATCTACAATATCCACAAACCTACATCTAGAGCAAATATCTAGAACTTATATGCGCTCAATATTGTAAAATTCGTTTTTCCAAAAATATCTCCATACAAAATTAATTTTAATTATTATTTATTTTTATTTAGAATTGTGAAGCATACTGGTCTATATTTCCTCTTACTCTGTATAATTTAAACTTAAAAATTCAATGGGTTGAAAAACATTTTAAAGAAAACATTTCTGTAAACCAAAAATTTAATAACATGAGTTTTATAAAATTTTATAACATATCTATTGAATAATTTCGAAATTTTAAAACTAAAAAGCTATTTGACCAGTTTTGTTTTCATTTTATACGGTGTTTTGGTTAAAAATGTTTTTATAATTTTTTTATATCACAATTTAAAATTTTAATACCCAAATAAAAGTCCAGATAGTGCACTCATTTTATACGCGAAACAACTGCTATCTGTAAATTTACATACTGCTATCTTATCATTTTTACCACCTCAGTGTACTTATAACTACTCTCCAGACTAAAATACTAAAACCACATTTTCCAAATTTCCACTTCAACACATATTTTAAAAGTCAAATATCCAAATGTGTCGACCAAAAGATATGCTTATTCAGAGAAAGTATGCATTTAAGAACTAATTAGTTAGCATATTTGAGATCAATCCATTGAACCTCTAGATTGGCACTCATTTTGTGAAAATACGAACATTGAAACAAAAGTTGTTCAGGGTGTCATATTTTTGTTTACTTACTGTACTAATAGTTTTATAATATCATGAAAACAATTATACAAATATCACTCCATTGTGTGTTTCTGAAATTTTGTAACTTAGAAACTATTTGGTCAATTTTGTTCACATTTTATACATTATTTCAAATGTATACAGTTAAAAATGGTTGTAGAACTTATTTATCTCATAATTTAAATTTTTTCAATCATTAATAAATTAAACTATCGAAACAGTATATATTTATTTAAAATATTCATTTAAAACCAAATTTATTTATTTTTGTTTTGTCTTGGAATTCCCATAATTTAATTTTAACATTTTGAAAAGTTCATACTGACGAAAGAATTGTTTCATCGCTGAGCTGTAGAATCAACACCTTGAATCATATTATATTCTAGTTCCACAAAAGCCCTAAAAAAGATATTAAATGGATCAATTTCACACCTAATCATAGTACCATTTCACACCTAATTTCACACCTAATCATGTAATCACTTTCAAAATAAATGATAATATGAATAATTTGTTGCTGTCTTATGCTATTAAGGCAAAAGCTTCGTTTCTTTTTGTTTTCTAGTATCGCCATCTATGGCCAAAAATTCGACGTCTACCACGCACATACGTCACAACCTGTTTTTTGGGTGGACCCAGTCATACATTCGTTCACTGATCGCAGCTTTTACCTGAATCAGAAGATCAATCTCAAATTCAGTTCCCTCAGAGGTATGATTTGTTATGTCGTTATGGGAACATGGAAGACTTACTAACTCGACTTATTTAACGTACATCAGTCACCATTTACTACCTAGGGAGTCTTCGGCCGTCGAACTCACGATCTCTTCGGCATGGGCCCAACGCCCTACCAATCAGGCTGTCCCGGCTACAGGAATAATTTTAGCATTATATTAAGGAAGAGCCCTGGTGCTTTAGGGATTTGAGCGTCCGCCTTCCAATGAGGTAAGTCGGGTTCAAATCCCAGCGATGGATGGTCGATACGAATTCCGCACCTGGCTCGCACCGTTCACAGTGCTGACGAAAAAAAACCTGTGATTGACGAATCATGGGTTAGAGTCCCCTAGTCGCCAGGCTAACCGTGGGAGGTTATCGTGGTGTTCCTCTCCATGGAACACAAAGGCGGGTTAGTTCCATCCAGATTTCTCCCTATACTTGATCCAGTATTTCCCTTATCTTCTGCCAACCATAACCAAGTACCTAGCCCTATTTTCCGGACTCTATCTTTTTATGGTCATGTAATTTCGACATACTGGCAACGTGAGCAGCGTCTGAGCAGGTACCCCCTCCCCTATCTTCCACGCATTAACCAAAGGGACGACTTTAGCCACGACAGTTTTAACTTGCACTTTGCTGCTTATACAAACTGGTTATTTTGTCAGCCACTAGGACCGAACTCACTACCCCCAGTAATCAGCAATGCGAGCGACGCCTTGAATGACTGCTCCAATAAAAGTTTTTCTTTTTTCTTCCTCCATTGCAGTAAAATAATTTCTATTTTTCGTTTATTTCCTCAATTTTTAACTTTCATTTAAAAGTAGTATAGAAAGTTAAGTACAGTTGTTGAATGAAAATTTATTAGCAAAGCTCTTGTTCCGCCAAAAAAATATAATAATAAAGAATCTTTTTTAAACCTTAGGGGAATCAACAATCTTGAAAATAAACAAAAAGCTTGCATGATTCGAGTAAAAATGTGATTTTGTTCCGGCATGTTTCGGAATGGAACTGTAGAATAGACAAATATTTTATTCAAACTATCACATTTGTTCCCAAAGTCCTACTGTTATCAGAAACTGTTTGATTTATTTATATACTTTTTGAAATACGAGAATCTTTCGCTATATTTCTCATTTATTAGCTGAATGTTTGGTGAGTATTGTTCTGTTTAAGGAAACAATAGAATATTGAACAACTGATCTACACTTAAATTACGTTTTTTGCATGATGCTGTTCAAGTGCTTCTATTGAAAATATCTAAATATTTAAATGATATTTCATTTGTCAATTTTTGAAAAAAAAATGATTTCCTTTTATGAAACTGCAACTGTGCTTTGACGCTTTATACAAATTTAACTATTTTATTGGATTAAAAAAACGTACTTTTTTATTACTTATATTTAACGACTACTTGATCATACCAGTCTCAAGCAATTATTTTTAACAAATAACATCCCAGAGATTTAATTAATAATAAAAAATTAGATTGTGCTCAGAATCTAAAGAAATTGTTCTTGTTAAAGTATGTTTCAAATGAGTTTGTAAAATTTTATTTACATTTCAAATAATTGAACTTTTTTTTAGAAAAATACAGTATTTTATTGATACTTTATTATTCATCAGCTAAATTACTGAATCAGAACCATTTAATTATGTACAATATTATAATTAGCAATATAATTATTATATAATTATTATATACAATATTATAATTGGCAATATAATAATAAATTTTTTATTACTTGTGAAAAATAATCTTTTGTACTCTTTAAAAAATTTTGATTTTTTTTGTTCTAAATAACATTTGTTCTTTTTTTTTGCATTAAAAGAAGTGAATAATTACGTGGCGCGAGGCAATAAATAATTGTAAATAAATTTATTCCAAAATAATAAAATAAGAAAAAAGCATTTCCCATCCGATTTGGAATTTGGAGAAATTTGGCTGACACAAGGCTTAAAAAAACCGCTTTCACTTCAACAAGTTTTGAAATGGGAATTTTGGCATGTCCCCATGTTTCTGGTATTTCAACATATCCAAGTATAGAGAGCAAGAGTGTCTTGTCATACACTTAGGCTGCCTGCACACAAGTTTTTCGTTCCTAAATGAAACTATATACCCCACAAAAAATTTTATATTCCTCAAGAACAAGTTTAAAAGATAAGGCCTTCTGCATTCTAATTCTCCATCTATCTCCCTCTTATCTTATCTCCCTCTCTACTGATCCCACTGGTGATCTTCACAACGTCCGAATTCCCGTCCTATAGCACCCCCATGTAAAAACTCGCGATTGTTCAGAATACAGCGATTTCATACTTAGCACTTTAATTATTCTATGTAAAAGGAGACGGAATTATAAAAAACAATGATATCACCCTGAAAAACATATGTTTTAATAATCAGAATTTTTAGGTCCAATCTTAATAGTTGAAAGGGTAAATGTCAAATATGCAAATTATCACCTCACTGTGCATAAAAGTATGGGCAAAATTATCAGAATATTGAAAAATTTATCGTGTTTCTGGCCTTTTGTTAACACTAAAAAGCTAGGTAACTTTACCGAAATGCTGAGTTTCTGATTTTTGCAAAATAAACAAAATATATTTTTATATTTTGTGAAAAGACTGTTAAGTTTTAGAAAATTTCAGAAAACTGATATTTGTCTCTCACTATACCATCAATACTATTTAATATTAAAAAAAATATTTTTTTGGCATAAAATTATCTTTGTATAAGAGAGTTTTCAATTGTAAGTGAGTTTTACAATTGTAAACTAGTGTTTATTTGCTTAAAAACTGTTGATATATGATCAAAAATTTTAAATTAAGGGACCTATACTTAATACCAATCTCCTGAATGAAATACTGAAATCATGTTTTCCAGATTTCCTCTACTCTACTAATTTTGATGGTCAAATATCTGAATGTGTTAACAAAAAACTAAATGTTTATTCAGCTAAAGTACATTTTTGTCTGTGATTCTTTACATTTAAGATCAATTCTTCGATACTTCTCTCTTTCGTAACAATTCGATCATTGAAACAAAAGTTATTCAGTGTACCTCTTTTTTACTTTTTTTACTTGCTATACTAATTGATTTATAATAACAGAGAAGCAATATTTATACCGTAAAAATTTCTGTATCAAATTACGGTATAAAGTACCGACACTTTGAGGACATCATCCGTAAAATCCATATTACCAATAATAACTGTTAAATTTAAGATACATTAGATATTTTGATCTGTAACATGTTCCGTTTTTTTTTTAAATCGTATACTTGTTTAGGCAGGAGGGGTGCGATTGTTCCTGTTTTTCAGTGGTGCCATCTATGGCCAGGAATTTGACTTCTGCCACGTCATTCACACAACCACAACCCGTTTATAGCGCGGGTCACATTCACACACAAAGGAGAAAGGACATAGAACACACAGAGAGAGAAAGAAACAACCTTGCCTTGCCCGGAATTCGAACCCAGGACCTTTCTGATGCAAGGACAGTTCCCTGCCCCCTGCACAAGCCGGTCGGCACATGTTCCGTTAAAAATGAACTTTACGGGGAAAAGTTCCGGTACCTCGAATCCCTTTCATCCGGAATTTTTTTGCATTGTATGCATATGTCCTTCTTTTTTATAACAGTCGTTGAACAGCCGACCCAATTTTGAGTTTACAACTACTAATGTTCATTTTCGTAGCTTTCTCATTTTGAATCCAATCCAGAAGAAAGAGTAACACCTGGAGCAAGTATTGAGAGAAATTTGCCTTCGTGGAGGACTTTTTGATGGAATTAACACTAATTTCTGTTACATGAAGATGAAAATAACGAAAATCTTGCTCCGTTAGCCAAACGATAAGGGAACTCTAACCCATGATCTGTCTACCACTGAGGCTATTTTATATCAGCACTGTGGTCAATGCAAGCCAGGTGCGGAATTCGAATCGACCAGTCAATGATGGGATTCAAACCCAGTTCACCTCATTGGATGACGAGTGCTCTATCACCTGAGCCACCGCGGTTCAGAGGTCATTCTCTTGTATTATTCTCACATGTGACTTACATTTTTGACGAAAATAATTTTTTAAATATTTACATATAGTTTAAACTCTTTGAAACGCTCTATTTAAGTAAGAAATTAAACTACATTTTTATTTATAAATTTCATGTATCCAAAACAACAAAATATGTTTTTAAAATCCAAAATCGACAAAATAATTATATTTGAAATCCAATGCTTTACAATAGTTTTGTTAGATTATGCATAAGTATTAAAAAATGCATTAAAACAAAAAAAAATTAAAAGACTGATATAAACTTGGAATTTTTTATTTATCTTTCAAAATTTAACAATTGGTTAAGCAGAGCCTACAGTAAGAACTTTGAAAAGCTTCTTTTATATTTTAAAAAATCAATTTCCATAAAGAGAAGAAATTTATTTAGTTTCTATGTATTACCTCCACAAAAATCGATATTTTAATGGAGCGGAATAAATTTTACGAGAACTTATCAAGGGTACTTTTTGTGAACTGAGCTTAACGATTTGATTTACGATTTGATTTATTGGGAAATAGTTTGCCGAATATTGAAACTTTAAAAAAGTTGAAAAGCTGAATAAGAAAATTTAGGAAATTTAATGTTGAATTGAAGCTACTTAAGGTTACATTTCCTTCTCTCGAAAACCTTATCGTTGTAATAATCATGAGAGTTGTGAATCATACATTTATTCAAAATTTATTTCAGTGTCTCAACAAACTGTCGAAATTAAAGATTTAATGTCAATGTTATTATACAATGGTGTAAGAAATTAAGAGAATTTGCAGACTTGGTCGATTATTTGTAGAACTACAGGACCGATTTTAATGAAGTATGATATGTACATACATTGATATAATGTAAAACAAATAACCATTCAACAATTGTAATACATACGCATGATCATGCGTAACACTCGTTGGAGTTGGAAGGTATGAAAATGCTAAAAGACCATTCCGGGTAATTGCCTCAGAAAATGATAAACTGCCTTATTATAAGTATGAAATCACATTGCAGGACCTGTATGTCTGTAAGAGGGGTCCATACCCTTATTAACCCATTTTTTTTTGTTTATTCTGTAACCGCTGTTTCATAACTTCCGATTCAAACGAGTGTTATGTATGATCATGCGTGTGTATTACAATAGTTGAATGGTTATTTGTTTTGTATATCAATGTATGCATATGTCACGGAGAAAGACCGAAATCGGTGGTTGTTGACTTTCACCGGTGAATGTCGACAAACACCAAATACGTCGATGTAAGATCGAATATTTCATTACATTCTTGTACAATCGGACCCTCACCGGTGTATGTCGACAATCAAAGATGTGCTTGGTGAATGTCCGAAATATTTATTACATTCGATTTGATATGAATTTATTCGTAGATATAATTACATTTACTCGATATTTTAACCCTACACTGATGTTTTTTTAAGGTTAAGTGCCACTGCCCAGTATACATTTGCCTGGTATACCGTACACTGATGCTTTTTTAAGGTCAAGTGCCATTGCCCGGTATATATTTGCCCGATACTTCAAACACTAATGTTTCTTCTAATCTAACGTCATTAAGAATTAAAATATAGAATAAATATAAATATATCAAATAAATATAATAATATTAACGAATAAATTAATATAAAATTGGATATAACAAATATTTCGGACATTCACCAAAGCGACTATGTGATTGTGACATTCACCGGTGAGAGTCAGAAATAAGGGTATTTAGCAAATATTTCGGACATACACCAAGCGACTACGTGAATGTCGACATTCTCCAGACTTCGGTGTTTCACCGTAACATACGTATTAAATTTTATTGAAATCAATCCAGTAGTTCTAGAGATAATCGACCAAGTCTACAAATTCTCTTAGTTTCTTATACCAGTGTATTTTCAATAAAACTATAAAATACTGTAAATAATATACTATAATATACTTTTAAGGATTTTAATAGTTTTATTCTGAAGAAATAAGCTTAGCATTAAAGAGGTTGTAAGAAAGTGTTTTATTTCACGAAGCTATTAAGTTATTTCATAGAATACACGGTCAAGCGACCTCTTAAAATGTTATTTTTAGGCCCTTACGTGTTTTTTTCATTCAAAATTGCCCCAATATTATAAGTTACTACGTCACAGTCGAAATTATAGATTTAATGTCACGCTTATTATATTTTCAACGAAACTATAAAATACTTTAAACAATATAGGGGAGAGGGGGGCACATGTGAACAGGGGGCACATGCGAACATGGTATGTTTTACCAATATGATTTGAAATAAAAAATCTCGAAAAATTTTCAATTGATGGCAGTACTAGTCCTACCTCTCTGAAAAACTTTCAGATCAATGAGACATTTTGTTGGTCTATTCTGACAATTTCTTTGTATCAGCTGGTGTTGCATATATTATAATCGCTCGCTTCTTCAAGTGAAAGCATAATATAAATCAACTAATAAACTAAAATTAACTATTGCAGATCATTATATGAACATTCAGGTAAGTTCATGATAATTATTCTTTTTTTTTACTCAATTAAAAGTTCTTTATTTTTCAAGTTAGGTTTAAGAAGGATGAGGGGGGCACTTGTGAACAAAACATCTGGGGCAGATGTGAACAGTTCACAAGTGCCCCTACATAGTATTAAGATTATTATCCTCATGATATTATAAGTTTAAAAAATATGTATGCATTTAAAATTATCATTATTTAATTTACCATAATTAATTTATTAATTTTTCCTTAAAAAAAATTTTTTTTTTTATTAAATGGTTGATCGCGCATCACGCATATTAACTGATACACCTGAGAAAATAGAATTGCTAAAGCTACAAATGAAAAGGTAGAAAAAATGAAAAAAAAAGCATGAAAGAGTATTAGAGAAGAAAGAAAAAGGCCCATTACAACACCCATGGAACATGAAGTTGGGAAAAACCCAATTACGGAAAAATTATTGTACAGCTGAAAATTTTTTTTCTTATTGACAGTACTGTTGTACAATTTAAATTCACATAGTAAGCTACAACCCCCTTAGTATAATGCGTATCTACATCTGTTATATTAAAGATTTTTTTTCTTTGAAACATGATGATTGCTTTGTGTTTTTAATCTTGTTCATATGTGCCCCAGGCCTGTTCACATGTGCCCCCAATAGGGGCACATGTGAACAATTGAAGTCATTTTTCTAAAATATTATAAAGTAAAGAAATATTTTATTGAAAAATCTCAAAAAATTCCACAAGACAAAGAAAAGACTATTTAAACATATGAACTTTTTTACTATGAAAAATTGATGATATTTTTCGAAAAGTGAAGAAATAAAAAAATTTGTTCGCATGTGCCCCCCTCTCCCCTACTATAAAACACATTTAAACAAATTTAATAGTTTTATTCTAAAGAAATAAGATTAGCATTAAAGAGGTAGTAGAAAAGTGTTTTATTTCTCGAAGCCATTAAAGAGCTCTTTAAATGTTATTTTTAGGCCATTACGCATTTTTCATTCAAACTTGTTCCGATATTATAAGTTACTACTTCACAGTTATATATAATTATGAGCTTTATTGTGAGAATCCTAATAGGTCAAAAACGTGACTTGGAATAGAATATTAATTTGCACTAATGCTAATTATAACCGAAATTATGAAATGGGACACAAAAACTTTCTTTCAATAAAAATTATATATATATATATATATATATATATATATATATATATATAAAAGCCTCAGTAATTATTAAATATTAATTAAACTTTGAAATAATATTTGTTTGGATCCCGGGGCATGTGGGCATTCCAGGAAATGAAAAAGCTGATTCAATTGCCAAGTCAATACACAATCTCTCTAATAAATCACTATGTTTATATGATGTTCAAAATTTGATTGCGGATTCACTGACGCAGCAAAGACAAGTTGACTGGGATGGTGAACTAAATAACTAACTGCACGAAATAAATCCATTTTTTAAACCATTTACACCATGTTACCAAAACAGAAAATCACAAGTCCTCATTAACAGGTTGCGAATTGGTCATACTCGTTTAACACATGAACATTTAATTTTAAATGAAGCTGCACCAACATACAATTTCTGCCTCGGACCTCTTACAGTGAAACATTTCTTGAAACAGTGTTTAAAATTTAAATTGAAAAGAAGGCAGTACTTTAACTGCTACTTTCCAACTTTATTGTATTTACTTGGAGACACACCTCATCCTAACTGAATGCTTTACCTTAAAGACATGGGGTTTGATAATATCGATTTAGATCAAATTTTAATAAATTAACCAGTTTCATCTAATTATATTGATTTTAGCCAAATTACTTCAATTGTTTTGATTGTAACCAAGATTTTTCAAATTAACCTCTTGTTTGGATTTGAACTCGTGTTTAGATTTGAACTAAGTTACATAGATTTTAACCTTGTGTTTTAATTTTAACTATGTTATATGACCTTTTAACCTAGTTTTAGGAGCGGTATATCCAAACTATGGCTCTTGCGCCAAAAATTTACAACACTCACTCAATAAAAATATTTTTTGCAACAGGATTGGATATCTTGACAATCAAAATCTCTAGTGTTGCAATATTTTCAATATGGCCGCAATAGTTTGGTCAAGAAAAGGATCGAAAGTTTGTCTCTCCTTATGAAAATGTCCCTTTTTGCTTAGATCGTTATATGTCGAGAATTTTAAAAACGAATCAAAATATTTTGATCCACTTGTAAAATTTTTCAATTATGAAAAGAATTATCCCAGATGTAAATGTGCAAGGATAAAAATCCTTCAGGCTTGGGAGAGCTTGGATCTTCAAAAGAAAATCCGAACTCATCAGTCATTACTGGAGTAAGATGGTATAGTGGTAGAATTAAATAAAATATAATCATATTATTTAGAATAATATGATTATATCATAAAATCATATCTTGGACGGACAAGTCTATAAAGTTTACATACTGCTTCGAAACACTATATTTACTTACCAATCTTACAATTTACCCCATATTATAAAAGTAAATAAGCATCTTGCATGAAAAATCATCGCCAGATCACTTTTATACCAATGGAAGCTTTCTATTATTTAAACTGGAATAAATTTAAAATGTTCAATGTAATCTAAAGAAATTTCGTTTTCCAACCATAACGGAACCTTTTATTAATGTGAAAATTCACTGTAAAATTACAAATACATCAACAAACGTTTAAAAAAAATTTGCTTCATATCAAAATTTTAATCTTTGAGCAAAAGATGCAATTTTAAGCAAAACCAAAATAAAAATAACGCATAGCATTTAAAAAGTTGAAAATAAGTTTTGCTTATTCATAAAAAATAATTAAAAATAATTAGGTTGGATATCAAATTTTTAAGTCATGCCAATTATACTGAAAAAAAATATCTAAGCACCCCTTATATCAAAACATAAAAACTATGTCTTATATTTAAACTATTAGGTAAACTTGTGTATACATTTCCAAGTGTAATTAGCAAACAACAATAAAAAGTGTTTTTCGTTAATTAGAAATTTTTTGAAGTACTTTTTTTATAAAATAATTAGCTTAATTCAGAGTTTCATGACTAAGCTAAAGCATTTCGAAGAAAAAAAAATTTTTTCTCAGAGAATAATTATTCTTAGTTCAAACCATAAAAAAACTATGTCTTTGACTGCTTTTATTGCTTAAGATTGTTATGTGATGAACATCGGAAACAAAGGGAATGATGATCCCGGGTTCCAAAAATTAAACAGTTCAGGAAATTTCTTTTGGAATAAAGCTTGTTTTAATATTAAAAATAAACATCATTAAGTATCCAATTTTGTTTAAGAACTATGTATAAGCACCCAATTAATATTGCAAAAATGAAAGTTTTAAAATCTTTTGCGATCTGACTTTGTTTTTAAGATAAAGAATAAAGAACGTTACTTTTTTTTTCAGATGAGTAAGGCTTGTTACTTAATGATAAGGGAAATAAATAAAAAAAAATCGAAAAGCATGAAGTTTTTTAAATAAGACTATTATATTAGATAAATTATTTAGGTAAATATACAATGCATGCTTATTTAAAATCTGGCTTGCTTTAAATATGTATCTTTTATTTTTTTAATGTACATTGGTAGTAAGTAAAATAAAAACCTAAAAGCTATATTTACGTCTATCTTAGATTCAAGCATTATAAAACGTTTCCTTGATTAAGTTATATGCATAGCAAACGTGTATTATTTTTGATAAATCTATTCCTTTTACTGTTGAAAAGGAATACTCAAGTTTAACGAAACTGCCGACCGGCCTGTGTAGAGGGTAGGGAACTGTCCTTGCACCAAAACCAGGTATGGATGTTCTTTCCTTCTCTGTACTATCTGTAATCACCGTGGGAGCGACGTTGGTCCACCTAATATGGTGCTCCTGAAAGAGAGGCCAACAAAATCGCCCTGTTATTACCTGAATTGACGGATGTTAACACAGGTGGGCATTGGAGAAAAAAAAACAAATTAACGAAACTTTCTACGTTTTTGACGAAAATATTTACTGGTAAATGCTCCGAATAAGCATTGCGTCAAAGTGAATAATTATTATCGTCAATTTTTCGGGGAAACTAATTTCGTAAATAGTAAAAAAGAAAATATTTCGTTATTGATTTTTTTTTACAAAAGAAAAGAAGAAAAAAAACATCTAGTGCTCAATGTATCTAACTTTTCTAATAATCACTTTTTCGTTCGTACCATATAGCTGAGTCGATGCCATCTCAACACAAGTAAGCCAAAAAGAGAAATGACGTAATTTACACCCATGCCCGAAGCGGGTTTGAATCCGGGATCTTCCTGGCACGAGGATGACTCCTTGACCAGCATACAGTTCCGGTCGTCTTACTTCGTCACTTTATTTTCGATCATCTAGTCTTCATCCAAATAAGAGTCTCGGTGCTGCCATCTAGTGTGGCAGAAACTGAACGCCCAAATTAACATGGCCAACGGTATCTCACCCATTGTGGTGGTTCTGAAAGAGTGGATATCACTTCTGGAGAACTCACTAGGTCTGCTCATGTACGCGCACTTGTGCAGCTCATTGGAAATTTAAAAAAAAAGTCTTCATCCTATTTTTGTTACTCTTGTTGAGAATCTCCCACACTGCACTACAATGAGCTTTCAAGTTGAAATATTTATTTTCGTACATTTGAGAATTCCTGTTGCGTCGTGATGAAAAATTCTCAAAATTAACGAGAAAATGCTCAGGGATTTCTTAATCTTCCAAAGTGAGAGTTTTATTTATTAGAATGATCTAATTAGAAACTCTTCATTTTCACTGAGTGCATTTATTTTTCTCTATAATAGTTATGCTTTTAAGCTCCGAATTAATATTTCTCAAAAAATTACAAATTAGTTTTTTCCTATGAAAACAAAGAAAAGAAATTTGGAAAAAAAAATTCAGCAGTTGGATTTAGTTTTTAAGTGGTGTGATAGCAATGTTTGTTGGTAAAGTTTTTTTTAAAAGTTTCAAGAATTTAAATACAGCTATTCTGAAAAGCAATTTATAGCATTCAAATTGAAATAAAATGCATGTTAACCGATATAAATATTGAAATTACACTTATTCATATCCATATCCCTATTTGCAAAATTAGCAATTTATAGCAATAATATTTGTGGTTGGTTAAAGAAATTGTCTCTGGTGAATTGCATGAAATACTGAAAATAATTTGAGTGAAATACTTTATAGAAAGAATAATACCTGAAAGAGCCTGAATTCTATAATTTTTTTTTAACTTTCCTCTTAGTTTTAAAAATTTCTTTGATTTCGTACATATTTTACATTTACTTGTAAAACTCTTATGATAGTTAGAAACAATAGAAGAATTTTATTTAGATTTTAGTGTTTGAAATTTAACTATGCATGCTTCCCAAAACGAATGACTTACAAATAATCAAAGGCACTTTGCTTTTATTAAAATTATATATTGCTCAAAGTATAAAAAATGAAGTTTTTCAACAATAATTTGTAATAATTTTCAATGAACAATATTTTTTGCTAATCTTATAATATTCATTTTTTTGGGCTAGTCTAATCATCGATCATTTTAAATTAAGACATGATCCTTCCAAACTGCAATTATTTTATCCGCATTAGCGATGCTAAAGCATTTTAATTTACTCATAATAACATGAAATATTATAAACTTTACATGAAAGGCAGTTAGTATCATTTTTATCTTTTTTAATCGATTTCGTCTATTTTGGTTTTTGCATCAATAATTCTTTGGTTGAACAAAAACTATGAATTCGAAACTGGGAAACTATAGGCAAAGTATAAGCAAAATTGAATGGTTTTGCAGAGAAATCACAAATAATATTATAGCATAAGTGTGAAATAAGGGTTGAATTTTTTCCCTAGTATTTTAAAGGAAAATTTTGTAACTTCTCTTAAATAAAAAAAAAAGATATTCGAATATTCGATAAAAGATTTTTTTATGAAAATTTATTAAAAGACGGGACTATTAAACAGGATATCTTATCAGAATAAAGCAAAACGCCGGTAAGTAAAGCAATTCATTTATTTTTTAGCTTACTTCTTCCGAAAAACAACTTAGAAATAAGATTTTTTGCAACTAGTTTTTCTTTTTTTTTTCAGATTAAGTAACAGATCAATTTGAAATACCAAAACTGATAAATTCACATGATTGATTTTATTTACACATCAGTTTACACGCATAAAAAAATAACTTTCACAGTGTACTACCTATATTACATTCTATACAAATCTAATTTTTATTTTTTTATTCCATATGTTTCCATAGTTAAGAAATGTGACGTTGATAATTTTTTTTTTCAAAAATTTTCTCTATTTTGTATATGTTCTAAAGAAATATGAACTACAGAAAAAATACGTAAATGAAGAGTTACATACAAGTTTAAACAATTGATAATCAGTTTTGTAAAAGCACTAAATGCTCGAAAATAAAATATAATTATTAACTAAAAAGATAAAAACAGCAGGCAAAATTAGGTATAAAAGAAGCAAATATATGTTTAGAGATGTATTTGTACGGGAAAGCAGAACTCATAAACAACATATTTTTTATAACTTTTATTCAATATAGCTTTGATTAAAATTGTTCCATTTAAATATATAATGATCACAATGAAATACAATGGATGAGTTGTAAAAAAGTAGCTTCATTCTCTTCCAAGACTTAATTGCGGCCAATTTTATACATGCACTGAAAAATAAATATAAATAAATCATATTTTATGAATATCTTATGTATAAATCAGAAGTATGGCCATATTAAAATTAATTTAGATTGTAGGTGTCCCTAATAACGCAACTTTAAAACAGTTAGAACTTAGAAATAATAAAAGTTAGAAAAATGAATAAAGCATCGTTTTTTAAATGCTTAATTTATATACACTAGGAAAACACGAATAGATCTAACACCAATTTCGTAAGTGCTTGATTTATTTATACAAACAAAATACAAATAAATCGAGCACTACTACAAGATTATTAATTTAACTTCTTAGTGGCAATAAAATGGTAATAATAAAAAGTTTAATTCTGTATTATAAATGCAAATAAAACATTTACTTAACAAACATTTAAATACAAAATGCAAATTATGAACAAACCGACCAAAAAAGTCCTCTCAAAGTCCTTTAATTTCTCTGGGGTAATAAGTAAAATTCAAATAATTTTTTTATATCTTTATTTCTAAATGTTAACTCTTTTCAAGTTTAAATATTTATTTAATTTAACTATAAAAATAGTTAGATATAATATTGCTATTAAACTCTTATTTAAAGTTATGCAATTAAAAAGAAACACTACTTCATATAAAGAATGTTATGAGTAATTTGTTTTCATAATAAATTTCTGTTCCTTTTGTTTTCTCGATGCAATTGTGAAAATGTCCTATAAGTAAAACACAAGAAAATTATATTCTCAATAAATCAAGTATCTTGTGCCCTGCAAATACTTACAATTGTAAACTTAAAAATAAAACTAGTTTTGTTCTGCTCGGTCCCCTTTATCATCCCTTGAGATCGTACGTGCGCATTTAAATTTGAAATAATTAAATTATTTTTATAATAATTGTTGCAATTTCAGTATATTTTATTAAACAACTTTAGCGTATATCTATCTTTCTAACAATGGAATAAATTTTGAAACAAAATAAATTAATAGCGAATATCTATAAAAATTTCCATAAAAATTCTTTATAGAAGTGAAATCAAATTTAGTTTGAAGTTTTAGTGTTATTTCGCTTTAATTTAATCTGATCAGGAATGACTTTGTAATGCTATTTACAAAATATATGTTTAGTTAATTAATTAAAATATTATTTGAATTGCATCTGAACGTTTGATTGTTTTAAGTATGGTTTTACTGCAATCGATTTTCGAAAAGTATGTCTCATTTGAAAAATAAGAATGGGAGGTGGAAAAAGTGTAAATATTGCTGCGCTCTGTTAAGGAAACTAGATAATTTCAGTTTCATAATTGTTATAAAGCTTTTAAAAGATACAGCTGACAGCTGCGAAAAACTATGAAACAATCTTTCCAAAATAGCTATCATTTACACCTACGATGTATTGCAGTCAGCTAAGAAGATTTTACTGATTCGAATATTTTAGTTTAAATATGGTTTGCAATGCAGGCAGCAAAAAAAAAAAAAAAAAAAAAAAAAAAAAAAAAAAAAAAAAAACAGTTTTATTCAGTGAGCAGTGCCACTTTTTTCGAACTCTGTAAATAATTCTAAAACTTAGTAAGTTACGAAATATGAATCTCTTAACAGCAAACCTTGCATTTCTATGTCTTTCCCCTTTTTAAAACACGTAAGTCATTTGCTGCTTTCAAGCTGAAAAATATGTTGCTGAAAATCAATGGAACAGAGAATTTAACGGTAAAGAAATTGTGATTACCGTTTCATTGCGTTATTTGCTGTATTATGTAACATGGATCAGTTTTCCGAAGTAACATAAATTTTCAATCGGGGGGAAAGATGGTAGTTAAGTTATACAGTAGGGTAATTATCTTTTGATGGATATTGCTGTGGATAAACACAACGGTTTTTAAAAATTATCCTCCAACTGCAAACATCTTCCAAAATCGTTCATTTAATTTGTTAATTGTACAATTTTACTTCTTTCTTTTTATATTTTTCATTGTATTCTACTTATTTTATAATTTTTTAATACTAGAATTTTTCATAGCATAGCAAGTTTTTTATCCCATTAGACAGTTATAAAAATTTTAAGCAGTTACGCTTAAATGAATAAGTTTCTGTTAAGACTTAACTCAGAGCTGAATTTCAAAATCTATCTAGCATAATACCCACTTATGTTACTAACTTTGCTATTGGTGACGCAAAACTAAATGTATTGATGTCTTATAGATAAATAATTTTTGTAAAATATCAAACAAAACTCATAAAATTTAAAATATATAATTACAATGTATGAAAATTGGTTATTATACGATGTATAATAATTTGAACTAAAAGCTTTGAACATTTCTTCTATGAACCTAATATTATGCATAATTTCTTATAAGTATCATGCATTATAAAGAGTATACCATGCAAATTATGTGATACATATGGTAATTACCAACCAAATAGAAATTTCCTAACAACTATCCATAACATACTTTAGAACCCTTGACAAAAATGAAGACAAAATATTACACACTTAAGAGAAATAATATGAAAACACGAAATATATTATCAAAATATGATTAAATATAATAAAAATTTCGATTCATTTAAAATATGAAAACTACAATCACAATTTAAGAATTATCCTATAAAGGTAATGTAATCAATTTCAATAAATTAAACAGAATAAACTTACTTTTTTGTATTCATCACAACAATGGTCAATATCAAATGCCTGAAATTTTAATTTGCATGATTTACTAAATTTCACTTCTCTTCTGCGAACAAATATTCAAATAATGTAAAAAGTCTTTTTATACTCAATTGAATATCATTTGAAAGAAAGAGATTGGAGTACAAATGCTGTTAAAATACATACTAAATACAGTGTATTAAAAATGACATTAATTGATCAAATGACTGCCTTCTCAAAAGAAATTAAATAGTACTCGAAAATATTTAAAATGAACTTAATTTATAATTCCTAAAATAGCAATATAGGGCATAAACTTTATTTATATTAATTTAAATAAAATAATCTTTCCTTCCAAAAATGCATGACAACGATGTTCATTTACTGCACACAATCTTATTTATTTTTATTTGTGGTAAAATCATCCATTACTTGGTTTTGACAATCTTAACACATCATTGCAAAAAGGAACTAATTGTAGTTCACTATAAAACTAACGTATGTGTCATAAAATAATTCTTTATTAAAAAGTGTATTGACAAATTAAAACATTCATTATTTAGTTATGATGTATATTCACTGTATTATAATGTACAAGGATAAGCGCACAAAAATAGTTTAAGCAATGATTATTCAACTTTGTTAAAAAAGCAGAATTACAAATTTTTCAAGTATTTTTTTACTTTATATTCTTTAATTGAAAGGTGAACAACGAAGTAAAAACGACAAAAAACTTAGCTTTTTAAGATCTACAGAAAATTTTGCGACAAAAATTGTAGCATGTTTTGAAAAATGAGAACCATACAATAAAATGGAGATAACCATGCAATACTCTGTAAAAAATTCCAGAGCTAATTACGGTACAATGTACAAGCACTTTGGATGCGTCATCCGTAAAATCTATTCCGTCGTAATTTTTACAGTAATATTTATTTGATTAGAGTAATTTAGTTATTTTCCGGTATTATTACTTTAAATCAGATTTTTTTCAGTAACATGTTCCGGTAAAAAATACCGGCACCCTGAGTGCCGATACTCTTACTTTAATTTCATCCAGAATTTTTTGCAGTGTAGTTACATTAACTGTAATTCGTGGCAAAACTAAATGTTTGAGATTTTTCTTTCATTATCAGCAATCTGAAAAGTATCTTTACTTTTAGATTTTGATAGTTTTATTTTTAAATCAAGATACTTATTGTTCAAATTCCATATGTGTATTTTATGAATATTTATTTTTTATGTAATTAACTAATTACTTTTTAAATTAAATAAACATACATATAATTGCTTCCTGATGAAAGGAGCCACGTTTAAAAGATCTTCTGATTACTGTAGAAACTGCGAATTGAAATTCATACTGGTTGTACTATATGATAGTTTTGATCATAATATTTTAAGAGTTGAAAAAGCATTTGCCATTTGGAATATTCACTGACATCTACATTGAGGTTTGACACTGTTTCTTTGAAATAAACATTGTACTTTTTACATTATTTTGATCAACGGAATTGAATACACCCAACTGTTATTTTGAAGTCAAGGAATTAAGTTTATGCACTTTGTAAAAAAAGTAGTTTTATAAACAGGTGCACAAGTTTATGTAATCCCACACAAATTGCTTTGAAATTCCACAAAAAGAATTTCTTAAACTGAAATTAAATTAAGATA